>NW_023396890.1:1338493-1638493 GCF_011125445.2 Fundulus heteroclitus
TTGTGTAATAAAGTATTTTTTTCAGTAGTTTTTTTTAATTTATAACATAAAAATAGATTTTTTTTTAGATAAAACAAAAAACAAAAACTAAATTAGCCATGCCAGAAATTTATCCAAAATAAAAAAAAATAATCAGGTTGTGTAATAAAGAATAAATAAAGAATAAAATGTCCTGTTTTTGCAATAGTTTATTTTTAAAAAAAATAAAAATTAGCCATGCCAGAAAGTTATCCAGAATAACTTTTTTAAACCAGGTTGTGCAATTTAGCGGCTCTAAACAAGTTTAATAAAATCCACAGATAAAAGGCTCCAAGTTCAGCTCCTCCTTTAACTGTCTTCTATTATACAGTTAAAAACACTCATAGGCAAAGATTGATTTTAAAGTTTTATTCATTTAAATAAACCTACACCAAATACACATATAATAAAGATTAAAAAAATAAATATTTAAAAACACTACTAGTCAAATAAACAACAGCCCATAACCTGGTGTACACAATGGATATACAGAGAAAGAATTACTGATGTTGAACTTTTAAAAATTAAATACATAAAACTGCATTTTATTTACAATCCCTCCCAGAAGGAAGGAGTGTTTTATTTTAAATAAATACCATTCCAGGGAAGTCAAATTCATATTTAATGATCTAAAGTGTCTCCCTCTTTCTGCCGGCTGGGATCAAACAACTCTAATAATTATTAAAAACAAGAACTTGACGCAAATAAATTAATTTATTCTGGATTTTCTCTATTCCACACAAGGTCAAAAACACAACCAGGCTCAAATATATTCATACACCTCCGCTGACATTAGCAGAAATGCCTTTTAAACTGCAGAGAGAGCAGGAAGTCTGGTTCTGTCTGGATTCTGGACCCGTCTCCTCATCAGAATCTGCAGCTGGCTGAAAAAAGCCGGCTTTCTGACGCACTCCCTGCTTCTCCAGGATGTTCAGTCTGGGTCGTATTACCAACCCTAACCCTTCGCTCTGACGGGACAACGATCCCAAACAAACATCAGTGGGACAACATGCAACCAGCGAAGGTTTAAGGTTTAATTTCTCGCTGTCGGGTCGGCGCCAGGAGGCAGACATGTTTAAAGGAGCGCGCTCAGATATCCAGCCAGAGGTCTGTTCATGTGAACAATTAAACAAGAAATAATGGGGAGTGTATGTAAATATTTGAGCCTGTGTGCATCATTCAAAAACAGAAAACTGCGACCTTGTGTCAGATTGTTGAGATGAACTGAGGGTTTTTATTCCTGCTGATACCGTATGTAAACCTCTGAGCCTGGAGCGGGTAAATAAACGCACAGCGAGCAGATTCTGGCATGCAACGACTTAGTGAACATTTCATGAAGGACTAGCGTGTGTTAATAGTGACGGTGAGGTCATATTTATCACGATTTTAATGCCGTACTTTTCAATTTGAGGTAAGTTGATAGTATTTGCATAATAGGTCAGGTATCGTTTAGAGAAAAATCTAATCTAAGCTGCACAACATCCACATATAGCTACTGTTAGAAAGGTCACTTGTAATCAAGCTTCGTCTGATGCTAAGCAGAAGATTTTAATCTATCAATGTTCACCACACATACCCACTTTGCATAAATTCACCCTTTTTTTTTTTAAATGTCAAATTTAGAAGGTTTTAAATGATATAAGCCGTTGTTATAAATCTTAGAAAGGTAAAAACCTTTGAAATGAAAGTTTTTTCTGCCAATGCTTTTAATAAACTGGTGTCTGCATAGCGTTATTCCTGGGCGACCGCTCTGTCAGCTAATCATTTGGCTCATCAGTAGAGAAAGTGTATAAACGCAGAGCAGCCCCTCCTGACGGGGGTGCTCCCATGTGGCATCCATCTTTGTTTTGGTCTATTTACACGCCAAAGGTTGCATCAGAATACGCAGCACAAGTCACAAGTAGCAGCCGCAGATAGAGTTTGGTACCAGGCACAGTAGACGATATTAGGCGGACATAAATGCTGAAGTGGACTTCTGTGAGTCTAAATCCAGCGTCTGAGCTTCGTCCTTTTTTTTTTTTTTAGCTTTTCAGGAGTTGCTCACCAAAGTTCGGAGGAACGTCGTCGTCAAGAAGTCCTCGCGCAGAACAAATAAAACAAAAATCCACGTTTGTTGTCAGTATCTCCTCTTTCCGTGTTTGCCGCCATCAGTCATGCAGGTTTTGGGCCGCAGAGCTAAAAGGGAGAAAAACAAAGAGGCGTCAGAATAAAATGCAAAGTGAGTTAAAATATTCTTTAGTCCGTCGGTTTTTCTGCATCACCTGGATCCGCTGTCGGCTTCTTCTTGCTGTGATGAACGATCTGATTCTCATTGGTCAACTTCACGTCTTGATCCTCCACATAATTACTGCAACACAGCAACAAACCTGTTTATCTGAGGCTGGGGGGGGGGGGGGGGGGGGGGGGGGCTGTGTGGAGCAGCTTTAAAGGATCAACAAGGAAGCGATGGGTGGGAGAGAAATGGCCCCTGAAACATGAGGTCAGGAAGGAGAGGGGGAACCTGGGAGGAATCATCAGTACACGGATTGACCACTAGGGGGCGCTTTAATACTTACTGTTGGTTTTGTCCACTGCCACGGGGGCTGAAGTACAGGAGAATTAATCTTAAACAGATTTATCTGGTTTCATCAAATGATTTTTGATTTATCAAAAGCTTCTTTCCTTATGCCACATATAAAATTACTTTTAATTTTAGGTAAAATGTGCACATTTTAAATCACAAATCAGTCCAACTGCTGCATTCCTCACTTATTGAATATAATCTGGAGGTCTGTGCAGAAGTCTGGTGCAACATATATTTAAAAAAAACACTTAAACTGTAATGGAAACTACAGAAAACAGTGATAAGAATAATTATTAATGCTGCCTATCATTATATGTCATTATATATACAAAACTGCACAGACGATGCACAAAGTGCCAACATCCAGCAGATCTTTCCAGACTTGGACAAAGACCATGACCTGAGAAGAAAATCTAAAGATTTCCGGTTGTTTGAACAACTATGAAAGTTTCTGTAAAGTGAAACTGCGGACGTGCAGTAGCCACTTTTAACTTAATGAACCGATGTTGTCATAGGCTATAGAAACCGCTGAATGCTTAAACACATACGATGGCTGATAGCTGTTAACCTCCTCTGTAGAGACAAGGGCTATTTGGATTTTGAGGTCCTGAGGTAGGATTTACAATGTTTCTACATCTTCCTTTTGAATACAACATTAAGATGCCTTTGTGAATTAAACATGTGATTCTATGTTTCTGAATCATTTTCTATTTTCCAATCATGTTTGAAATAAACAGATTAACTGGGAGGGTGCCAAACAACGAATATTGACGCCTTCCAGCGCGACTGAAAATTTGAAGCTGCTTCTGTTTCGTCAGGAAAGCTTTGAGGTTTTTAAGGTCAAAAACAAGATATTTGGAGGAGTCAAGAAGAGGCTTTCAAAGCAAAGAACCACTGGTCAAGCACGGCGTTGGCATCAGCATCCTGAGGGTCTGCTGGTTTACTGGAAAATAGGCTGATCGCTAATTAATTATCTAAATATTCATCGGGAGTGTATTTCTCATGAACATTAAAGGAAGAGCTTTTAATTAGTATTGTATTTTTTGGACCGTAAGGATTATAAGGCGCAAGAATATTCTTCCTAACTGTGTAATATCTCTCCACCACAGAGTAGCTGGACTAAACTGCCCTGTTTCTAAAATAAGGCCAAAGTAAACTGAACCTTTATATTGAATTAACTTAAAGGTTTATTGTTACAGTCAGGCAGTCTGGTAGACAGCTCAGGGGTCCTATCAGGTAGTGACACAGTGTACCGTAATGCTCCTAATATCCATTGAGGAGCGGCTTCATTGCTAACCAAAATCGTATTTACACATTTTAACAGATTATGAGAGCATTGCACCATAAAATCAGTCAGTAAACACAACGATGATCATAGATAAGGAGCAGCATAAATATTTGAGAAGATTTAAGAATTTTAAGTGTCTGAAAATACGGTATAATATCAAGTCAGTTGATCCACATCAGGATTTTTCCCCCAACTGAGATCTGATGTGTTTTCAAAGTGTTCCTTTAATTTTGTTCAGCATTGTATAAATTTGAGCCTGTAGATATAAGATTGACCCTTTTCTGATTAGAGGAAATTCCCATTAACTTTTAACTTGCATTTAAAAGGTAGTGGGTGGTTGTGTGAACCATCAGAACCAGAAACCCAGGCTGAGCTCGGCCTACCTGATGACGGTGCTCCTCTCCCGGTGCGTGACGTAGACATCGTCCGTGAACAGGATGGTGTGGTACGGCACCACCGGGTCACAGGTGGGCAGGATGCCCGTGGCGGCGTGGCTCACGCACTCCAAGATGCCGTTATACACCAGGAGGTCGTCCACCAGCAGCTAAACACACACAGCTATGAGTCCGCGTGTCAAACGGCAGACAGAACCCAACAGAACATTAAAAACTACCGACCCCAAACTCCTTGACCCCCCTGTGGGGAGTCTTAGAGTAGTTCCACAGCTTGATCATGGACACGGTCGCCGGCCGATCAAACACCACGTACACGCGGTTCACCTGCGTGGGAAAGCCACAGATCTGTTTAACCCGACTGGACCCGCTCCCCAAAGCCGGTCCGTTTCCCGCTCACTCACCGTTCCGGGCAGAACCGGCGCCAGCCACATGTGTCTGCCGTCGTGCGTGCTGTTCACGCCGTCGATCAGTTTGTCCGGCGTCCGAACGTCGCCGCTCACGTTGTCCAGTACGTTCACGCTGTCCGGGAACGCCGCGATGTCTGAAGGACCCGCAGTCAAAGATCCGTACGTTCAGCCGTGAAACCGGATCCATTTCACCGACCAGAACCAGATCCTTCCCCGCTGATTAACACGGTTCCTGTGACAGAACCACGCCTCACTGTCCTGCTCCTGTAAAACCCGCCTGCTGGTGGAAGGATACTGTTGTCAGTGAGACGGATCTTGTGGTGGTTCTGGTCGTAGAACTCCAGGCCGTTCAGACCCACGTAGTACGGGTCTCCCCAGGTGGTCAGCAGCTGCAGCTGGAAGATGACTGGCAGACGGCGTTAAAGAAGGAAACCAGGAGCGCCGGGTCTCACATCACAACTGACAAGTTCCCCTTTTCAACAAATATGTGTGAGCGACTCAAATCTCCTTTTACCGTCTCCCAGGTGTGGACTAGAGTAGGAAAATGTTTGTTTCCAGACTTTATTCCACTTTATAAAGGACAACAATTTGATGTTATTTTTAAATTACACATTTTGTATTTGATCTCACTTGAAATCCGTATTTTGTTTTTTGAGTAACTTCCTGAGAATCATCAGATTAATGCACCAGAGTCCGTCCTGATTGATGTCCAGTCAGCTGAAAACTACAAAAACCTGATTTTCTTTCTTATTTTTTTGTTAAAATGGGGGAACTCTGCATACCAAAGTGCTTCCTTGTCTCAAAAACCGCACACTCTTCCGTGTGGAAGTCATCACTGAAGGAAGACGCCTCAAAGCCATTTTCTGTTGGAGGCGTTTAAAATAAAGTCAGAGGAAGCAAAGAGATGCAAGAAGCTAATTAAAAAAGAAAAATGGATTTTCATTGAAATGAGAAAAAAATAAATGCTTTTTTTAAGCAGATAAGGTGAATGAAACAAAGCAAAGTTGAACAGTTTTATACTTCCTGGGTTTTTATACTCTGTGTCATAAAACATGCTGTATTTGGAAATGTTGGCAGCCTATAGGAAAACTCAGAGTGAAGGTGAGGATCTGCATTTTCTACAGAAAGCAATCAGAGTTAGCTCGTAGTGCTAGCCACACAAACCGCTAACAGATGCTAAAGAAAGTTTAAAACGTGTCGTCTGCTCTAATTTCACCCGTTTTAAAATGTGAGAAAACTCGTTGATGACTGCTGATGTCATCAATAATTAATGACGGCTCTGGTTGAAAGCTAGAAGATGAATCAGGTTTCAAGTGTCTGGAAGGATACACCCGCAAGGCATGATGGGAGCTTCATAGTCCATGCTGGCCTGCTCCTGCCTCTTAGAGCTAAAAAGGAGCAAAAAGCAGGAATTAGTCGTGTATTTCTGGTTCTCTGCCTTGAATGTAGAGATTTAAGTTGTGCTTCGTGCCTCTGGGAGTTGTCGTTGCTCCAGGGATCAGTGGGAGGCTGCAGGTAGTCCACAAAGAGGATCTCCTGGGCAAAGTCAAAGTGACAGTTACCCGGTCCTTTCCGGACCAGGAACCCCTCCGCCGGGGAGATGGCAACATCGTCCAAGAACAAGTGGAGGACTTTCACCTGAATCAAACGATTAGAAACATTTTTTATTTTCAGCTGCATTAAGGCACCAAGCGGAGGTCCAGAACCGGATCTCACCCCTCGGTAGGAGTCCTCAGGCGACTTGTTGTAGTTCCAGACGCGGAGCCCAGCGATGGTCTGGAGCTTGTTGAAGGTGATGTTCACGATGTGCGGTTCTCCATAGGAGAAGGGTATGAGCCACATGTGCCAGTCGTCCGTGGTGATGTTGTGGCCATCGATGAGTCTGGGCAGAGAGAGAACCGCGCAGGAACGGACTTCAGGTTCTGGCCTGAGCTGCCGGAGGAGCCGCTTCCTGTCACACTTACTTATCCAGCGTGCGCGAGTCGTGTCCGTACTCCGGCAGGTCGTTGAGGTCGCGCGGTGACGCCGCCACCATGGCGAGGTCCAGAGGGAGGCTGTCGCCGTCCCGCCCCACCACCTCCAGGCCCGTCAGGCCCAGGTAATGGGCGTCGCCCCAGGTCATCGTCATCTCCAGCCTAAGGCCTGCAGCCACAGCAGGAAAACTGTCAGAGCGCTACGTCTGCACACATGAGGGCGTTACTTTCACTAACCAAGGCTCGACACGCAGGTCGAAAGGTTCAGTTGGATTTTATTTCAGTGTGTCAGAGGAAACGGGGCAGAATTCAAACGCACGCCACCCGTCTTAGATTTTAATTTGTGATAAATCATTTTAAACCATCGATCCTCTAAGTCAGATTGTAATATCCAGATTTCCCGGTGAAACAGCAAAGCGGATGACGGTACTCACACTTTCCAGTGTACATGCCAGGAATATGTTGCATATTCTCCTCTGGTTGGTTTACAGCAGCGTTGAGCTGAAGCTTCAGCTAAATAAAAGCACAAATTAACAGAAAACGAGTGAATTGTAAACAAAGCATAATCTGCCTTCACTGATGAAGGCTGTACTTACAGCGAGGTCTTCCTCCCTGAAGCCAGCCTGGGTGAACGGCCTTTCTTCACCCTCTCCATCGGCGGTGCGGGGTCTCTGCAGCTCCTCTTCATACACCAACATCTCCGGACCCTCGTCTTCACTGAGGAAGGTCTCGTCGTAGCGAGACATCGCCTCCAGGATGTCGTCGTCCGTGGTGAAAAGGATCGTGTCCCCGAACTGATCCAGTCCTGCAGGGAGGAGACGGATCAGCGTCAGACCCACGTCACTAAAATCCCTAAAGTCTGTGGTCCCTTTAAGACGGAAAATACGAGAAGGAAGGAGGGAGGGAGGGAGGGAGGGAGGAAGGAAGGAAGGATGGACGGACAGAGGTAAGATAGGAAGGAAGGATGGACGGACAGAGGTAAGATAGGAAGGAAGGAAGGAAGGAAGGAAGGCAGGAAGGAAGATGGGAAGGAAGGAAGGGGGGAAGGAAAGCAGGAAGGAAGACAAGAAGCAAGGGAGGGAGGATTGAGAAGGAGAGAAGGGAGGGAAGAAAGAAAGGAAGGAAGGAAGGAAGGAAGGAAGGAAGGCAGGATGGACAGACAGAGGTAAGATAGGAAGGAAGAAAGGAAGGAAAGAAGGAAAGAAGGAAGGAAGGAAGGAAGGAAGGCAGGAAGGAAGATAGGAAGGAAGGAAGGCAAGACGGACGGACAAAAGGACGGAGAAGGAGAGAAGGGAGGAAGGAAGCAAGGAAAGGATGGAGGGAATGAAGGTAAGAAAGGGAGAAAGTGAAGGGTAGAAAGGAAGGAAGGAAGGAAGGAAGGAAGGAAGGAAGGAAGGAAAGAAGGAAGGAATGAAGGAAGGAAGGAAGGAAAGAAGGAGGAAAAAAGGCAGGGAGACAGGAAGGAAAGAAAGAAAGGGAGAGAAGAAAGGAAGAAAGCTAGGAAAGAATGGAGGAAGGGTGGGAGGAAAACAAGTAGGAAGGAAGAAAGGAAGGATTGAGAAGGAGAGAAGGGAGGGAGGAAAGGAAGGCAGCAAGGAAAGGGTGGAGAGAAAAGAAAGGGATAGAAGGAATCGTAAGGAAAGGCAGGAGGGAAGGAGGGGGAGTGAAGAGAAAAAAGAAAGGAATGAAGGATAGAGTGAAGGTAGGAAGGAAGGAAGGAAGGAAGGAAGGAAGGAAGGAAGGAAGGAAGGAAGGAAGGAGGAAAGGAAGCTGTGTACCTCCAGAAAGGGTTCCAGACGCCTTGGCGATTTCCCCCCTGAAGATGCACCTCCCGTCCAGAAGCATCTCCACCTCCCTCGCTCCGCGGAACGAGTGAATGCGTGACTTGTTGTAGTTCCACACGCGGATCATGGCGATCTGATGGGCGGCGGCGAAGTCCAGGAAGACGGCGTGTGTGCGGCCGGGGCTGAACGGCGCCAGCCACAGGTGCATGTCGTCCTGGGTGCGGTTGACGCCGTCGATCAGGTTGGTGACCACGCGCGGGTCTTTGCCGTACGCCGGCAGGACGTTGATGTCCGGCGGCTCGGCGCGGATGTGCGCCGGGCGGAGCGGCTCGCCGCTGGAGCTGAACACCTCCACGCCGTTGAGCCCCACGTAGTGGCGGTCTCCCCAGGTGGACAGGATGTTGATCACCAGCCTCTGGCCCTGCGGCAGCACCGGGATCTCAAACTCCTCGTCCTGCTCCATGCAGGCGTCGTCGTCCGGGGCTTCGCTCATCACAGCCTGAGGGGTTCTGGGAGCAGCGGCGGGGTGCGGGGGGAGTGCGGGGGGGCCACGGCCCTGGCGCTGAAGGAACTCGTCAAAGATGTCCCCTTCAAAGCCCATGTTGGAGATGCGTCCGCGCTGACACTGGTTGAACTTGGTGAGGGAATCCCAGGACTCCCTGAGAGTGTCGTCCTGCTGGCTGTGGGTCCGAGAGCGAGAGCCGAGCCTCCGGGTGGAGCCGACCAGAGACAGCGGCTCGTCTGCAGACAACACCAGCATCACATTTATCTACAACCACTACACCACCCCCCCCCCCACACTTTAAACAGATTCTAACAGCCAGACACACCTGGGAAACGTGGAACTATGGAAACATGACCTCAAACAAAAAGACCTCAAACTCGTTAAGGAAGCTTAGTTAAAATTCTCCTTCTAACGTATAAAGCCCTTAATAATCAAGCTCCATCATATATCAGAGCTCTGATTACCCCGTATGTTCCTAACAGAGCACTTCACTCTCAGACTGCAGGTCTGCTGGTGGTTCCTAGAGTCTCTAAAAGTAGAATGGGAGGCAGATCCTTTAGCTATCAGGCTCCTCTCCTGTGGAACCAACTCCCAGTTTTGGTCCGTGAGGCAGACACCCCGTCTACTTTTAAGACTAATCTTAAAACTTTCCTTTGTGACAAAGCTTCTAGTCAGAGTGGCTCATGTTACCCTGAGCTATCTCTATAGTTATGCTGCTATAGGCTTAGGCTGCTGGAGGACATCAGGGTCTATTTCTCTCTCTCTGCTGAGTTCTCCTACTGCTCTCCAATCTGCATTGTTTGTTGTTATTTCAGCTTTTAACTTTTTGTTCTCTGTAATTTTTCTCTTCATAGAAGGTACACCTGGTCTGGTGTTCTGTTAGCTGTGACATCATCCAGGGAGGCAGATCATCCACTATTACCATCTACCATAGAAAGTACTCCTGGGTCAATGTGAGCTTCTGAGCTTTCTGTGTCTCTGCTCTGTCTTCTCTAACATAGAAAGTACTCCTGGGTCAATGTGAGCTTCTGAGCTTTCTGTGTCTCTGCTCTGTCTTCTCTAAGCCCCAGTGGGTGGAGGCAGATGAGCGTTCACACTGAGCCTGGTTCTGGTTCTGCTGGAGGTTCTCCTCCCTGTTAAAGGGGAGTTTTCCTCTCCACTGTCACTTCATGCTTGCTCAGTATGAGGGATTGCAGCAAAGCCATGTACAATGCAGATGACTCTTCCTGTGGCTCTACGGTTCCCCAGGAGTGAATACTGCTTGTCGGGACTTTGATGCAATCAACTGGTTTCCTTATATAGGACATTTTTGAGAAATCTGTATAATCTGATTGAACTTGATTTTGTAAAGTGCCTTGAGATGACATGTTTCATGATTTGGCGCTATATACATAAAATTGAATTGAATAGAATTTTCTCTGATGATTAAAGTGAGAATTACCTAAAATCTCTGTTTTATACACATAAACTGTGATTTATTATTCAGTCACTAGTATCAGACGGTTAGGACGGAGAGCTTTAGGCACCAGTAGGACCTGCGGGGGGCCCAGAGACGGGGGCGGCTCCTACCTGCGGCGCGCTGCTCCTCCGTCCTCCTGCAGCCGGCTGAGGCGTTCCTGAAGGAGCTCCTGCGGCCGCTGACGGGCCGCTCCGCCTTCGCCTCCTCCAGCTCCTCCAGGAGGTCACAGCTCAGGTCCAAAGAGTCGGCCTTCCACTGCGCCCCGTTCATCGGCCTTTCCCCGCCCCGGCACACCCGGCCCGGGTTGCAGGGCAGCTCCGGCAGCATGGAGGAGGCCGGGGGGGCCGGGGGGTCGGTTTCGGCGGAGAGCTGAGGCACCAGCCACCTGGGCCTCTCTCTGCCGGCCTCGCAGCCCTCCGGAGCTCCTCTGCTGAGGGGCTGCAGCCACTGGGGGGCGACCCGGGAGGAGGAGGGCTGGGTGGTGACCGTCTGCTCCGTGGGCTGGGGGGAGGGGGGGTCCTCAGGGCCGGGCGGGTCGAAGGAGCTCCTCTGTGATGGAGGCCGGCGAGCTGAAGGAGCGATGGGTGGCAGAGGCATGTGTGGCTTCTCCTGCATGTCTAACATAGTCCTCTCTGCCGGGGCGTGCTGCCGCGGGGCGCCGCCGCCCTCCTCGCTCCTCCGGGGGTCATGGAGGAGGGCGCCGCCCCCCAGCAGACTGTGGCCCGACGAGCCGGGGCCGGAGAAGAAGGAGTCTGAGAGGCAGGAGGCCTTCAGGTCGATGGTGGAGCTGTAGTCAAAGACCTGGTTACCGCAGCCTTTCTGCAGCTCCCCCTCAAACACCAGAGAGCTGTTCACATACAGCTTGATGTGCCGCGCGCCCACGTCCAGGTCCTGCAAAACATTCACACCGCAGCTCATCTGACAGCTTTACTACCGTAGTCTGGGACAGAAAAAGACTAACACTGCAAAAGGGAACTAAAAGTAAGTATTTTGCCTTGAAATAAGATGGAATAAGATATTTGCACTTAAAATAATAACAGTTCATCTCCATCATCTTATTTCAAGTGCAAGATGTCTAATTATCTTATTTTAGGGGTACAGATACTCATTCCTTTGGCAATTAGTCTTATTTAGCTACACTATACTACTTTCAAGCAAATGTTTCTTACTTTTAGTTCCCTTTGAAGTATTTTATAAAGAATGGACCAGAACCTCCAGACGGACGAAGCCGGTAGAGCCGTGTCCCAGAAAGCAGCAGCAGGTGTTTCTGCAGCAGTCTAGACTCTAGATTACTGCAGCTCTGCTCCACGTTCGCTTTTAAACACTTTAAACTTTGTTTCTAATATAAAAAAAAAAAAAAAACAGGTGCTAATATTCTTCACTGCCCACTGAAAGACGCGGCAGCCGCTGTTGTTAGCAAACACGGAGAAGCAGCATTTAGTTCCTATGCTCCACTGATCTGGAACAAACTTACAGAAAACTGTAAAAGTGCTGAAAGCCTGAGTTCCTTTAAATCCAGATTAAAAACACATTTGTTTAAAATTGCCTTTGAATGTTCCAGTTAAACTGTTTTACTGTTTTTAAATGTTCTTTTTTTTTTGTTTCTACATTCTATCCCTACTTGCTTTTATTCCTATATTTCAATCATGTAAAGCACTTTGCATTGTCTCTGTACTGAATTGTGCTATATAAATAAATTTGCCTTGCCTTGCCTAGCAGGAGCTTTACAGATCAGCCGTAATTAGCGCCATCACAGACCGCCGGTCCGCCCGACCCAATCAAGACTAAACCACCAGAAACCCAGTTCTACCAGAACTGTCTTACCTTACATGGTCCGTCTGGACGGACCCAAGAAGCTCGATAAACGCATGAAGCTTCTTCTTTGCTGTTCTATGAGCAGCAGAACCCGGCGCTACGCTAATCCTCTAATAATCCCCCCGTGCTCCACATTCGGGCCGGCTGAGAGCGCCTCGCTGACGTAAGCCCGGCGCGGCGCGGCGCCAACCCCCGCTACCTGAACCCACAGCAGCTGCAGGCTGCGTCTGCTGCCAGGAGGCGGTTCAACCAGCAACCCGAGGAGCCAATCTGCCAGAAATATGGTGTAGAAATGAGCTTTCGTACGGTCAGGCTGCGGTTGTAGTTCCAGACTTTGATGGAAGAGATGCCGAAGTCCAGAGAGCGCTGCGAGTTTCTGATGACGAAGTAGAGCTGGATGGGCGGGTGGAAGGGACACGTCCACATGTGGCGCTCTTTGGTGGTCTGGGGGAGAAAAGACGCGTTATTTACAGAAAACCATTACGTCCCTGCAAGAGACGCATCCGTGACTTCATTATCGTTAAAGGACTGAATAAATAAGGGTTTTATTTTTAGTTCCAGTAGATGAGAGAGAAAATTTACACAAAAACGAAAAGTATTCAACCCCTTTGGCGTTTTTTCGTGTTTTGTTGCCTCCCAACCAGGAATTAAAAGTCGGAGAGGCTGCAGCAATTCTGTTTAACTGTTTTATTGTCAGAACATTTACACCAGGGGTGTCAAACTCATTTTGATTGAGGGGCCGCATTCAGCTTAATCTGATCTCAAGAGGGTTGTAGAGAACTAATAAAAGTGGACTTGTTGATTTTTATATTAAGTTAATTTCACTTTTACACAATATATTATGAATAAACTCAGTGTTTTTAAGAAAAGTATATGCAATTTCAACAATACTTTTACTCAGTTAAACATTTACTTGTGCATTATGCATAAGAACTGATCACAGTGATTATACAATGTTGAAAAACATTTATTCACATTTTTTGGAACTTAAAAACACTGTCCTGCATGACAAAATACATCAAACAGATAAAAATTAAGAAATGATTTGAATTTTTCCACACCTGAAGCTTAATCTGCTGATTAAAACACAGCGCCCCTCGTGGACAATATAGGAACTGCATATTTTCAATTAAACGAAGTACATGTTTTTTTTCAATAATTGTTTTATCATTCTCTTCCTTTTATCTTGTCCACTTGTGAAAGTCAAATCTGATGAGCTCTTTGTGGCATCTTATTGCCACATTGTCAGACAGGACACTGGGGGAAAAATAAATAAATGAATAACCCAATTCTGACTGGTTTGGAGCTCCTTCACCGTCACGGTGTGATTCCTCCTGCTTAGTGTTGATCACATAACATAAAACTAGCTGGAACGCAACAAAGGGGGGGGGGGGGGATTACTTTTGCTAGGCACTGCGCCTCCAGCTGACCCTACATTAAATGAATCTGTGTTACTGAGCATCTCCACCTCCTGGGCATTAAAGCGACGGCCCTGCAGACTTCTGCCCCCCAACGGGGCGCCCAGGCGGCACAAACCCACCTTCACCTTGCCGTTGACCAGCGCCGCCAGGTTCCCCGGGTAGTCGGCGTTCCTGATGTCGATGTCGTGAGGCGACACGAACAGCTTCCTGTTTCTGAGGCAGAAGAACTGCAGCTCGGTGAGGCCGACCTGCAGCGCGTTGCCCCAGTTGGACAGGATCTCCATGGTGACGTACAACACGGGCGTGACCTCCGCTGACGCCGGCACTCTCTGCAACGCAAACAGCCGCTCAGACAAACCGGGACACGGCGGCGCGGCTCGCCAGCGACGGCGTGCGCTGCTGACCCACCGGCTGCCTGCTGCAGTCCGCCTTCCCACGCTGAGGAACGCCGTGGCCGGGTTCTGCTTCCAGCTGCTCCAAGGCTTCCAGCAGCTTCTGCTGTTGGCTTAACGACAAAACGAGACAGCGTTGGCGGTCTGATCCCGCCCGGGTGTAACGGCGACTACGTGAGTGAGGCGGCCTACCAGGGCCCCATCAGGGTTATCCTCTGCATGGCCAGCGTGACGTTGTCCTCGTCCGTTGGGTTCTTCTGCTTCGGGCCGCTGGTCTGGTGCCGCTGGGCCTGAATGAGACACAGCAGGCAGAGTACCAGGGGTTACACGGAGGTCCGACCCGTTGGTTCAACATCCCAAACCTAAACCCGACTCAGAATCACAGAGTTTCTGTCCGTTAAAACAGAAACAGAGCAGCAGACGAGAGTTTAGATGTTTTAGCAGAACTCCAGCGGTCGGCATCGGGTCAATGATTAAAAACGGACGGATGGATGCAGCTTTCAGGGTATTAAGACTTTTGGATGGGGGGGAATGTGAAAGAACCGGTTCTGATCTGTGAAAGAACTGGTTCTGATCTGTGAAAGAACTGGTTCTGATCTGTGAAAGAACCGGTTCTGATCTGTGAATCAGTGATTCCTTTGATCAAAGGACAAAGACCCGATAACTTTGTAGCCAACGACCCGACGCCCACTGCAGCTTTTCTTATCGGCTCTACTCAGGAGAGTGGATGAGGTCCGGTAAGCGGTTCTGTCTCGGTTCGGTTCAGAACAATGCATACGCTGTGTATTTAGGGCATGACCCCCCCCCCCCCCCCCCCCCTTTAGCTGCAGAAGTGGGTGGAGGGTTAAGCGGACCGTGCTGCGCCGGCAGAACTCGGCTCTCTCCACTGGCGTGTTTTCTCTCTGCAGAGCTTCCTGCACGCCGTAGAAAACATCTTCTGGGTCGGGTTCTTCGTCTGAAGGCTTCCTGGCCGCCGACAGAGGCCTCTCTGACCGGCTCCTCGGCCCTGAAAAACACAGACAGACAACTATTTAGATCCGCCTTTAGGGATTTATCTGAACTCCATGCGTTTTAATGTAATCACATTTAACTTTTTACTCACTCGGACCGACCCAGCTGTCCACTGACGGCGGCCTGTCTAAAGTTTTGCTCTTCACCAACAACGGCTTGGTGGCGACGAAGGAGTCGGTGCTTTCTCTCCGTCTGGCAGACAGGGAACGTTCAATCTTACGACCTGAAAGAAACATTGGAGAATAAAACCCGACGCGTCCTTTATTTCCATCTCTGATCAAAAGTAGACACGACTGAACGTCTCAGTCTCAGGCTTTAAATGATGCATCTGATCCATTCTTTATGGAAACTCCATAACGAGCCCAGGACCGCCTTACTGCAGGGCAACGCCACTACAAACCGCCCCAACATGCAGCCCATAATTATGCATGACAATCATAAACCTCCACTAGTGTTTGAGAAAAGTATCGTGGTGAGTTGGAGCTCAATGAGGCATCAACCGGCTTCGGGTTTGGTCTAAATCCCTGATGAGACATGGTAAATTTATCTTAATTGTCTGGATTCTGGCACAGATCCATTTTTGGGGCGACACCCGGGGTGCTCAGGTCCAGAACCAGCAGAACCAGCAGAACCAGCAGAACCAGCAGAACCAGCAGAACTAACATCCTGCAACTTCTAGATGCATGCCTGCTCCAACACAGCCGAATAAAATGGTTGAATCCCTTCATCAACGTTCAGAGACGTTGGTTTGGTCCGGGCGTTGGAGCAGGGATGCATCTACAGGACTGTCTCAGAAAATTAGAATATTGTGATAAAGTTCTTTATTTTCTGTAATGCAATTAAAAAACATGAAATGTCATACATTCTGGATTCATTACAAATCAACTGAAATATCGCAAGCCTTTTATTGTTTTAATATCGCTGATTATGGCGTACAGCTGAAGAAAACTCAAAACTCCTATCTCAAAATATTAGAATATTTCCTCAGACCAAGTAAAATAAAAAAATTATAACAGCAAAACAAAAATCAAACATTTGAAAATGTGCATTAATGCACTCAGTACTTGGTTGGGAATCCTTTTGCACAGATTAGTGCATGAATGCGGCGTGGCATGGAGGCAATCAGCCTGTGGCATTGCTGAGGTGTTATGGATGCCCAGGATGCTTCAATAGCGGCCTTTAGCTCATTTGCATTGTTGGCTCTGGTGTCTTTCAGCTTCTTCTTCACAATAGCCCACAAATTCTCTATGGGGTTCAGGTCAGGGGAATTGGCAGGCCAATCAAGGACAGTAATGCCATGGTCAGTACACCAGTTACTGTGAGAATCTGATGTCGTCTCTTAACCACTACCATACTTGTGATTTAGTTTACGGAACCAAGCTGAGTGTTTTTCAAGGCTCAGGAAACCCTGCAGTGTTTCCAGTTAATTAGACGATTCAATGATTAGTTGAATAGCCTACTAGTATACTTTTTCACCATATTCTAATATTTTGAGATAGGATATTTGGGTTTTCTTCAGCTGTAAGCCATAATCAGCGATATTAAAACAATAAAAGGCTTGCGATATTTCAGTTGATTTGTAATGAATCCAGAATGTATGACATTTCATGTTTTTTAATTGCATTACAGAAAATAAAGAACTTTATGACAATATTCTAATTTTCCGAGACAGTCCTGTAGAAGCTGCAGGTCTGGACCTGGTCAGTAGAGCAGGTCTGAGGTCAGAGTCCTTCCAGAAGCGTAACTTTAGCCTCCTTCATGTGGAAACATCCTCCCTCATCGTTATCCCAAACAGTTTCAGCTGAGCTGGAAAACACCAAGCAGGACCTTCAACCTCCTGCAGATCTTTAAAGGTCGCTCCAGTTTTTAATTGTAAAACGACTCAAAGTTGAAAACACATCCTTTCAAAAAGCATCGTTAAAGCCCAAGAAGAAGACACCGACGTTCACGTCAGCTTCTGTAAACCTCTGATTACCGCAGCTCTCTGCTCTGCTGGTGCAGAGGAGGGAGAAGAAGATGAAACCAGACAGGCTCGCCTCTAAATAACCGTTCTTACCTTTAGGCGACGGTCCAAAGTCCAGAACGATTAGTTTTGCCGGGTCCAAATGGCGGCTGGGCTGGTTTTTGCGCGGGTTAGTGGAGGACTTGGAGGAGGGGAGGGGCAGCCCCAGCTCGTCCAGACTCTCCGTGCTCTCCTCCCGCTCGATGTGCTCCTCTATCCATTCCTCGTCTGACTCCTCCCCCGCTGAGCCCCTGCTGCTCCGCCGCATGCTGACCTCCAGGCTGCGGCGCAGGACCTGGATTTTAAAGGAGGCGTTCGGGTACGCATCAGTGCTCACTAGGGCTGAATGATTTTATAATAATCTAATTGCGATTTTTTTTCTTAATATTGCGATTTAATGCAATTTTTTTTTCTGTTTAATTTATCATGTCTTTTTAAACATATACAAACAACAAATCATTTTGTTTCCTCGCTGTGTGGATTAGTTGCTAAAAGACCCACAGCATCTAAACTCAGAGCAGAAATGATTGCGTTCTGCCTACGATATATTTCAACCAAAATTGCAATTTTGACTTTTCTCCGCATTAACCACAAGCAACAAAAATGGCCTCTAAATAAAGATGTTTGTAAACAAGGACTATTTAAAACAAGAACTTTTAATGTTTCTATTAATCAGAATATTGTTCAAGAGAACAGCTTTTAGTTGATTTGGACATCAATCCTTGTTGAACATAAAGTGCAACCAACAAACAAGTCTATGTATTAAACTGATTGACCTGTACTTAATGCTTTGTATGATTATATAAACTCTAAAACAAGTAATAAAATTAGATTATCTCACTGCTGCAACTGTCTTCCCTTCCATGTGGAGGCAAACCCACTTTAAACATTTTACCAACACCTAATAGACGCGTCTAATTCCCTGATTGTTACATAGCCAAAAATTGCTGACTCTGCGATTTGGAAATTCGCGATTATATTGAAAATGCGATTAATTGTTCAGCCCTAGTGCTCACGGTGGACCGTTGCATCTCAGAAACAGGACGACTGAATAAAATCCCGGCAGCTGGAAGACACGAGCGATAAGAATCAGGAGTGTTGCGCTCACCTTTACCTCCTCCAGACTGAGGAGCACCTTCTCGCTGTGCTCCTGGTCGGCCTGGCCTCCCTGGCTCTCCGGCCTGGAGCTGAAGGAGCGCGTGGCCTTGGAGGCGTCTCTCTGGCGGCGGGGGCTACGTGGCGAGCGCAGACCTGAGCTCTGCACAGAACAGGCGGGTCGCAGGAAAGGCAAAATGGAGGAGATGGAGGAGATGCTGATTAGCAGAGACAGAATCCTGGGCGGCCCCTCCTCTGGAGAAAAACGCCCACACGAGCTGTCAGACGCCATCTTCACCCTACCTCCATGTCCACGCTCTCATAGGGCTCAAAATCGTCCGAGTAGCGTCTCTCCGGGGACAGCTTCACGCTCAGGCCATCCTCCGTCCGGATCTTAACAGGTTCCTGCAGACGCCGAGGCACAACAACACATTCGTAGCTCCTCAGCTTCGTATTGTAGCTACGACGACGGCATGGGGGGGGGCCGTACCTGCACCCACTCCTTCCTGCGGACCCGTTCCGGGGCGGTCTGGCTCCTCTTCCTGTCGGCCGGAGCTTCCACGGGTCGGCCGTCCTCGGTTAGCTGGTGGGCGCTCCTGCAGACGTCTGCAGATGAGTCAGAGAGGAACCTGAGCCGGCTTCCTCCACAGAGGAGAGGAGGCACTAAAGCACGCGCTCCTCGGCGCAGAAACAAAAAGCCCAGCTGGCAGCGACAACTGTCACTACGGTTTAGTCACTGGGAGCGGGCCCAGAACCACGGCAGGCAAAACACGAGCTGGGGAGCAGCAGCTATTAGCCACGGCTCCATCTGCTCCACAGGACAGAAGCTGTGAGAAAAGGACGGACAGCAGCTGAAACCAGACGCTTACGCCGTCTGACGTCTCAGCCGTCCTGCTTTGGGTCCGTTACGATCAACGCTAATATTCCTATTTGCACAACGTGAGAATCGTGAGAACTTTTCTTCATTGCTTTGTTCAAATTCATCCGTTCACAGACACAAAGGCCGGACGTTTGAGTCTAATGTGGATCAGGGCAACGCCTCAGGCTCTCTGCATCCTTCTAGGACAATATGGAGGAGAATAAATCAGCCCAGATGTCAGGAGGAGTATCCTGGATCTCCTCCGGTCGGATTCATCCTAAGGCATCTGGAGGTTCCTTGTTCATCCGACCAATAATCTGCAGGTATAACCAGCATGGAGGTGTGAAACGTGTGAATCAACCCCAGAACCGAGCTGGAAGAGAGTCAGTGTTCACAGAGAAACGAGTCCTGGACCTACATGGGCTGAAAGGCCGCTCAGAGAGGAAGAAGCCAGATTATGGTTTTAAATGGACTCAGGGACAAAGACCTGAATGTTTGGAGACACGTCCTTCAGTCTGATGGAACCAAGACTGAAGTTTGTTGGACTAACTAACTGCACCATGATGGGGGGGGGGGGGGGTTTGTTGTATCTCAGTCCCACATACAATATGTTGGAGGCCTTCAAAGCTGACCCGGTTACGCAGGTTCTGTCAGGAGGAATGGGCTCGCATTTCAACGACTGTGAAAGGAAACCCAGCTAAGACGCAACCGTACCAAAAAAACAGGAAATCTAGAAAACAAGAGTAAATATTCTGGCATTTAGCGATAGAAATAATTCTGGTAAATAATCCTGAGCTAAAACACGGCAGAGGGGTTTTACACGGTGTCTGTAAATATAAAGTTAAAGTCAGGGATAAATCATCCAGGTTTGGTGCCGGCTGTACCTGCAGACCTCCGGGCTGGCAGAGAGCTGCTGGAGTTCTTGGCGTTCCTCCGACCCGATTCAGCGTTGGCTCCATTAAAGTAGAGAGAAAAGCCTTGCTCGAGCCGCTCCAACTCAACGTCCCTCAGGTCTTTCCCCCTGAGCCGCTTTAGGATTCTGAAAATAACAGAGGAACATTTTATAAACGCCACTAAAAACGTTACAAAGTGCAGCTAAAGTCTTAGATGGACACGAGTAAATATCTCTATTAAAGAAGCCAGCGTGGTTCTGCTACACAGCCCTGCAGAAGTATTCATACCTCCTGTTTTATGCAGAAGGCACAACACAAAGAAGTGAGACAAATAAACTGAAAAACATCTTTGTGACGCAACGTGAAACGGTTCTAGAGGTATGAATACTTTTACCAGCTCCTGTATTTCAATGTGTATAAATCAGGGTTCCTACAGCGTAAGGCAAGTTAAATTCAAGACTTTTTAAGACTTTTTAATGCCACTTGAAATAAAAAGTTAAGACCAACTTCACGATAAACAAGATAAACCTGGTTGCGACAACTTCACCCAAATGTTTGTTTTAACATAAAACATTACTTTCTGGCTCAGTAGACATGTTAAAGATTTTGAAAAACATTCCATATAGGAAGAAAGCTAAAACACACACAAATTACTGATATATTTTTAACAACTACTGAACTGAATTCACAAACTTTGTTTTGTTCCCTACTAAAATAAACTATAAATCAGTTTTAAAAACCACAACATAAGCAGTGCCAACTCTTTTTCACAGCTATGGTCCGGCCGCAACAGTTTTTATTGGTTCCGCTATCGGGACGGAACCAATAATGGTTACATTGAGCCGTTCGGTAAATGTAAAAAAAATATAATTGTATCAATTATTTTACTGTTTGGTAAGGATTACAAAAATAAAATCCTATTTATGACCTGGTAACAATTTTAAGACCTAAGAAAGACTGATTTAAGACATTTTAATGCCAATTAAGGCCTTAGTTTTATATTACAGAATTCAATGCCTTTTAAGACTTTTTAAGGATCCGCAGGAACCCTGATAAATTCACAGTTTACAGTAAAATGTCTCGTTTGAACTAAACCAATCAGAGTTGAAATCCCGCTAAACGTCATGCAGCGTCTCCAGATCCAGATTCTGCAGCCGTCGCTCAAACCTCACCTGTTCTTTTGCTGGAGGCCGATTAAATATTCATCCAGAGTTTCATCCACGGCGGAGGCGAGCTCCTCCTCTCGGCACGCCTTCCTCTCCTTTAGGAACAGGTCAGTGAACAGAGACACGATGAAGAAAACAATGCAGCTCATCCTCATCCTCTCATCAGACAGGATTAACATCATCTAGGCATGCAGCGCGCTGCTCCACGGATGTATTTTAGAGTTTATTTTAAGATGCGCAGACATCCCTAAAGACCTGCAGACTCAGGCTGAGATCTTAATAATTAACGGCTGGATGACGACTAAAGAAAGACATTTAACAGGAGCAGCTGACCTAATCCCTTATAGCACCAATCTGGAATAAATCTTGAGTGTTTTTAGCTTCTCATGAGGATCTGGCAGAGCTGCAGTTCTCTGCGGCTTTATTTCATTTACGCTAACGTGACATTAATGTGCTGAACGTTCATAACGACGCATGCAGAGACGGCAGCAGCCTGAAAACATCTCAGCATGAGCAGGTGGTGCTACTAATTAAAAACAAAGAGTAAAAAGAAGCAATTTCTGGATATTTCTGTTTAACTGCTTAAGGAAAGAACCGTAAAATTAAAATTAAATCAATGCTGTTGATTTTCTAACACGTTTAATAAAAGCATTCTGTCAACACACAGAGCAGAAAGTGAGGAGTCAGACAAAAAGGTTAGAAATGTTTACTTTGGTAAACGGAGCATCGGCAGTGTAAAGTATTCACACCCCACAGAGCTTTTCACATCCAACCCTGCAGGTGCTTGTTCAGATTTAAGGGACATAAAACATAATTGTGAAGGGAAGCGTAAAAGATGCACGGCAGGTAATTATATTTAGTACATTTAGTAGATGGTACTAAATAAGTGCAGCTACAGCTTTTAGCCGTTTGCTACACCCAGAGACATCCTGCCTGTTCTTTGTGGTAACCAAGGCTTAGGTCATACCACGCAACAGATACTGGGTCACGCTAACAGAACTCCATGCTCCAAACGTTGTTTAGGGTTCTGGTCCTGCTGAAAAGTCTTAACACCATCAACGTGACGTCTGATGATAGTTTGCTGCAGAGAACGTCCTCGTGTTTTAGGGGGGACAGCAGTGTCAGCGCGGCGGTGCCGTCTGGGAGCTGCACGGCACAGCGGTGCCGTCTAAATGATCCGGACACGTTTTATGCTGCAAGAGTCCAGAAACGGTCGCAGATCCCCCCCCGCCACCCAGACAATCCACCGTTTGACCCAAAAAAAATGACTCAGGAGCATTAAATCAAAAACTAACAGACCTAAAAACGGCTTCTTTCCCAAAGCTGTGAGGGCTGAGAATCAATAAACCAGCAGCTCAGTTCACGGTTCTGGATCCGATAAAAGATTCATTACACCGTCTCTGACATGCTACTGACTATTTATACACTTTTTAGCTTCTCAGGGAGCATTTGTCCGGTACATTCACGCAAAATGCTGTAATTTACGTCATTCTGTGAATCAACCTCTGCTTCTGTTCTTTTTAATTTGAACTCATTATTACTTTATTAGTTATTATCCATTAATTATCACATAGTGCGTTAAAGCATTAATTTGAAAATAATAAAATCGATATTGGAGTCAAATCAAATCAAGCTGACCTGTGTATCGAATCGGCTCATCCTAAATGACACCCAGCCCTAATAATGAAAGTGATTGAACACAGATGAATGCCAGACTTTCCAGTCTTATTCCTAAATATTTTTTTGCTTGTGTTATTTTTCCACTACTTTGCGTTACTGAATCATATAAAACACGCTGCAGTTTGTGCTTGTAGTATTGTAAAGGTGTGTGAATACTTTTTTGTTTTATCAAGGCAATGCATATAAAGCTGTTCCATTTTTCTCCCATTCTTACAAAA
Source organism: Fundulus heteroclitus (assembly GCF_011125445.2). NCBI lineage: Eukaryota > Metazoa > Chordata > Actinopteri > Cyprinodontiformes > Fundulidae > Fundulus > Fundulus heteroclitus. The sequence goes on from NW_023396890.1 coordinate 1,361,438, forward strand.
ACAGCAAGACCATGAAAATAAATCAAAATCTTACGTAGTTTCTATAAGGCTACAGCGTCTGCAGAGGGTCAGGAGCAGAAAGTGGGAATTTGAAGGAAAGAATAGAAAAAGGTGTTAGTGATAGAGTCACTGTGAGATGTGCAGGTAAACAAGGCATGCACGCCGCGGCTGGATCCTGCAGAATGACGGCTAAAAACGCTGAATCTGGATAAAAACAACTCACCTGGTCATCCATGGCGTGCTGCAGATGCTCTCAGCCCTCTAGCATCCCGCATTCTGAACAGATCATCGAGCTGTGATGCTGTGGCGGCTTCTCCCTGCAGGATGACACAGAATCACCTCCAAGGTTAACCGGGTTTTAACGGAGCAAACGCCGCAGCTGGCGCAGCTGCCTGGCTAGCATCACCACATCTGCTCAGCCACGACCAAACGCGTTTATGCGCCGTCATAACGCATTTTGTCCTCAAAACTGCACATTCTGGTTTGTTTACAGCTGAACCAGAGCTGGTGAATGGACTTCCGGTGCTGGTTGATGAAGCTGCTAAGGCAGCGGAGGTCCAGCCAGGAGCCAACGGCAGCGAGCAGCTAGCGCTAAAGCTAGCAAACAACAGGGCGAAACTCGCTTAAATGTTGGTGAAAGCGCACAAAACGCGCCGTTAACGCTTCGCAGGACTACTTACAGCACGTATGAAGCGAGGCTTCGTCCCTTAGCGTCAGGAAACGGCCAGCTCTTTCTTTTATTATTTACTTCACGTCGCGCGTGTTGGTCGGTTACCAGGAGAGCTTTCAGCCAATCAGGAGAGCCGCCTCAGCGTTGGCCACGCCCACCGGCCACTCAGCGTTGGCCACGCCCACCGGCCCTCTTGCTGCTGTTTTCCAGCTGCGGTTCTGGTCCTGGTCCGTTTTATGGACGGATGGATGGATGAATAAGGGCCATCCCGGTTCTGTTGGACCCTCCGGGGACTGAGGGGCCAGCTCCCCGGAACCAGCGGCCTTTGCGGGCCTTTTAAAAACGCCACTAAGACGCGTTGGTTCCTTAACATATAATCTTTTCACACTTTGGGATCTTTTCTGGTTGTTTTTTTTATTGTTGTGCGCTTTGGTCTCCTTGTTTGGTTGTTTTAAATAAAGTTTTTTTTTCCAATATAAATTAATAATGGACAGACTGATGGAAACTCAACATCCAAACGGGACAAAAGTAGGAAAATTCTAATATTTTTTCTACATTATTTATTTTTCCCTCTTACTTCTCCAGACGTGGGAAATGCTTAAAACCTTTATTTTCCAGATTCCATAGAAACAGATGCCCTTAATGCTGTCCGCTCTGATGGCCTTGCAGCCGTCAAAAAAGAAATCAGACGGAGAATTATGAGAAGATAAACAACGAAGCATGCCAGGGTTTCTGCAGCTTTTACTTGGTTTCCACTTAAAATGTTTCAGATAAATCACATTAATGTCAGATCAGGATAAACGGAGTGAACACAAAGAGCAGCTTTGAAATGATTGTTTGAAGCTCTCCAGTAGGTCTGCAACGATTAGTCGATATTTCGACAATCGATATCGACAATATCGATAACTAGAGATGCACCGATCCAGTTTTTTCTGATCTGATACCGATATCTGGGCTGAGCGTATCGGCCGATACTGATACAATGAATAAACCGTGTACCTCCCCATGTGAGTGAGGTAGTTTAGGAGGCGTTTATTTAACTTTGTGGCGTTGAATTTACCAACCTTATCACCGCCCTCACAGATTACACAGACTCCAAATAGCAGACGTGGCTCGGTCCGGCACTTCCTCCATGTTGCTCTATGTTTGCTCACCGCTAGCTGTTGTGCGTACTAGGGGTGGACGATAATTGAACAACAATATATATCAATTATATAAAAAAAATGAATAAAAAAAGGGTCGATAAAAAGTTCAATAGAACAAGTTTTCCTTTTACTTAATCCTACCAACCAATCACAACGCAGACCCAGGAACCAAGCTCCGCCCCCTTCCTAGAGTTAAGAGAGCACAAAGTTTTTTTCTTCTTTAAAACCTTGCAGTTCTGGTAAAAAGTTAATTTAATAAAGAGTCAAGCTTAAATTCAGTGTGTGTTTTGCATATAAAAATAAGTTGCTAAGCAACAGCATAAAATGGCCAGGGCTGCACTTAAAATATATGTTTTGAATTTGTTGATAATTATCGATAGATGAATATTTCTATTTTATCGATATGCTTTTTTTCTATATCGTCCAGCCCTAGTGCGTACTCTGCGTGACCGCCGTTGCAAACATAGAAGTGACTAGATCGCTGTAACTGTATCGCTGTGTATGAAATTAATAAAAAAAGAAACATCCGATATCAGATCCAGCTATAATTAGTCGATAGAGCCGATATCAGATCCGGGTATCGGATCGGTGCATCTCTATCGATAATGAAAAATCTGCACCGTTCCCTGGCTGCACAAAAGTGAAAGAAAACCCAAAAACCTTCAATAAATTCACACAGGTGTGTAAGGTCAAAAATTCAACACTGTTTTTATTTATTATAAATCAGTACACTTCTTATAAAAAAAGTGGGCTTGAAATTAAATCATATTAGATGTAAACCAAACAAATCAGGAAATGGCCACCCTCTTTATAATAAACCTTTTTTTTTTTTTCTTTAAATCACAGTCTCTTGATTAACCAGCAGGTTTAACACCTTTTTCTATCCCAAACATCACTTTACAGTTTGGAGAAGCTTTCAAACAGTAATCATGTGGTTAAGTTCGATCTCTCTGCAAAGCATTTCAAGTACAGCGCGTTAGCAGGCCATCGTTTTTCCCATGCGGTCGTCGTTGCACCCACTGCCAGCAGCATTATTATTATTTGCATTATTCATGATGTGTGCGCTCCTCTTTTGTTTCTGAACTGCATTCCCAGAGCTAAGAGTGAAACTCCTGCAATACAACGTGAGCTTGTGGAGGTGCAAACGACCCAGAAACGTAGCTTTCCCTCGCTGTGATGCGCAGGCGGTTTAGGTGAGGCGAGCGGCGCGGCGGCAGAAGGCCGACATCTCTCGGTCCGGACGTCGGAAAAAACGCGAGCTGCTCACTGCGAGACGGCACTCCCAAAAAAAAAAACACTGGACTTAGAGAGGGCCGGCTTTGAAAGCATGATAAAAAACTGGTGAAAATGTGCAAATAACAACTGATGTGTCGCCTTTAAACTGAAATGCCCCAGTGACAGAACTTAAAAAAGCGGATCGGCCCGACTCTGCTGGCGTGACCCGGTAGAACCTGTGTGGTGGTGGGGGAACGATTAGCGATAAAATGGAGCACATGTTTAATTACTAAAAACACGTATGGCAGAAGGTAAAGAAGCAATAAGTTAAAGAGAAGTGCTTAAAAGTTCTCAGAGCCCTTTCATCGACAGAAAGAAAGGCAGAGCAGGAATCCCGGCCAACGTTAACCAGGAGCTGGAGGAAAAGCTGAAATGGTAATACTCGCTCCACACATTCTGGTTTCTGGTCAGTGGCCCCCCCACGTCTGTGAGCCACGGCTCCCCTCCGTGTCCAGCCTGTCCGTGGTGGGACAGTCCCCCCCCGTGCCCCCCCCTCCTCCCTCCTGCGTCACCGGCCCCCGCTCCTCCTCCCGTTTCCTGCGCTCCAGCTCCCATTCCACGAAGGTGTCGAAGAGGCTGGGCCAGGCCTCGTCCTCGCTGTAGTTGCTCAGGTCCGGCCCGATGGCCTGGGTGAAGTTGAGGAACATGTTCCACGTGTCTCTGGAGATGCCCCGGACCCCCGAGGGGTTCTCCGCCAGGAAGTCGAGCCAGTGCTCCAGGATGGCGGGCGTGTCCTGCGTGAAGACGAGCCGCCACAGGGCGATGGCGATGTCGCGCTGCAGCGAGCGCTGGCCCTCGTCGGCGTCCAGGCCGAACTGGAAGGTGAAGCGGTACAGGTCCTTGAAGTTCTCCTCGCCCCGGGCCTCCAGCAGCAGGCAGGGGAAGCGGGAGCAGATGCCCTTGATGCTGTCCGCTCTGATGGCCTTGCAGCCGTCGACAAACTCCTTCCTGGTGGGAAAAAAAAGAAATCAGACGGAGAATTATGAGAAGATTAAAAAAGAAGCAGGCCAGGGGTTCTGTGGCTTTTACTTGGTTTCCACTTAAAATGTTTCAGATAAAATCACGTTAATGTCTGACCAGGATAAACCGAATGAACACGAAAAGCAGCTTTGAAATGATTGTTTGAAGCTGTCCAGTAGGGCTGCAACGATTAGTCGATATCATCGATAATATCGATAACTAGAGATGCACCGATCCAGTTTTGTCTGATCTGATACCGATATCTGGGCTGAGCGTACCGGCCGATACCGATGAATAAACCGTGTATCTCGCCATGTTAGTGAAGTTATCAGGCCTGAAATAAACATTGCTAAAAAGGTTCTGCATGTTCTTTAGCGAGGTGGTTTAGGAGGCGCTTATTTAAATTTGTGGCGTTGAATTTATCACCCCCCCACAGCTTACACGGACTTGTTGGTATATAAAAATTTTAAATGTTTCCTCCATGTTGCTCTGTGTTTGCTCACCGCTAGCTGCTCTGCGTTACCGCAGTTACAAACAGAAATGACTAGATCGCCGTAACTGTATCGCTGTGTAGGATATTAATAATAATAAAAAAAAAATATCCAGCTATAATTAGTCGATATCGCAGCTGATATCCGATCCAGGTATCGGATCGGATATCTCTATCGATAATGAAAAATCGCTGCATGAATTTTTGCGTGTCTTTTAATCATTGCTGCTGTCTCAATATTTCCCTTTCCGCGGTAGACGGTTTAAATCACATGCAGTTCACTGCGGCTCCAGCAGAGGGCAGTACAGCGTCCGTTCGGGCACTACCCATCGGCTCGTTCGCACAAACAAAGTAATTTCCAGGAAGTCAATTTTTCGTTTTTCTTACTTTTATCTTATTGTGAGTAGGATGTTTCTTTTTGTATCTTGTAATTGTGTGAATATTGCGGGATTTAAAGGGAATAACTAAAATACAGGGAAAAAATGGTGAAATCACATTTCAATGGACTGCTCTGAGCATGCTCAATGATCACGTCACACAGAGCGAAAATTTTAATTGATTTTAATTTTTTTTAACTCTCCAACAGTGTTGATCAAAGAATGGATTAATTCTTTTGTCACCTGCAGTTATGTTGCGACGTGTCCACCAGAGGGCGCATTGACAGCATAAATACATCACAGCTCACTCAAGTTATTTTCTAATACAATGTATTTTTCATACGAAATAATGACAGTTGTTATAAAGTGAACCATATAATTTTGCAGGAAAAGACGGAAATACTTTCTTCTGGTCCTTTTTAAATTAATAGAGCATTCAACGCCGACCCGTAAGTTATTTTGTTTGTGTAAAGGAGCTGATGCTGCGGATCGCGCTAACGGTACAGATTGGGTAGCAGGCACCCCCATCACACGGCTGCAGCTCTAGCTGAAAGAAGAAGAAACTAAAGTTGGTAAAGTTTTGTAAATTATTCTTTCTTGGATACAAAATTTACTTCTAGATTGATTTTAGGCGATAATATGGCTGTAAAGTCGAAATATCTGCTTGGTTTATCAAGATATGGCTTAACTGTTTAGAATTTACCGCTGCAATTAACATGATATATAACAGTTATTATTGGGTTAATTTCAGTGTTTTTTCATTACTGAGATTAATGGTTGAGATTAAAGGGAAATTACATGACGGGATAGTTTTATTTAACTTTAATGTCTGACTAAAGCGCCAGAGTTTATTTGGAAATTAATAATTCGCTCGTTTTTAATATTGATGCTGGAAATATCGCCTAATTAAAGATAACCAGCCTGACTGTAAACATGTTAATATGCTCCTTATTTTACCCAATAGTTTAAAATCTTTTTAACAACATTAAGCATCGTTAATAGCTTGAAGATCGAAAGATTGATTTAAATTTTTTTTACTGTAAAATAAAAAATCTACTTTAATAGAAATATATAAAAAATAAACCAAGTCAGTTAAATTTAAAATTAATATTTTATGTAGGATCATTAATAAAGCTAATTAACCATAGCAACAAGAGGCAGTAAAGAGGCGTTCAAAGGTGTGTAGACAAGAACAGGTGAGTTAAAATATTTTTACATGATGGAGATCAACAAAAAATAATCGACTATAAAAGTAATCGTTAGCTGCAGCCCTACTCTCCTAGCTGGACGTAAATGAAAGTTTAATCATGACCCAACTGTGGTTATCCATCCCGTAGAAACAAACCACTTCATTAGATCCTGTCTGACAACACGAAGAAGGCCAGAAGGTTTTAAAAAAAGCAAAACATCATGTCGAGAAGCTAAAAAAAAAAAAAAAAGACGTTTATCAGTCTGGAAAGGACATCGGCGGGTCGGGGAGTCAGCGTTAGTAAAGATCACATAAACGGGACGGTACAGGATTAAATATCAACGGGAGAAAACCAGTAGGAGGTAAATTAAAGTAAGATCAATGCCAAAAAAATAAAATAAAATGGAAAGTAAAAAAACCTAGGATGGACGCCGCCATTTTGTAGTTTTTTTCCAAAAAGCCTGATCTATAATGTGAGTCAAAAGAACTACACGACCCAGAAGCCAACAGTGCTGATGTTTTCCTCCTGCGCTCAAAAACCAGCAATGGAGGGAGAAACGGCTGGTGGCAACGCAAAGTCAGCAGTAAGGACTTATCTATTAAACTCAGAGCTGACTGGAAAGTTGCAAATATTAAACTTAACATGAGCTGAATATCACAATGTTAACATCCAGTAACCTGCTGGTAAAATGTTTCCTGGACTCATTATCCAGGAATGTGTTTAATGTTCAATGAAAGTCTGATAGTAAAGCCTGATTAGTTTAAATGGTTAGTGCAAATGGACAAATACTAATATGCTAATATCATACTCAACCTTTTCTTTTACAAAACTGTTTAACCATTGAGGTACATTATCTAAATCGTGAAAGTAATGCCTTTATGCACTTTTTTGTTTAGTATAGATCTCTTGCTAGGAGAATTTTTCTTTAGTTTCCGCAATTTTAAACAAAATTACTTAATAAACTAGTAAATGGCAACATTGTACATTTTGTTTATTCAGCCAAGAAAGGCACAGTCTGTTTATTATTTATTATTATTCCCTTTTACTTTAACTGGCCTTTACCGCAGCTAAAAACAGGAACTTAACTGACCCTTCATAGAAATTCAGGTTCAATGTATTGCCAGAAAACGTAATGAAGACCAGAGTGGGAGTGATTAACCAGGAGTGGGACAGGACACAAATTCTTTCTGTGGGAGTGGGAAGGGACAGGAGTGAAAATCAACTACAAGCTTTGTGTCAAAACCACGACGGCGTGGAGTCTTTAAACCACACGCATCCTCCAACTAAAACACCAGCAACACTGGACATGAGCAGCGTCACTAAAAGAAAAAAAAAAAAAAAGAAAGTACACCTGGTCCTTTCTCTGATTTGGAGACAGAACGTGAAACGGGAGAGTCGACCGGCTGCAGCAGTCGCAGCTTTTTCTGCTGAGATGCATTAAAGTGGTTCAGTTAGCAGAGCTGGACAATGGGACGTGTTCTAAAGCCTCTGGACACAGCAGAAAGCAGCGGCGCGGCCACAATAGGCAGCTCCATTCACCTCGTTACAGCAGCTCTAGGCAGGACAGAGGGACCCCCCCCACGGCGGGGGAAAACGCAGGAATCACAGCAGCGTCCACAATCATCTAAAACCACGGCTAAAGAAGGCCTTAAACTACATTATTTATTACAGCAGCTTAACCTCCCACTTAATTAACGAAATAAAACTTTAACTGGGTTTGTTTATTCAGCGAGGAGAGGAAAAAATATCACGTTGATAAATAGCTGAAACAATATCGCAGGTAGAAACGGCCTTAATTGGTTTAAAATGAATACAATAACCAGCTGTGATCAAAGTTCCCGGGAACTTTTAGCGACCCGCCCCATGGAGACCAAACAGGATTTACCTGAAGCTCCCTGAACGCGTCTGTGATGGGAACGCGCAGAAAATATTTAAATCTAAACGTGCGAGGATGGAGATGGGAACAGAATTCGGTACTTTTATCGGTACTAACCGAATCCCGTCGGTACTACCGGGTACCGATTCACTTAAAATCAAACGGTACAATGTTTTGGTACCTGAACGCATCACTGTGACACTGAGGGAGTGGAAGAGTGGCCGATTTTCCATGACAAACATGAACACATCATCTAACACACAACAGCAGCTACTGGTCTAGTCAAAGCCCGGCTGATAGAAAATAGATTATAGATTCGTCTCGCTTTAATGTTTGTAAGGTGAAGTTCTAGACCAGCGGCAGGAATACGTCTAACCTGAGGAAGCATCTGGTCTCTGCTGCTAATTTAGCTGATTTCTCCCTATAATTAACCACTTTTAACACCCATACAGAGACCTTTTTTCAAAAAAGCGACTAACGAAACATCTAGCGGCTTTCTACTGTTATTGGTGACTTCCTGTGAAAATAACAATCGTTCTGCAGTTATTGTCTTTAGAGAGTTAAGCTCTTCTCCAAGCTTCTCTTAGCGCTGAATCCCAGACAGACAGCAGCTGCTGCCTCGTCCTGAAATTCACCTGCAGTCACAGCAAAGAGAGCAGAGACTGTTCACTGTGTGCCTCTAATTGTTGTTTTGGTAAAAAAAATATAATAATAAGTTTATATATTGAGAAATACATATGTTAAATTGAAAAACTTACAGATTTTATAAATAACCTGACATTTATTACTACATAAACACACAAAAGTACCAAAATCAGGTACGGTTAATTAGCGGGTATCTGTTCAGGTAATCATCCATATTCATGTCACCCAGCCGTATAACTAAAAGGCTGCAGAGCTTTGAGCTGTAATTTGGATTGAAGCGTCTCTCGTTAAGAGCTGGGCTGAGCGAAGGAGTCTGCTTCTGCAAAACTTATTTAAAAAGTTTATTACTGATGCAACTTTCTACTGAATTTGCGCCTCTATGTTCCCTTATTGTAAGTGTGTCCCGTCCTGTTTTATAAAGCGGGCTAAAATATAGTTTTAATTTTTTTTTTCTTCTCCTAAACTGTTGCACTAAAAAATTCCCTGACTTTTATTCACGCACAGCTTCAATCCCTTTTTCACCTCATTCACTCTCTGTGCCTCTGATAACTGTTGTTCTGGTAAAACTTGGCTTTATTAATACATTGCCTTAATTATAATGCAAGTAATGTAGTAATATTTATGAACTATTTAATAAGGTTCATTTATAGATCAAAATAAGTTAATATATAGATAAATAAATATGTTAAATAAAAAATAAAAAATAGATATTTTATTACTAAACTAATGTTTATTACCACATAAACGCACAATAGAACTAAATATAAGTACCGGTACTGATTCACAGGTACCGTATCGATTTAACCGTGAAAGGAACCCATTGCTAGTTTGGAGATATGTGAATAACTTCATGCCTTTGAGCATAAGACAGGCGTCTTCACTTGCTATTTTTAAGTCCATTCTTAAGACCCATCTTTTTTCTTTGGCTTCTGGCACAATCTGAGAGATTTCACTTTGTTTTATTGTGTCTGTTTTTACTATGTATTTTATGTTTGATCCTTTCTATTTCATAATTGCATTGTATTTTATGATTGTGTACAGCACTTTGGTCCTGTCGGTGTATAAAGTGCTTCATAAATAAAGTTGGTATGGATGAGCAACAGGATTGCATTCATTTCTCCATCTCAGCAGGCAGAACATAATTTAAATTTAAACATAATAATTTTAAATAAGAGCTGTTTGGTACAGAAAATGGTGAAAACACCTGAAGGAAGGCTGATGACGACAGTTTTAACCCTGTTTTTCATGGCTGGTTTTATTCTGCATCAGCAGCACTGACAGCGGAGCTCTTTGTGATTGGTCAGGAGCGAACGTAGCCGACACGCCTTCAAACCTCACCTTACCTTGTAAACTTGCACATGGTGGCCGCCTGAAACTTCCAGGCGAGAACGAGGACGCGAAACTCGGCCGGGTCCACGCAGAGGTCGTCGCAGAACTTCTCCATGCCCTCCTCCAAGATGGCGTCCTCCAGTTCGTCCTTGTAGAGGCTGAAGAGCTCCTCGATGCGCGCCATCGACAGCCCGTCGCCGTCCAGCCGCTCGTCTCTGCACGGCTCCCTCATGGCCGCGGAGATGACGGGCGTCTCGGCGGCGGCGGCCTCTAAGGCCTTGGTGCCATTCAGCAGCTCGCTGGTGGATTTGCTGGACGGGGCGCTGGAATCCTCTCTGTGGACCACACCGCCGGCGCTTTCCACTCTCTTGTGAGACTTGGAGGCGCTCTCTTTGTCTCCGCTCTTGCTGCCGAGGGAGGACGTCGGATTCTTGCACTTGGTGACGCACTGGCCCATGTCTTCCTCCCTGGTCGCTCTGTCCTCCTCGCCGCCTTCAGGCCCCGTCAGAACCGCCTAGACACCTCTTCTCTGGCCGGCCCAGATGTCTCAACATACCCTCAGGCCTGGAAACACAACCGGCTTAATCAGATGTGGCTCCATCTGCAGTTTTTAAATGTAAAAAATAAAAAAATAAAACAGTTAAGATACCTTTACAGATCTGCCACAAACCAAAGCTTCAACTTTCAAACCTAAAAACCCTGAAAGAAAAGGCAAAATGCATCAAAGTCTTTCATAGCCCAACAAACACGCATCTTTTCACTTCACAAGTCATCATATCATTAAATCTCAATGAGCAACATTGAAGTTTGCAGTTGGAAAGTGAAAAAAAAAAAACTTCCATGGTATGAATAATTTTGCCAAGCACTGCCTGAAACTCTAGTTTTGTGTATTTAATAATGTGCCTAAAACTAGCCAGGAAAACCCAGCAGGGAAGAGAAACTAAACTCTGCAAACTTTTTTTCAAACCCGTTAAAAATCTTAAAATCATTTACCTTCATGAACCACATGAAGGGAAAATAACCACTTTAATTTTTTTTTTTTTACTTTTAAATCTGAGCCAAATTTAAAAAAACATTTTTTTCTATTATTTCAGAGTAGATGCAGTGAAATTACAAAAATCCAACATTGTAGGAAAACAAAGGAAATACAGGAGCGAACACAGAATGCACTGATTGGACTGCTGGAAATATCTTTAGTTTGGCTTCAGGCATTCTGAGGGACGTCTAAGTCTGCGTTTAAATCAAGCAGGACCTGAATTTTTAGAAATACGAGAACACCCCCCCCCCCCCATCATCATCATATCTGCTTCCTATAAAAGGAATAATCAACACCAGGGGAAGAAATTGCTTTTACATCTCAGCCACGCTTCCTGTCTCACCTTCCCAACAGCGTAGGGCTGGATGATGTAGAAAAAAAAAGCATATCGATAAAACAGATAAAATCATATTGATCGATATACAGTATAGATAATTATCAACAAATTCAAAACACTGAATTCAAACTCAACTCTTAATTCAACCAACTTTTTATCAAAACTGCAAGTTTTAACAAAGCAAAAGAACGCGTGCTCTCTGAACTCTCTGAAGGGGGCGGAGCTTGGTTCCTGGGTCTGATTGTGATTGGCTGAGAGGATGTAATGACGTAATATTAACCTACATGATAAAATGCAAAAGGAAGGAAAACTGTTATTCTATTGAACTTTTTAATCGACCCTTATTTTCTATTGACTGATAAATATTGTTATTGAATTATCATCCAGCCCTAAAACAGCTTCATGGAGAAAAGATGGAAATAATCCAACCAACAGGATTAAGTCACTGCAGTCCGACCAGGAAGACTTTTCCAGGTTTTTGAGCATGTTTTGTCCACATTCCCTCTGCAGAGAACCAGCAGCCATCTCATTGGACCACTGACCAGAACAGAACCGAGGACTGTTCCTGTTTAAGCGAGCTGCACAAGTTAGTTATTTGGGTCGTGTTTCCTGTACCCTGTCAGCACTTTCCCTCCTTTACTACAGGAACAGGTGATGAAAGTCCTCTTAGCTGTGTTCTGGCAACAGTCCAGTCAAACAAAGATAAAGTTGGGACTTTTACAGCTTATTTTTTTATCAATAATCTCTCAACATAAGTTAGGGAGTTTCTGTTTAAATGAGGCTTTGCATCAAGGCCCAATTATTCATGTGGCCCTGAGGGCCTAAACCCGAGGAGAGTTATGATTCAGATTCCTCCACCAGGAAAGATTTCGCAATCGCTGTTCTGAAACATTTCACGCCTATTGCGCAACTCTGCTGCTACAACGCCTTGCAAAAGTATTCAAACCCATCAAACCTTTCCACATACATTTTTTCACACACAAAAATCTGAAAAGTGTGGAGTGCTTCTGTATTCAAGCCTCCAGTGTGAATATGTTTTAGAATTACTTTTTACTGCAATGACACTTTTAAAGTCCAAAGAGTGGCCCCAAGGCAATTTATGGCCCCTTGGACTGATTTTGTGTGATCCCCCCCCACCACCACCCACCCCACGGTGGATGATGTATATGGAGACTTTTTATTCTTAATTAGGGAAAAGTTATTATAGACTTGTTAAAGCCTTCTTACAATGAAAAAATTTAGGCCCAACACAAAGTCTGCGTTGTTTGTTGTTATTTCAGCTTTTAACTTTTTGTTCTCTGTCATTTTTTCTCTTCATAGAAGGTACACCTGGTCTGGTGTTCTGTTAGCTGTGACATCATCAGGGGAGGCAGATCATCCTCTATTACCATCTAACATAGAAAGTACTCCTGAGTCTGACTTTGGGAAGAACCTTAATGATGATGTGGTGTGAATAGGAGCTATATACATAAAATTAAATTTTCATAATAACACTTTGCATTCTCTTTATTTTCACTGTAAACAGGATCACGTATATCCGATGACTTTTGCTCATATCCTGTTGCACCAAAATCTGATTTTAAATCATTCATTAAAAGTGTCTAAATAGAGCAAGCATTAACAAAGATGGACCGAACCAAATTATTCCTGACAATAGACAAAAAAAAAGCTAAAACATTTTAATTGAGCCCAAAGGAATGTGTAAACTGGATGACCATCTTTGGCTCTATTAGGATTTACATGTCACTTTCCTACACAAAATCTGACTAATGTGTTTAATTAAAACATTGCTTGTTTATATTTTGTGGGGCAAGTAAATTAAAGTTCCTTAAGAATTTTGGCCAATGACAAAGTTTGGACTCCGCTGTTTTTAGTGTTTGGGATTCTCAACCAAAAGCAAAAATAAAAATGTTACTTTTTAGCGAAATATCTCAAAGACAGTGAGGATAGCTGAAGAACATCATAACTCTGAGCCATCAGCATGATGCTGCCACCACCGTGTTTCACAATGTGTTCAGGGTTATGTGCATTTACAGCATTTTTGAAGTCTGCAAAATACTTAAACTTTTTTCCTCTTCATTAATGTTCACTGAAAACCAACTTCTGAGTCCTCAGACTGAAGAGCTGCATCTATTGTGAATCAGCAAAACTAACAAACACCAAAAACAAATGTAATAACTCACATTCTGGTTATCGGTTTATCCTTACTAACTAGACCCTGACGCTCCATAAAGGCAGTGATGTATATTAGATTCTGTCTCTACACCCACACACCCGTCCAAACACGACGTTACTTACATAAACTCTTTCAGAAGGCATCGTCTTTCAAATCTGCTCCATCATTGTGCCCTTGACATCAGCAGCGCTGAAAAGAAACATTATCTCGTCATCACAAGCAGAAAGTGATAGCTCATCAATCCTAAAAACCTGCAGGGATCGTTTCTCTCAACGGGCTTTTTCAGGACGTCATTTCTGCACAAATTCACTCTAAAACCACCTAAAAAAAACAACAACAACATTACTTTATTACAGCTTTAACTAACAATAAAATACACATTCAGAAGTTCTTATGTCTCGCGTTTATTTCCTAACCGGCAAAGCATTTCAAAGAGTAAACACATATTAATTACAAACAGCCCCCCATGCAAAATGCACGGCAGGAAGTTAATTTTAAACCTTAACTCTGTTTGGATCTCTGATGGTTTGGACTCTCCTTTAACATCCCTGCTAAGAGCTAATAATCAGCAGCGATCACTGCACTGGGCATGTAGAGACAAGCCTCCCAGAGCCCTCACCTGGCCGGCCTTAGCTCACCTGCATCCAGTGGACGTCTGCAGACCTGCCTGTCCACAATAAACCAGCATGACAGCCGAAGCCAGAGCCGTGTAACCCATCCAGACATCAGTTTAACCGGATTAGCTGGTCTTAAATCTGTCCGAGGTGAAGCAGTTTGACTATTAGCATGAAACATCTGCCACACTGCTGTCAGCGGACACCCGCGGCTGGATTTTATTAGAAATAATCGCTAACAAACCCCGCAATTAGCGCGAGTTACTCAATGTTTGATAAAAAATGATGAATAAAAACAAACCAACTCGATCAGGGTCCAGTGATTCCAACAACACAGAGGAAAAACAGCCCCGAACGAGAAGCGAACAGCCGGTTTAATTCCCTTTAAAAGCGTCACTTTACACGGTTACACGTTAAATGAGACAGCGGCAGCCGACGAGCCGCTGATCAATAATACATGGCCGTTTAAATGGCTCCCCGGCCGGACTGCCTGGCCCGGGCGGCGTCGCCACGGCTAGCTTCGGTTCAGCAAAAGTTAGCCGAGTGCTAAGCTAGCTGGCTAGCTAGCGAGGCTATCGGTGGAAGAAGTGCCGCAAACATCCCAGAAATCAAACTCACCTGTGCGGCAGATCACATGCCGGGCGATGCGAATGTTCATCGCGTCAGAAATTAAGAGTTTAAAAACAGGAAGAAGTAAAATTAAGTTGGCCAAAAAAAAGAAAACAAACTGAAGCAAACTCGAAGCGTTAAGTCAGAGAGCTAGCTAACTAGCGGGGGGCAGCAGGCTAAAGAAAACTTCTAGCACAAAAGTTTGGTTCTGTTTCACTTTTAGACGACGAATACGGGGAAAAACGGAGTTTGTCTTCGAGTCCATCTAGAGTTGCGTTCCGTCTGAGAAACGAGTGGAGATGATTTGGGAGTAAATCAGCCTATTTCTTTGTGCTTCCCCCATTTAGTCATTGAGCGCAGCTACATTCTGGACATGTTCCTGCATCACTTCCTCCCCGCTAGCAGCCAACAGCTGATCTCCATCCCAGCAGGGCTGCACGCCCACATTCCGGGGCCCGGGCCCCTCTGGCCCCCCCTCACCCCCCAGCAGGTCAGCTACAATCTGAGAAAACACTATTTTCCATTTGGTTTAAATGATTGTCTTTCAGATTCAGAGACTCTCGATTTTTTTTGGGAAGAAAACCACACAATACTTTTTTCCAGTTCCTGGCTTTTATAATAATTTCCATGACTTTGTCAAAACACACCTCATCAAATATGATGCTGTAATTAACACTTGAACCAGTGGAAAAAGGCCCACAGTTGCCGTCAAGTGTTATTGGATTATTATCCTAAAGCAGGGGTCTGCAACCTGTGGCTCTTTGGGCCTTCTACAGTGGCTCTTAACTTTCGCTTCAAATCATGTTTTTATTATGGTATTAAAATGTAATAATGATAATAAATACAGGTTTTAGCTGGGGTTTTTTTCTTGGAATAATTGCTTTTTCAACTACGGAAAACAAGTCCAGTTGCTTTGTTTTTTACCTTTTTTTGGAATAATTGCTTTTAATTTTCACAACACAATGATGCTAAAAGTGCCACTAATATTTAATTTTAAATCAATACTTTTTCATTATGTTGGAAACTATGTAGCCTACATATCTGTAAAACTCTACTCATAGTAATATCCACCTGTATATTATATTCGGTACATTCCAGCTGTAAATCCAGTTCACAATACTAGTTATCTATATATTATACTCATAGGACAAATCGATCAGTAAAATTATGTCTACAACAGTATCCATCTCCATATTTATTCAGTAATAATCCATGTCCTGTACATATGCAATCAATGTTTATCCTGCACTTGCTGCTATTGCACTTCTGGTTAGACCTAAACTGCATTCTGTTGCCTTGTACCTGTACCTGTGTAATGACAATAAAGTTGAATCTAATCTAATCTAATGTTGATGTTTTTTACATCATTATCCATAAATATCAACATCCCGTCCATCCTCTTTTTTTAAACCTCAAAATAGACATAAAAAGGCGCTTCTTTAACGATGACAACATATTTCCTGCAGTAGATCTTTATCAAATATTATAACTATAATTATAACAGGCTGTAGCCGGACCGTTGGGTGGATTCCAAGTACAAAAGTACTTTTATTGGGAGGAAGTTGTAACAGTTCATTCTGGAAGTTGTAACAGTTTTATTTCAAGTACAAAAAGCACAAAAGTACTTGGAATACAGCGTCAACCGGAATAAAAAGTCGTCATGTAAATAAGACGATCGGAATGTTGTGATCAGAATGAAACTGTAAACCGAATGAGAGAAGTGGTTTATGATCCGATCAACATGCATGTAAACACTTTTCAAGCTCAAGTCAGTCTGAATGTGGCGAACAGACCAAAGTGCGCATGTGCAAAACTATTACAACTTCCTCCCGATACAACTTTTTTGTTCAAAAAAATAAAAGAGCTCAAAATTATTATTTATTCAGTAACGCTTCAACCGTAATTAAACCTTGTGCAAGTCTAGCCTGGGTGTATATCGAACACTATTGCTTTTTCACACATTTTTGTTGTTCAGCAAACCTGGAAGTTTTTCTTCTGTGTTTTTCTTTAAGGGAAATTGATAAATGTTCATGTCAGAGTGAATAAAGCTAGGTGCGTATACACAGACAATGTGTTCGGATTAATTTATTGTGTGCCCATATAAACGGTACAATCCGATTATTTTTTGCTTTTTAACACAAATACATTTCAATCCAATCATAAAGTTTTGTGCATGTAAACATATCTAGTGTCTCCCTCAGTGTGCAGCATTGGATTTGGGGGAAAGTCCTTCTATTCAGCTCCATCCTCCTGAAATCCGCTGCAGCCACAAAATAGACAAAAATAGTCCATTTTGATCCCTCTGGGACATTTTAAGCACATTTTAAAGAAAATGGAAAAAAATGTTGACCTTGTTCTTGTTTTAAGTTTTGTTTATAACTCCTTTCTAAATGCCAAGATTATATTTCCTAATTATTGTGTTATTTTATGTAACCAATGTCTTGTCTCCGTGTTACACACGTCTTGTAAATGAGACCACCATTCTTGATTAGATTAAATAAAAAACAGCGGTGAACAACTTGTTTACCGCTGTTTTGTCTTCTTGTCACATTTTAATTACAATTTTATCAAACAAAACCTGAGTATATACAAAGCTTCTAAATTAAACTCACATTTTTGCCACTTTTGCCCTTGTTAAATCACTAATCAAGCGTGATTACCACACTTTTTTACACATCAGGCCCTAGTCTACAGGAACTAACAAGCAGATGAGACGAGGTCACCGAGATTTATCAGTCTGGAAATAGTTATGAAGCCAATTGCAACGACTTCTTGACCAACCTGCCTCAGCAAAGGTCAGTGCGAGATTGACAATGAAATTTATAGTACAAGGCATTAGATACAAGGACAAAAACAAGAACAATGTGTGATTATCCATGTAGAAAAATTTTAGTGAACATTTCTTTGAAAGCGTTTTTGCTAGATTTTTAATACTTATGGAACATAAATATACATGATTTTTTGTAACATTAAAAACTTTATTGTTAATACTTCAATGTCAATGATTCATTCCTTATAGAGCTCAATCCCCAACAATCTAAATGTCATTTAAATGTCTTAGTCTTTAAAGGAGGAGTGAATGCTGCAAGTCAAAGACCCGAGGCAATCTGCTGGGTTTGCGTACATGGAAAACTTTTAACCAATCTGTCTGGAGGATTTAATTAATTTTGTATAGATGACATTTGTTGTGAATTGGTTCTATATAAATAAATAACATTAAAGAGAATTAAATTTACATGCAGAATTGCTTTTTTTAATTCTATTGTTGTTTCTGTGTATTAATTAATTTGAAATTTTTTTTGTATACTTAGTATACAAAAAGTATACTAAGTATACTTAGTATACAAAAAAACACAACAACAACATAGATACTCAAACTACTTAGACCTGACAAAATGTTGACTTACAGTTAGGAAAATGTATTTTTGATTGGCATTTGACCGTTCCTAATTTTCTTAGTGTGAAAAAAATCTTTAAAGTTGTAAACTAATGTAATAAAAATTTATTTACACAAGTAATTTAAACATTATACATGAATAAGTATATACACTTCATACTTAACCACAGTGAAACAAGACAACGTTAAGGCAGTTACCAAACATACTTTTCATTAAAACCCACATTTCTGTATTAAAAATGTTTTTATTGGTCTGATATATAATATACTAATCATAAATGTCATGCTTTAGCTGTGAGCTGAAAATCCTCATAATTATCAGAAATAAAAGCTTAAAAACATCAGTCATTGTGATTAATTGTGATTAATCTTTATAATGATCTTCACTTTGTGTTGCAGTCGCAGAAATAAATGAAGTTTTCATTAATATTCTAATTTATTGAATATGACTGTACGAAACTTAGGAGCGGTGTTGCTTTAAGACGACGTCATCAGCCAGCGACCACAGGATCGGTGCTGTTATGTCGCTCCTTCAAAGCCAGCAGGTAGGTCATGTTTGGGCTTAAATTCACCGTGATTGTTCAGAAATGAGCGGCTTCGTGTGAAGGACCGTGACCCCCAGCATCGCTGCGTGGATCCGCGCTCCGCTCCCTCCTCCAGCCGCTCCACGGGCGCTGCTGACCGGGTAAACTCAGGGCTTTAGCTCCACACGCCCGGCTGTTATGCAACAGTTTAGTGAAATCAAGGATAAAAGAGTCCAAGAAGGATAAAAACTTTTTAAACTTCGATTAGATTTAGTTTAGTGATTGTAACTGAGGTCCTAAAACGCACAAATTAACAGCACTTTAAATAAGAGCTCTATTATTGTTATTATTATTATTATTAGTAGTAGTAGTAGTAGTATTTTATTAACAACAATAATAATAATAAATCATTTTAGTATTTTGAGAAGGTTTATATTGCTCCAGTTTTTGCTTTCTTGTCACGCCTTAATGTTTCAGATCATCAGATGAATTTTAAATTTAGATTAGATTAGATTAGATTCAACTTTATTGTCATTACACAGGTACAGGTACAAGGCAACCAAATGCAGTTTAGGTCTAACCAGAAGTGCAATAGCAGCAAGTGCAGGATAAGCAATGGTTCCATAACTGAATAAGTATAGAGATGGATACTATTATAAACATAATTTTTACTAATAGATTTGTCCTATGAGTATAATATATAGATAACTAGTATTGTGATTATCAAAGATAATCTGAGTAAATTCCAGAAGAAGTTTACAGATGATGATTTCATGTAAGAAAGGAAAGAAAAAGTGATTTATACCAACCTGATGTGGGAAAATAATCACCCCTTAACCCTGATAAATGCTTTTTCCCGCTTAGCAGCGACAGTCGCCATCAGATGTTGGTAAAAACTGACATAACTGGATGAATGTTGACCCGCTCTGCTTTGCAGGATTAATTTAATTCATCTTTGACGGGTTCTTTTAAACACCAACAGCCTTTATAATCCCCGCCGCGGTATTTCAGTAAGATCTAAACCCAGATTTTCACAAGGCAACTCAAAACCCTTTATTTTTATATCTGACCCATTCTGAGGTGGATCTGCAAACAGTGGGAAGAAGATATAAAAGGAAGATGGCTTTACAGAATACAAAGGAAGGTTGAAATAGTTCGAGGAAAAACTGGAAAGAACAGAATACAGTAAAGGATAATAATGGTTGGGACATACAGGACTTAATTCAGCGTTACAGTTATTAGGAAAACATGAAACAGGAAGATGACGTCTGTGGAGAAACTGAAACAATAGAATATGTAATGTAGGAAATATCAGAGACACAGAACACAATTGAGTCTTCAACAGGAAAAAGAGCAGTATACTCTTACAAACATTTTAAGAAAAAGTACGTATGATTCAAGTTATAACATTGTTTAGGTTTAGTGAAAAGAATATTTTTTATTTTTTTGAGCATGTCTGTCCTGATCCACACTCCTTACTGGTTGGTGGCGGTAATGCACCACATCGTTGTTTGCCAACCGCCATTAAAATTAGGAAGAAGAAGAAGACGAGGCGGATGTTGTCCTGCTCCGCCCACAGGTGTGTTTGAGCGTCAAACGCTGATGCCTGAACATTTACCTGCAGAGAGCAGAATTTATGGAGGTCCAGGTCCTGAAGCAGCCAGATCAGAACCACCATGTCTGACTGCAGGTGTGATGTTCAGAAATGAGCTTTGCAGCAGAATATTTTCCCAGAAGTCTTTGTGGATCATCACGATATTTATTTGCTGAATGTGAGACAGGCCTTCATGTTCTTTTGGGTCAGCAGTGGTTCTGGTTCTGGGGGTTTCTCCCATGGAGGCCATTTCTTCCTCAGTCTCTCTTCCTCATGGTTGCTCTGAAAAAAGGGAACCAAAAGTAAGCAAAAATTTCTTGAAATTAGTGTATTTTTTCTTCTTGATTTAAGCAGGTAAATAACACTATTTGCCAATGGAATAAGATTTTTTGCTCTAAAAATAGGAACAATTAATCTCAATTATCTTATTTCAGGTGCAAGGTATCTAATTATCTTATTTTAGGGGTAAATATACTCATTCCATTGGCAAATAGAGTTATTTACCTGCTTAAATCAAGGTAAAAAACACTCATTTCAAGAAAATGTTACTTACTTTTAGTTCTTTTTTGCAGTGTGAATCGTGACCACTAAACTTAGCTGAGGCAGTGAGGCCTGCAGAGCTGTAGATGTGGTTCTGGATTCTTCTGGGACCTTCTGAGGTCTTGATGAGGTCTTGGAGAGATTTGGGAAGGCCAGCCTCTCCTTGGAAGGTTCTCCACTGCTTCATGTTCTCTCCATCTCTGGATCACGGTTCTCACTGCGGTTCTCTGGAGCCTTAGAAATGGACCTGTAAGCTTTTCCAGACTGATCGTTCTGAAATGTTCCTGCAGCCTTCAGATCGGGACGTGATGCGTTGCTTTTTGAGACCTTCCATCCTGCTTCACGTCGTCAGACATTCTCTCTTTCTCCTCCTCAGACCCGAAGGCCCACATGACGGCGTCCACCCGCTCTGCCGTGTTGTCCCTCTACACGCGTGTGTTTCGCATCGCCAGGGCCTGGCAGGCCCAGACGGGCGTCATGAGCGACACGGAGACGGAGAGACGCTACATCGTGCAGGAGGCCCGTTCTCTGTTCAGACAGAACCAGCAGGTGTGCCCGGCGTCAGGATCAGAGCCGTTTACACCGAGCTGAGCTTCTAATGCCGTCCTCTTTGTTTCAGCTCACGGATCAAGAATCCATAAAGAGGTGCATAGAGGAATGCGAAGCAAGGATAGAAATCGGTAAGAATGGGTTCAGTCGTCCACTTTAACCTGGACCTCTGGTTCTGAGCAGAGGGGGTCGTGACTGCTGAGGTCCGTTTCCTCCAATCAGAATGCAGGGGTCCGACTGACGAGCCGCACTGTTCAGTCCAAGCAGAGCAGAATCACACTAAAGGAGGTTTTTAGTTCAACAGCTTTTCATTTTACAGCAGAATTTGTCTTAAAATGCAAACAAGGCAACAGCCGATAGGTTGTGAGTTCTGTTTCAGCTCCCCTCCTTCACTTGCCAACGTACCCTTGGGCAATGCAGCGTAACTCTAGCTTAGTGTACGTGTTTGAATCTGCTGCTGCATCTCTGTCAAAGCCCAGACTTTGACTAGGCCACTTCAAAGCCTTCATTTTGGGGGTTTTAGCCATTCGGTGGTGGACTTGGAAGCCGTGTTGTTTGAATCATCCTCCTGCACACTTGAAGGAGCTTCAGGTGAAAAATGGATGGCCAGAGTTTCTCCTCCAGGGTTTTCTGGAAGAGAGCAGACTTCCTGGTTGCCTCCATCACAGCAAGTTAAGCTCCTGAAGTTGTCCCAGACCATCACACCACCATTACCTTGTTTGACACTTAGCATGGGGTTCTTTTCCTGGACTGATGGAGGCCATTTCTGCCCCAGAGTCTCTCTTTCTTATTGTTGAATCTAGACCTCTGATCTTAACTGAGGCAGTGAGGCCTGCAGAGCTTTAGGTGATGTTCTGGGACCTTCTGGACCAGTCGTTGGTTCTGTGGAGTCCTGAAGCCTTAGATCTTGGACCTGTAACCCCTTCCTGACGGGTAGATGTTGGAGACCTCTCATCTGTTCCTGAGTTTCTTTAGGCGTTGCTTTAGTCACGTTGTCAGACACGTTGGCTCTAAGTGATTTCTTTGTGCTCCGCGTCTGGCCGTAGTAAAAAATATAGTTTTAAAAAAGTGAAATTATGGCTTAACAAGGTGGGGACTTACTTTTTTACTCCAGATCACACTGTTTTGGATGTTCCTTTTCACCCCCCACCCCCACCCCTAACATTTAAATGGGCAAATACTTTCTTAAAGCAAAGTTTTGACTAATTTTTGCACCTTAACATTCAGCTGCTCGGTAAAAAACATACATTTATCTGATTATTTCTGCAGCTTGATGAAATGTTAAAACCCGACTCTTTCTCTGCAGGTCTACACTACAGGAATCCTTATCCCAGAGCTGTAAGTAAACGCCTCACACAGTCTGCATGTGAATTAAAGCATCAGAAATGTGATCTAACTACGGGCCCGACCGTGTTCCCCCAGACGCATCTCCCCCCGCTGGGTCTGGCCACTCAGAGGGGCCGCAGGCTGCGAGCTCAGCAGCGCCTCAGGAAGCAGGCCAAACCCATCTACCTGCAGTCACACGACGACACCTGAAGGCTGACGGCCCTGATACCCGGTCCTCGGCTCAGGTTACCTGGCGGAGGAAACTGGAGAGCAGGCGCTGAGTTTCTGCCTGCAGCTGCTGATGCAGGATCAGCCGGCGTTAAGGAGGAGACGCATTTCTGTCTAAGTTTAAGTTCAGCTGGGCTGTCGCTGTGGGTTTATGTCTGTAGCAGGTCCAATTACTGTACATTATTCCTCATGTCTAAATGTTAATGTAACTATTAAAGTGTCTGAATGTTCATAATGTTATAAAACCTGTTAAGAAAAGGTTTGTGGCGTTCTTTACTACAGCTTCAGCGTCTTACACGCAGTCAGGGAAGATGACACCGTTCCTCAGGTTTCACAAACAGGAAGTGATGCGTCTGCTACGCTGGAGCTGTTTCCACACAGCTGGCAGCTGTTTTAACTGCTTCCTCCGCATCGTGACGCTTCGATAAACCAAAAAGTGACTGTGAGCTGCTAAGAGTGCAAACTTTGCTGCTGGAAAAAGAGATGTGCACACCTGAGAGCCTTAATATGCTGTAAGGAGAGGAAAGAGGGCAGCAGATGTGGCGCTGCGTTATGCTAGAGGTGGATGTGAAGGTGAAACGTACCGCAGACCAAATGTTAGACCAAACAGTGCAGATAAAAGACACGTTTTTCTGAGTTTATTGTTTTAAACCATTTTTCAATTTGTTTTTATTACAACTGTTGTTTATGCAGTAAAACTCAGAGTTAAAAAAACAGAATATAGACGTATGTAATTTGTGATAAATGATCTACACATTTGTGTCACTGTTTAACTGAAGCTGTAGCTGCATAAATTATCCCCCGCCTCTTTTCACACGGGTGCTGGAGAAAAGTAGCTGCTAATAAAGAGGCTGCTTTCACTTTTCAGCTCAAAGGCCAACATATCCTAAGCTAAGACATTTAAATTCAAACTTTATGTGAAAAATAGATTAAAAATATCAATGTCATGGTTGGTTTCTAACTACATGCAGCAACATCCAATTAATCAATTGGTCCCCCTAAAAATAGGGGGACCATTTATCTAACACTGAATTATTTTTTTCATTTATCCAATTTTGAGCGCATTTATTCAGGATTAATAATTAGCTATAAACGACTTCCTGTTCCCCAGCGGTATAAATAGGCAAATTAACATGCATGTTTTATTTTAGTTTGGAGCATCCAGAGAGAACCCACACATGCACAGGGAGAACATGCAAGCTCCATCCTCACAGGACCTGCCGGAGGTTTGAACCCGGGAGTTTCTGGTGCCAAAGCAACAGCGAACAATAAATAAAGAGATTAAAACAACAGGAACCGTGACTTAAGGACCTGGGTTAATCAACACGCACGTAGAGAGAGGAAGAGTTAAAATATCCAAAGCAGAAATGTTTCTATGATGCATTTTAAGGCTTTTTTTTAACACGTCTTTGTAATGGATACCAAGAATTGTGCAACGCGCTGGACAACTCAAATACCAAAAATTCTAAATTCTAATGATAAAAATCAAGCATGGAACCAAAAACTTTATTTTCACGTTTAGCCTCCTGTGATACAGAACAAGGATCCTCCATAATCTGTTTTATATACGCTTATATTAAAGATTAGTTACACGTTGTTGATGCAGTAGAAAAGCTGAGCTGAGGCGTCCCAGAAATCAAAGTTCCTCTTCTCTGAAGCGTTTTCTTGGCATTTTATTCCTACGCCGAGAGCGGCCACAGGATGGAGACATTTAAACGGCAGACGAGCAGAAGCTGCAGAACCTCAGGCCTTGGATCTTCTGCAGTAAACACAGAAACACCTCAGTAAAACATAACACATCACACAAGGTTATTATCGTCACCTTTGTCCTCCATTAAACAATGTTAATGTCAACAATTCTGTGAACACATTTAGAAAAGAGCTTTTAAAATTTCCTTACAAAGTGAGGAAAAACTTAGTGCGCCCCATAATTATTCCCACATAAATGGTTAAAGTCCCACACAGGTGTATCGGCTCAGGAGGACATGAGGAGAACGTCGTTACCAGTTTGAAGGAGGTTTGTGTTTAAACCTCAGTTTGGTGCTCCTGACTGTTGAAGTGAGAGGAAACACTATGGAGAGGTCCAAAGATCTCCATGAGGCCATCAGACAGAAGATTGGAGCAGATTCTGAGACTGGTCAGGTGTTAAAGGGGACCCATAAGATAAAATGTACTTTTTGCATGATTTTATACACCTATTTAGTGCTTCTAGAAACAGTCCAAGTGCTACAAAAGACACCCAGCTGTTTTTTTGGGCAATAAGTAAATGTTTATTTGTGTTTGTTGCCCACTTCATCACCTGGTTTTACCGCTGTATGTGTTGAACAATGGAATGAACATGATTTATCGTTTAGCACAAGCTAACAGGACTGATAGCCCTGCTGTGTCCGTCCACTTCTTTAGCTTCAGGTCTGCCTCAGGGTCAAAGATGTACGGTTGTATCCATAGACATTATATATGTAGACGCCTCATTACGTGCTGGAGCGCATCCTGCGCACCGCCATCTTGGATGGGTCTCTCCTAATCAAGGCTGGCATTGGAATAAACGCAGAGGGAGCAACTTTAACCATATTTTCTGCAGCTTATGGTCACAATAACCGGCGATAACAACTGATAGTAGATCACAAGATTCCAAAAAAAGTAAAAAACAAAGCAACTGGACTTGTTTTCCATAGTTGAAGATGTTTCGCTTCCTCTCCAGGAAGCTTTCTCAATTCAAAAAGTCTGGAGTAATGATGAGTAACAAGCTTTATACTACTGCCTAACAAAGGCCTTGTTAATGGCTTAGATAACATGCAAATTCAACAGAAACAGCTCCACCCCTTAGTAATGGGCGGTCGTTAAAGCCATTAAGCCAGCAGATTGGACATGAAACTGGTCCACTCCTCTGTAACAAGAAGTCGTTAGGGTCGTTATTGGCTTAAAGGAACAATGTTTTGATCCCCCATATGAGGGTGAGGTTTGAGGATCACAAGATCACAAGATGCAGATCACCAGTTTAGGCTGAGATTGGCTCTGAAGATGAGTTTTTACTGTGATGACCATTGCAGACGGACCATCATTTTATGTTTATTAATTTGTTCTCACTGTTTTTCACAAATTAAGGACGCAGAACAGGGTCTTAAGCTCTAGTCGTCGCTGCAAACAGGGTGGAAGACACTGGAATGACCTGGAAATTTTAAAGAACACTTTTCCAGGCCTTTAAGAAAAAGCTGTGTATATGCATGTGTGCATGCGCAGCACGCGAAAATATGAAGAAATTATTGTTGGTGTGCTGTAATACCACATGTCTCTTTGTTTAAGAGCATAAAACAAAGTATTTCAGCATGAAATCACATATTGATACATCAATTTACCGTATGTCTTCTGTTAAAGACCATCAATCTATGAAATATGGTGATTAAACAACGTATTTTTAGCATTAAAGCATGGGTTTTCATGTGTAACAACGTCCTGTATCATAACCACATCTCTGCCATTTGTAACAAACCAAACTGTGTGAAAATAGGGTAACAATTTAAGGAGTTATGATTTATTTTAGTCGGGCAATCAGCTTCCTCAGTACAAATAAATGCACTGGGGACGCGTGAGAGACCCATCCAAGATGGCGGCCGTGCTGAAAACATCAGCTCCAATGGACAGACATAACAGTGCCAGTCCATGTCTATGGATACCGTATGCATCTGTAAACATGGAAATGGGGGCGTGGCTTATTGGCATAACAGTGACAGAGCCCTGAAAACAGCTCATTATCTGACAATAATTATGTGTAGAAAATGCAATGAACATGTTGTATAGCCCATAGACCTATCATAACTTATTCTATAGAAGCATAATATGTCCCTCTTTAAGAGGTCTGAGAAGGATCTGAAATCAGCTGCTCTGCTGAATAGATAATGGTCTACAGGTGGAGGGCATTCAGAAGATCTGCCAACATCTCCAGGTCTGTCCAAGCAGGTTCTGCCTGAAAGCAGACAACACGATGCTGAGAGAAGTCTCCAAAACCCTGAAATGTTCTCCTGGGTCCTGCAGGTTCTTGCTACAAGCTGATGTTAAATTAATCCAATTAGAAAGAGACTGAACCAGTTTAGGTCCCCTGGGACGAGAGTAGGAGGAACCTTTGGTCTCTAGAACATGAACTTAAGGCTGAAGTTTGCCTGAGAGAATAAAGACCAGAACTTCTGGGATAATGTTCTTTGGACAGATGAATCTTAAGTTAGATGATTTGGACATGTTTTGGTTAAACTAAATACTGCTCTCCAGGAAAAGAACCTCACACCAACTGTGAAGCATGGAGGTGGATGTGTCGTGGTTTGGGATGCTTTGCTACAGCAGAACCTGGTCAGCTCTCCATCATGAAGTCCACCATGAACTCTACTGTGTACCAGAGGGAGGTTGAGAAAAATATGAGACCATCTGGATGAAATCAAAGCCAGAGCAGAACTGGACCCTGAAACGCAACAATGACCCAAAAACACACCAGCAAATCCACCAAGAACCGTCTGAGAACGAAGAGCCAGAAAGCCGTCGCTGCTCTCTGCTGCAAACAGTGAATCTCCATCATGGCGGACGGTCCGCACTGTGGTCCACATGCATTAGACCCGTTAAACCAGGAGGAGAAACAAAGGACATAATCTGTGATTGTTTATGAAATGATGCAGGTGATAAAGCAGTAAAGTCATGTTCATTGTGATCTGACATGTTTAATAACCTCTGGCCTTGTTTGTAGGCATGTTGGTCAGACAGGTGAGTTTTGGTGAGTTGGATAGAGGATTGGGACCATCCCTTTATCTCAGTGACAGGATCACTGAGATAAAATTTAAAATTTAAAGCTACAGAAACGCAGATGTGGATCAAAGGACTGAGAAAATGACCAGAGCCAACAGACCAGGAGGTTTAGTGGTTCTCACTGATCCAGAGCAAAGATTTGAAACCTCCAACAGCGAAATGATAAATAACCATCATGAGCGCCGCCACACTGCAAAAACAGATCTAAAAATAAGCAAAATGTTCTTAAAATGTGTTTTTGTCCTAGATTTGAGCAGGTAAACAATATTATGTGCCAATGGAATGAATATTTTGACCCCTAAAATAAGATATTTAGACATCCTGCACTTGAAATAAGATGATGGAGATGAGTTGTTCCTATTTTAAGTGCAAAAGTCTTATTCCCTCATGCTTGCTCAGTATGAGGGATTGCAGCAAAGCCATGTACAATGCAGATGACTCTTCCTGTGGCTCTACGGTTCTCCAGGAGTGAATGCTGCTTGTCGGGACTTTGATGCAATCAACTGGTTTCCTTATATAGGACATTTTTGACCAATCTGTATAATCTGACCCAATCTGTATAATATGATTGAACTTGATTTTGTAAAGTGCCTTGAGATGACATGTTTCATGATTTGGCGCTATATAAATAAAATTTAATTAAAAAAAATTAATTATTCCATTGGCAGATCATCTTATTTACCTGCTCAAATCAAGGACAGATACTCTCAGTTTAAGAAAATATTACTAATTTTTAGTTCCGCTTTTGCAGTACAGGACTCAGCAAGGCTGTTCCCTTTTAATTATCTCCAACCCAGCCTCAGTTCTCTGTTTTTACTTTAGAATCCAAACCTTTGGCATAAATTGGGTTGTTTTAAAATGAAAAAAGATAAACCTTTAAGCACTATGAAGTTTTATTTAGTGATGTTTAATGTGTTAATTAAATGTTTCTGAGGACCTCCTCAGTTAAAGCTTCCTTCTCTGTGTTTGTCAGAGAGGAGCCAGTCGCTCAGGCGGACCTTTGCACAACAACATCAAGCCGGCTTCCAGCCCTCCCTCTGTGACCCAAAGGTTGTATATTAACAGGAACGCCGAGGACAGGGCGGCTCTGAGGAACCGAGGAAGTGTGAACCTGAGAAGCAAACAACTTGGAGAGGAAAACCTGGATTTGGATCAAGCAGGATCCGCCTGTTTTGTGGTGGATCGGACATTTATCCGCCTTCAGAGGTGAAGATGAGGCCTTCCAGCTGGTGGCTGCTGCTGTACAGCTTGGGGGTGATTGCAGCTCCGTGTCGAAGCTACGCACAATGTGTGGACGGCATCACCATCAACGTGATCCTGCTGGAGGACGAGGAGTCTCCCTGGAGCCTGAAGTATGTGGAGAGAGAAATCCTGGCGGCGATAGAGAAAGATGCGGCTATTAGCGCCGCAGAAGGTAAATGAGAAGAGAAACTGTTCACCGACTGTCTGTAAATGAGTAGCTGGCTCCAGGTTTACTGCTGCGTCTTTATAGGAGACAATCAGAGATAAAACTGCTCAGATGTTTGACCACAACGTTTAAATGAATTTACTTTTTCAGAGTGTTTTTTTTTTTAGATGTTATCAGCTGTTATCTTTCTGTTTTTACTGACAAATCTACCAAACCAAGCAGTATAATTCAAGCAGTGCCATTTCATCAGGAAAACAGATAAGCTACGATGTGGTTGGAGCAATAAATTATCATGCTGTTAACGAGAGTCCTTTGCACCCTGAGCTCTCTGTTTACAGTTGGTGTACAGCAGAGCCGGCCCAAGGCAGAAGCAATCTGAGCAGCAGCTTAGGACCCCCACACCA
The DNA here is from genome assembly GCF_011125445.2 of Fundulus heteroclitus. NCBI lineage: Eukaryota > Metazoa > Chordata > Actinopteri > Cyprinodontiformes > Fundulidae > Fundulus > Fundulus heteroclitus. The sequence continues at coordinate 1,390,925 of NW_023396890.1, forward strand.
GCAGGGGGCCTCCAAGAGCACCAGTAATTACAGTCAGAATCACTTAAAAGATAAAAATTATTCTGTCTAATTTTATTATCTGCTTTCCAGTAATAACTTTAAAATCTACAAGGAAATATTCCATCATTTTTAAACATGTTAAAAAAAAAAAACGCTTATAGTGCTTGGCTTGACTCGCTTAGCTTTAAACAATCAAAATTAAGGTGATTTTGGTTGCCTTAGGAGAAAAATGATTTTACTTTCTGGGCTGAAGGTAAAATCATTTTTTTCTGCTTCTTCTCCTTTCCTGGCTGACACACACAGATGTATTGGATTTATATCACATCTAATATTTTTCAGGGATAAGGCCTGACGAGGTGTCAATTATCAGAAATTAATGTACGATGCAGAGTCCATTAATTTCTGATAATGGACACCTCAAAGGACATTATCCCGTTTATACCACGGTTATTTACAAAATAGATAAAAATTAAATCATTTATTAATACGTTAATGTTTTTTTCACCTTTAAAATTGGAAGTTTTTGACAAGAAGCGGAGATTTTTAAAATCTCTCGTTGGGGCGCGTTGCCAAGGTAACGAAAGTCTAAAGTTTCAGGCAGCGCTATTTGACCAGAACTTTTTTTGCGGATGTCCTATAACACTTTTTAACGGACACCCTGCAGTCAATCAGAATCGAGTATTCACCCAGACGGTGGTGTAAACTACAATAATTTATCCTGTAATCACAACATGTTTAATAATGATAAAAAAATAAAGGCCAGTAGGGCCACTTTTTGATGCAGCTACAGCTGCAACCCTTTGTGAGTAGACCTCTAAGACAGGGTGTCCAAACTTTTTGTCACGTTGGCCGAAGCTGTGAAAAATACACAAGTGCTAAAAAATATAACTACAATATGATAGAAAATTAACTTGTGATTTTTTATTTTATTTGTTCCACAAAATATGAGCATGCAATAGTTTAATTAAACACATGAATCAGATATTTATTTGTAGATATGAGTAAATTATTGCAAGGCAAAAACTTTAAAAATGAAGTTTAAAAAAACTATTTAAAGACTAATGATTGCCCAGTTTGCAAATTCTTTCAGGCTCGATTGAAACAATGTTGCCTATTCTCAGCATTAGGAACAGGATCTGGGTCATTCTGAATAAGTGAATAACTGGATTAAAAGCAGATTCTGGTGATTCTGAGGCTGCAGTCGTTGGATAGATGTCATCCTGTTTACTGTAAAGTAAACAAAGCGCGGTTATTAAAAGGTTGTGTTGTACATTTTCAACTAAAACAAGATTTTTCACTTGTCTTCATCAATTCTGCCCTAAGTTCTCCTCCACAAACCCAACATGTCTTGTGCCAGACTACAAACAGGACGACCCATTCTTAAAATATAGACTCGGACGGTATGACTGGTACATGTCCTGTAGACAGATTCTCCCACCTGAGCTGTGGGTCTCTGCAGCTCCTCCAGAGCCACCATGGTCCTCCTGCTTCTCTGATCAATGCTCTCCTGGTCCAGCCTGTCAGTCCAGGTGGACGTCCATGTCCTGGTAGGTCTGCAGGTGGTCCATCCTCTCTCCAGGTCCACATGATGATCAGAACTCTGGGAGGTTCTGTAGAACCTGACCTGCTGGAAACTGGACCAGAACTTCCTGACCCGTCTGCTGGGTTCCTGGGTCTTCATGCTGGTTGTTCTCTGAAGAACTTCCCAGTTGTGAGCTACTTTGTGTCGCTCTGTCGAAAGCTCGACGTAGAAACCAAACAAAATGTGGAAACGTTGGAGAAGTGTGACTAATTTAGATCTGCAGCGATGTTTGTTGCCTGGAGTCGATCTAAATGAACAAACCGATCTGTTCTGTTTCTGCCACCATGAAGGAGTCAGATTTAATCTCACGGCCAACTTTGAGGGATTCAACACCACCATCTACAGCAAAAGAGGCTGCGGCAGCAGTCCCTGTGAAGCGGTGGAGAAACTTCAGAAACTGTTGGTAAGTCACTGCATTCTCCTCCCGCTTCTTTGCTTTGGATGTTAAAGAAGGTAAATAAGCACATTTGGAGCATCGTGGGTTTTTCCCACAATCACGAACAACTGACTAGCTTCCAAAAATGAAGCTATTATGAGTTCAGGGTGAAGCCAAAGGGCCAGCACACTGCAAAAACGAATCAAAAATAAGTAAAATGTTCTTGAAATTTGTGTTTTTGTCCTAGATTTGAGCAGGTGAATAATATTATCTGCCAATGGAATGAGTATTTTGACCCCTAAAATAAGATAAATAGACATCCTGCACTTGAAATAAGATGATGGAGATGAGTTGTTCCCATTTTAAATGCAAAAATCTTATTCCATTGGCAGATCATCTTATTTACCTGCTCAAATCAAGGACAGATACACTCATTTTAAGAAAATATTACTTATTTTTAGTTCCGTTTTTGCAGTGCAGAGTATGTGGAGCCTGAAGCAAAGTCTTCAAAGCCACTGAGGTTAATCATCATAAATGTGGCGGATGGATCAGATATGCTGTAAAAATGTGGAACTCTTCCACAAATTATTTGTTTTATTAATAACTGATGCATACATTGTGCAGTAAACTGAGGCCCACATGCGCCTCTAAACACGTGGTTCTGTTGGTACCCAGGCTTCCTATTGGGCTGCTCATTCAGAGCTTTGAGAAGTCAGAAAATCAACTTCATCGCCGCCAGAAGTCAGGAGGTCAACTCTGTGTCTGCCTGTTAATAAAAGCTGCCATAATAAACTAATTAAAGGCACTTTTCTGACATGAAATCTATGAATCACCTTCATAAATATGTTACTTCATGCAGAAAGTGTCATGTGTCTGTAAAATTCAATTTAATTCAAATTATGTATTTAGCTGCAACTCAAGACACTTTACATCGAAAAGTCAAATCAGTCAAATCATACAATCGATTCTAGTCCAGGGAGTCCAAATTATTTATAACGTGTGCCAAAATTGTCAAGGTAAAAGTAAAAGAGGGACAAAAAAAATTACATTTAAAAAACAAAATGACCAACATAATATTTTTTCACATACTTCACAAAATATCAGCACACAATATTTTAATTAAACAAATTAGCCAGATTCGCTGTAGGAACAGGATGTGTAAATCCCTGTAGACTTAAAACTTGAAAAGGGTTTCAGAAATTTGCTTTATTAAAATACAGTCAACCAGTTTGCTAATTATTTTGAGCCTGATTACATTTTTTGTGTCTGTTTTCAATTTAGACAATTTTACCAACTGAATTAAAGGCAGATTTTGGTACAATAAAGTCTGCATTCGACTGAGTCATTGGTTCTATTTACTATGAAATAAAAGAAAATATAAAAGTATGGTTATTAACGTTAACAACGTTTTCAACTGTATCTTGTTTGTAATTATTTTGCCATATTTGAAAATAAAAATCAACCAACCCGGATGAACCATATCAACCAACTGTGCTGGTGGACTGAACTGTAGCTGGGGGCCGCACAAAACGAGTCCAGGGGCCACAAACGGCCCCCGGGCCGCACTTTGGACACCACTGTCCTAGTCAAAGAATGCAGCTTATTAATCAGGCTGGTGAGAAAGTTTCCTCTCTAAGGAAACCCAGCAGGTTGCATCAAGTCTCTCCAAGCAGCATTCACTCCTCCTGAAAGAGCGTAGAGCCACAGTGGACAGTCGTCTGCATTGTTGATGGCTTTGCAGCAATCCCTCATACTGAGCATGCATGAAGCGACAGTGGAGAGGAAAACTCCCCTTTAACAGGGAGGAGAACCTCCAGCAGAACCAGAACCAGGCTTGGGGCGGCTGAGAAAACAGCTGCCAGTAACAAAAAACACCAAACAGGACATTGATGTTTGTTCATTTACTCTCCAGCAGATCAGCAGATATAATCAGGCATGGACTTATTTAGCATAAGTTTGCTTTTTCTGCTCTTGATTGTTCATATCAGAGATGTTAACAACAGTTATTTTTTCCAAGATCAAGTCGAGTCTGAAGTCTTGAATAGGCGAAATAAACATTTTCTCATTAAATCCAGCCCTGACCCAGGTTAGCTCTACCACATGAACATTTAGCAATTACTTTAAAAGATATTAAATTCTATTATCAAATTTGTATTGATCTTTTAACATATGTTTCAACTCACAAAAGCTAATTTATTTATTTTTGTCAAATATAATATTTAGAGTTATAGTAGAAACATAACTCTATGAAAACTGATAGAGTCTAAAGGCTTTAGACCAGGGGTGTCAAACTCATTTTGGTTTAGGGGCCGCATTCAGCCTAATCTGATCTCAAGAGGGCCACACGAGTAAACTCATTGCAAGATTAAATAGAACTAATAAATGTGGACTTGTTGATTTTTGTATTAAGTTAATTTAATTTTACACAATATATTATGAATAACCTCAGCGTTTTTAAGAAAAGTATGTGCAATTTCAACAATACTTTTACTCGGTTAAACATTTACTTGTGCGTTATGCATAAGAACTGATCACAGTTATGGTACAATGTTGAAAAACATTTATTCACATGTTTTGGAACTTATAAACACTGTCCTGCATGACAAAATACATCAAACAGATAAAAATTAAGAAATTATTTGAATTTTTCCACACCTGAAGCTTAATCTGCTAATTAAAACACAGCGCCCCTCGTGGACAATATAGGAACTGCAGATTTTCAATTAAACAAAGTACATGTTTTTTTCAATAATTGTTTTATCATTCTCTTCCTTTTATCTTGTCCACTTGTGAAAGTCAAAATCTGATGAGCTCTTTGTGGCATCTTATTGCCACATTGCCAGACAGGACACTGGGTGGGAAAAAAATAAAAATATATATATTTTTTTTTTATATAATGATAATGCATTTAGGCACAGGGCCGGACTAAATTGTTCTGCGGGCCGGATCCGGCCCGCGGGCCGTATGTTTGACACCCCTGGTTTAGAGCACAAGTCCAAGTCGAGTCAGCAGAAAATGAAGGAAAAACTTTAAACAAGCTTCAGACAGCCTGAGGAGAACCTGGTGAAGATCAGACGACTACGTCTGGGAGCTTGGAACCTGAACATATATATATATATATATATATATATATATATATATATATATATATATATATATATATATATAATAGAAACGATTGGGAAGTCATGAAATCTGACCTCCTTAAAGTGACGGTGGCCATTGTTGAAAACCCGGCATGTTTATGAGCATCCAAGACACGGCAGCATGTGAGCTGACCCAAAGTGCATCTCCTGCATTTCCCGCTTTAGCTCCTGGTTTATAGTGAAACAGCAACAGCTCAGAGAACGCTGTGTTCTTCCGCAGATTACAGGCGAGCTCGGCTGCGCTGTGCTCGGACCAACCTGCACCTTTGCCACGTTCCCGTTGGTTGAGTAAGAGACATTTTTTATCCACAGTTTGTTTCTGAAGATTTCCCCCCATGAGTCCGACTGGATCTGATTCTCTGGTTTTCTTCTGTCCTGCCAGTGCAGAGAAAGGCTTCAACCTCAGCACGCCCATCATCTCAGCGGGAAGCTTCGGGCCCTCCTGTGACTACGCCCTCAACCTGCAGCGGGTTCTGCCTCCGGCACGCAAGATCTCAGACTTCTTCATCAACTTCTGGCTGGAGGAGAACAGCATCAAACCCAAGTGGGAAAAGACTTATCTCTACAAAAAGAACGACAACACGGAGGACTGCTTCTGGTACACAGAGTTAACACTCAGAAATCAGATAAAGACTCAGTTAACAAGGCTTTAACAAATATATATCCCCAATGCACTGTAAAAAAGTTAAAAAAAAATCCTGTTTGGATTATTTCACTAAATCAATTATGGATCCCATCCAGGCCGGGATTAATTTAGGTCCTAGGATCAACTTCATGTGGGGAAACAGAGCTCTTCTCAAACACATTTAACGGTAAACTACAGTTGTCCACTTTCCAATGAAAGGAGTTTATTCTAAATTGCTTCTTCAGGTACATCAACGCTCTGGAAGCCGACGGCAGGTTCGCCACAAACGTTACAAGAACGGTGCTGCGCAAACCTGAGGAAGTGAGCGAGGTCCTCAAGTCACAGGAGAACAGGACCAGCAACCGTGAGTTGATTTCTGGGACACATCAGGAAGATGGTTTCCCAAGGCAAGGCTGATACAGGAGTTATCGATATGGAAGTATTTAAGGTTTCACATGTTCTCCCTCTGTCTGCATACCAGCACTAAAGTCAAAGGCTAAATGAAAGCATGCAGATATTCACAAAAGTAAGAATATGACAGCAGAAATAATAAGAAACTGTACAGTAAGGGCAATTTCACAATATGAGAAAAAAATAATGGTGATCAACAAGAGGGATCATATTTCTCTAATTTTAGCTTCCCTTCATTGGCTTCCTGTTAAATCAAGAATAGAATTTTAAATTCTCCTTCTAACGTATAAAGCCCTTAATAATCAAGCTCCATCATATATCAGAGCTCTGATTACCCCGTATGTTCCTAACAGAGCACTTCGCTCTCAGACCGCAGGTCTGCTGGTGGTTCCTAGAGTCTCTAAAGGTAGAATGGGAGGCAGATCCTTTAGCTATCAGGCTCCTCTCCTGTGGAACCAACTCCCAGTTTTGGTCCCTGAGGCAGACACCCCGTCTACTTTTAAGACTAGGCTTAAAACTTTCCTTTGTGACAAAGCTTCTAGTCAGAGTGGCTCATGTTACCCTGAGCTACCTCTATAGTTATGCTGCTATAGGCTTAGGCTGCTGGAGGACATCAGGGTCTATTTCTCTCACTCTGCTGAGTTCTCCTACTGCTCTACAATCTGCATTGTTTGTTGTTATTTCAGGTACACCTGGTCTGGCGTTCTGTTAGCTGTGACATCATCAGGGGAGGCAGATCATCCTCTATTACCATCTAACATAGAAAGTACTCCTAGGTCAATGTGAGCTTCTGTGCTTTCTGTGTCTCTGCTCTGTCTTCTCTAAGCCCCAGTGGGTGGAGGCAGATGAGCGTTCACACTGAGCCTGGTTCTGGTTCTGCTGGAGGTTCTCCTCCCTGTTAAAGGGGAGTTTTCCTCTCCACTGTCGCTTCATGCATGCTCAGTATGAGGGATTGCTGCAAAGCCATCAACAATGCAGACGACTGTCCACTGTGGCTCTACGCTCTTTCAGGAGGAGTGAATGCTGCTTGGAGAGACTTGATGCAACCTGCTGGGTTTCCTTAGAGAGGAAACTTTCTCACCAACCTGGAGGATCTGATGGAGTCTGACTTTGGAAAGAGCCTTGAGATGATGTGTTTCATGAATTGATGCTAAATAATTTAAACAATTTAACTGAATTGAATAATGTACCGTTATTAAAACTTGCATACTCACACTCTAATGTGCAGCTGAATAGGGTGATTAAAAATGTACAAAACATGCATGTATGTTTATCCAAAAAAACATGACTTTTTACAAGACATTAAAAATGCTGTGCAAAAAAAGAGGAGGGATGTAAACAACCGACTGCGTTTGTTGGAAGCAGTGATGGTCGTAGAGTCTAAGAGCTGCTGGGAGGACGGATCTGTGATAACGCTCCTGAGTGCACAGAGAATGCAGCAGTTCTCTGGAGGGGCTCTGCAGCGCTGCCACTTTCACCCATTATCTGCTGTTGTCGTGACATCGCCTGAAACCTGCAGTCCTATTGCAGACAAATTGCCTGTTGATGCATATTTGCAGCATACCATGGATCACACTGAATGCACTTTGTTACCATCTAGTGGTGAGAGTGTGAACGACATCCAGGTGTGATTTTGTTTTTTTGCTCCAAAGCCGTGTTGATGACCCAGAATGCAATGCACAGAAACATAGTTCATATGTTCAACAACAGCTTATAGCTTAACTAGACTTTAATTTGTTTAATTCTTATGCCTAATCTTTAGGGGTTTTATGTACCGAAAACATCTGGTACCACATGTACTAACTCAAGTAAAAAATGTTTTCTACCTGAATTCCTGCAGAAGGTTTATGTGGAACAAAGAGCTCAATGCAACATCTTTTAACAAGTGGCATCAGAACCAAACAGAACTCTGCAGTTTGGCAACATTAAGGAGAACGAAAAGTGGACCGAACCAGAACTTTATGTCAGCATCTTTCAGCACCACCACAGTCCATAGCTGCTCTGAACTTACTGACCCGATCCCCATCAAGCTGAACATCACTGGTTCTGGAGAACAATCAGCTGGGGTCCAAATGGCTTCACATAGCATCCAATCAGCTGCCTGCTTTTTTTTTACTTTATTCATTAAACAAAAGCCAACCAAATCTCCAGTCATTGCAAGACTTTCCTCTTTTTTTAAGTTTTAGAAAACAATAAAATCTTGTTAATTTCATAAATTAAAAAAAAAGATTAGTTTACTGCTAGCAGTAGTAAAAAAACAACATTTATTTTAATGTATTTTACTTGATTGAAGCAAACCAGAATGGTAACAAAGTTTATTTTAAAACCCAAACATGGACCGATCAGTGATTTTTGAGAACCGTTAAATCCTTACTAATTGTGCCTATTGTCACTTATTTGCATCATTCATGCATTGATATTTCAATCGATATCTATTATGTAAGCTATATTAAAATGTGCAATCTGGATATTTCGACAGATAAACGCTGTTTAAATAAATATTTGATATAATTGTAAACAAGTTAAGGCAGTAATGGGTTAAACGTAGAAACCTTTATCAACATTTTTAACCTTTAAAGTCTGACCACATGTAGGTAAATGTTTCAGCACATGAAGCCCTTCGTTGTTTCAGGCTTCTATAAAACAAGCCTGCTTGGTTTTGGCATTAACTCTGGTTTCAATCAGAAATTTGAATGGAAATGAGGAGTTGACTCCATCCTCTGTTGTTCTGTCCAGTAACTCGCTGCGTTTTTCTTTTCTTGCAGTGTTCATCATATGCGGCTCAGTGGCGGACCTGCTGGAGGTGAAAAATGGCTCCAAAGCAGCAGACAGCAGTGAATTCCTCTTTATCCTCATTGATCTTTACAAGTCAGTCCTGAGCTCAACTAAACCTTGTTTTCCAACTTTCATTCGCTTTTGTGTCTCTTTTCTCTCTTATCTGTTCATTCCTCCTGCTGCTATTTCTAACAAACTATATTACCCCGTTTACACTACACTTGTTAAACCGAGCCAAGACCAGTCCGAGCTCGGTAACCGAGATAACTCTCGAGTGTAAATGGTAAGCAGACTGAACCGGACCGCGCTAACTGCAGACCAGTTCCTGAGCAGGTCTCCGCCTGTTTTTCTTTTTTTATCTCGGTTTTCTGATAAAGAGCGCATGAGCAGACCGCGTCATGCCCTTACAGTCAGCTGACTGTCCGCGGGTTTTCCGGCGTGTCTGGCTGCACGTCTTCATTCACAATCCATTCAGGCAAATTTCAGACATTCATAATAATACTAGCTTCCTTACCGTGCCACACGGTTTCCAGAGATGATTCTGCTTAGCAGCGTGATGAACCTCAGTGTATGTTGTTGTTTCCTGCGTCTATAAACCTGGAGTAGACGTTCGTTTGTCTCATCCATGTCCCAAAAAGCCGACTCTCTAAAGTAAATTCACCAATGGTTACCTTCTTCCCCCTGACTCTTCGCAAACAACGAAATATCACAATATCAAGCATAACATCCTGAATGTTACGGGCGCCGCTGTTTTGTTTTGCTGCTTCCGCCTTCAATCCCAGAGAGCAGCAGTACCGTAGATCACCACTAGGAGGCGAGAAAACCGAGGAACCGAGATAAGCGTTTTGTGTAAACGATCGTCAGAACGAGGCTCGGTTTGGTTAACTGATCCAAGCTCGGACTGGTCTCGGTATGGCTCGGTTTAACAAGGGTAGTGTAAATGGGGCTTATGTACGGTAAAGTAGAGGAATGTGGTTCTCTAAGAAAATTAGAAGCGAAACGATGATACTGGTTGGTAATATTTTCTGCAGGACGGCAGCTGCAGGTTAGAGAAGCTGCTGTGAAAAAACTCGCTTTAACTGACTGTAGTTTCACTGGACTGCAAAGTTAAATGAGAACAAGAAGCAAAAGTAAATATATATATATATATATATATATATATATATATATATATATATATATATCTTTATTATTAAACATGGGTAAAGGCAGCACACCTCATGGCCTACCACAAGTGCCTTGCTCCAGCCAGAGAGTCAAAGCAGAACCCAACACCCCCACAGGGCACTTTGCTGCATAGTAAAGGAACAATTACCGATATTTCACCACTAGGTGGTGCTTGACCATCGTCTGTAGACCAAAACAAAAATCAGTATCAAGCACCGCCTCTTTCTACCTCCAGCCCAGCTGCAATCTATGGCGTAATATTTGTATTGTTGTACCTCACTTAGTAGCTCAAGGAAATATTTTAGACTAAATATTTTAGGCTAAAACATTTAACTGTTTCTTTGTCTTTTTTTCTTCAATCCCACCATTATGTTTGGTAATTTCTTCCAAAAGCCGCAGCATTTTGACTTAATCCAGGGGTGCGGATCCGGCCCACCGAACAATTTAGTCCGGCCCTGTGGCAAAATGCATTATCATTATATAAAAAAAAAAAAAAAAAAATACAAATTTTCCCCAGTGTCCTGTCTGGCAATGTGTCAATAAGATGCTACAAAGAGCTCATCAGATTTGACTTTCACAAGTGGACAAGATAAAAGGAAGAGAATGATAAAACAGTTATTGAAAAAAACATGTACTTTGTTTAATTGAAAATATGCAGCTCCTATATTGTCCACGAGGGGCGCTGTGTTTTAATTAGCAGATTAAGCTTCAGGTGTGGAAAAATTCAAATCATTTCTTAATTTTTATCTGTTTGATGTATTTTGTCATGCAGGACAGTGTTTTTAAGTTCCAAAAAATTTGAATAAATGTTTTTCAACATTGTATAATCACTGTGATCAGTTCTTATGCATAATGCACAAGTAAATGTTTAACTGAGTAAAAGTATTGTTGAAATTGCACATACTCTTCTTAAAAACGCTGAGGTTATTCATAATATATTGTGTAAAAGTGAAATTAACTTAATATAAAAATCAACAAGTCCACATTTATTAGTTCTATTTAATCTTGCAGTGAGTTTACTCGTGTGGCCCTCTTGAGATCAGATTAAGACGTATGCGGCCCCTAAACCAAAATGAGTTTGACACCCCTGACTTAATCCATCTGAATTCAGTATTTGCAATCCATACTCTGATTGGATGAGAAAAAAACCTGTCTGTGATTGGCTGGTGGAGTGAACAGTTTTTGAAGTCGTGAGCGCAGAGACAGAGCTGAGCGAGCACACAATCCCATGCTGTCTGATCAGAAGCATAAATATAGTAAAGAGAATTGGTCCAAGGACTGAACCCTGTGGTACTCCCTAGAGGTTGAAGAAGATTTCTTATTAAAATGAACAAACTGGAATCTGTCAGACAGATTTATGGGTTGAATACCATCAGCAGAGCCTAACTGCGGTGTCCCGCCTCAATGCAGCGACGTCTACTACACCAACCGCTCCTCGCTGCCAGAGATGAAGAACGTTCTGGTGCTGACCATGCCCAACACCAGGGAGTACGTCATCAACTCTGACCTCAGAGACAACAAGACGGTAAACATCAGTCACTTCCTCCGCCTTCATATCCCATTTGGTGATAAGAAAACCACCTAACTGGTGCTTAAAACAGCTAAAATAGTCAAACACATTTTAAATAATCCTGAAGTCCAGTCAGTTTGATTCCGACGTTTCTGCAGAGATTAAACGACTAAAGCTGAGCAGCAGCTTCTCACCTGGTTTCCTCTCTGCAGATGAACGACTACATGGCTGCCTACCACGACTCAGTGCTGCACATAGGACAAGTGATGAGAGACATCATCGCCAAAAACACGTCAGAGAGTCAGAAAATGGACTTTGTGAATGTGAATTACTTCAGAAACACGTCCTTTAAGGGTAAAGATTGCTGGTTTTGTTGGTGGTTGCTTGCTTTAAATGGTGTGAAGTTGCAGGCCTGTAGGAGTCGTGGTTTCCTGGGCGGCGGCGGACAGACGGAGGCTTGTTCGGGTTTTTCTCTGCCACAGCGGTGGACCCGACAGAACCGTCCATCAGAACCGTGTGTTTGTGTTTTCTGCTCAGGAATCGCGGGACTTTATAAGATGGACCCCTATGGAGACAGAGATGTCAACCTTTCGCTCATTTACACCACGACTAACAATGAGGTAACGCACTCCTGCTTTGTTTTCTCACAAGCACACGCTTTAATTTGAAAATAAATAATCTGTCTTCATCTAACGAAGTAGGATGCGGGTCAGAACTCGCTATCGGGACAAATGTCATGTTAGTTTTTGAGATTTTAGTGAATTTTTTAAATGAGTTGCTGTGGTTTTTGCTTCTGTAAACAGGAGCTCATTTCATAACAGATCCTCTTATTCATTTATTTTAATGCTTTTGTCGTTAAATTGGTTGAATTCAGACTACAATAGTGTCCATTCAGATGATGTTTGTTGTCTCGCTTTAAAATATTATTGCAAAATCTCACTGGAAAACTGCCACATGAAGGTTGAAACGTAATTTTGCAGCCATAAAATCAAAATAACTCAAGATGGCCTTTATATAATGTCGGTCAAACACCACAATATTCCTCTTTAAAATCCTGATTTTAAGATGATTAATGACAAAATCTTGCCTCTTTTCAATCAGAGACGACCTCTGTCTTGTTATTTTGTCAGAATGCAGCTGCAGCTTCCTCTGCTCATCCCTGCTGTCTTTAGTTCATAGTGTTGCGCAATTATACACTGTTTAAAGTTATTTAATGTTTATTAAATAACCCTCTGTCAAGTATTGTCTGGTGATGATCAGCTCTTAAGCTGATATCAAGACAACGGATGAATTTGAGCACTAGCGAGCTTTTAACAGCAAACTCTGCACACACATAGAATAAAGGAGTGACAACTTCTTTTCAAGTTCAAGAATTTAATAACAGAAATAAAATGAACATCCAGAGAACATCACTATATAATGTTTATCTGAATTAACACAATATTTCGATTAACTAATCCTCTCTACTAGGCTAGTGAAACTTAACTAAACTATCAAGCAAAATGAAGATAAAAGAAGCTAAGCTAAGGAACTATTTACATGCAAAAACAAACATGGTTGATCATAATCAGAATAATTCAGTGAAACCTGTTCACTGCAGATCTGATTTAAAGAGCATGGAATGGAGTTAAATTAGCTTAACTAATTTAGAAAAACATTTGGCATGTGTTTTACTCCACTGACAATGTGAATCAGTTAAATATCCTGAGAGAGCTGCACCAGAATCCCAGTAATGGCGCCAAGAAGCTTCTCCAAGAAGTTTCTCTGCTACTTGCTGAAGTTTTTAGTGGCAGGGTGTGAATATATTGGAGCCTAAGATTGGGATTCTGAGCCTGAAGGAAGAAAATTCCCCTTTGATTCAAACCCAGAACTCGTTTCTTCTACCATCTCTGCACCCTGGAAAAAACGAAGCAGTCAAACGCATCTTTAGGAAATCAAAGTTGATGCAGATGACACGTAAACTGTTTCATCGTTTCTCTTATTTCTTCCTCAGTACAAGCTTTTATTCACCTTCGACACGGAGTACAACGAAACACGCGTGGAGGACATGGACCCGGCCTTCGTCTGGGGAGAGAGGCTTCCTGAGAGCGGTGTGTTCTGTACCTGAGAGGATCTGCTAATTATCAGCTAAAAAAATGATTTTACGCCTCAGAGCTGCTGATCTAACAGGACAGTTTACCGTGCACCAGGAATACAAGAACATTTACTCCAGAATGCAGCAAAAGCTTGAATGAAAAGTAAGAAGTGTGCAGGTGAGCATCGCTCAAAGGTGAGTTTGTGTCTCCGCTGCAGGTAGAACCTCTGAACTGATCGGTCCTGCTATCCAAAACATCATAATGGGCGTGCTGGCCTTCATAGTGGTGGTTGTGGCCTCCATCGCATTCATCTTCTACAGGTGAGTCGCTGCACGGTGACCAAGAGGAGAAAAGGTTTTGAACATCTCACAGAAAAAATACAAAGCATTCCTGCAAACCAAAGCTGGCTCAGCCGTAGGGGATCGCAGCCGAACGTCCCTGTTGTGCAGATCTTTACCTTCTTTATTTTTAATTTTAGGCAGAACCGGAAAGATCGGCGGCTCAGGAAGCGTTGGTCCCACATTAACTCAGACCTCATCGCTCTGCTCGAGGACAGCGAACACAACATCATCTCATTAAAGGTGAAAAAGCCGTTAAACCTTAGAATGTCAGAACCGCATCCAGCTGCTCATCATTCATCTGTCTACTTGTGTCTCCGTTATTCATCTGCCTTCTGATTTATTGGCCTCCTGGCAAATAATGTGGAACGAAACCTTAAAATCGAGCAAATCACCAGAAACACATTAATTGGCTGTTGGTCGTTTGTGGAACGGCTCTTTGGATCCAGATCCTTGCGTCTTGGGTCTGCTCTCCATCCTCCAGCTCACTGCACAGGTTTCCATTTTTCTGGAGACGGTCTTATGAGAAGGTGCGTTTAAAATTAAATGACTTCTGTGTTGATTTGGCTTCAAGACCCAAAAAAACAACCAGGTTCCTGTTTTCCTGCTGATTTCAGTTTGAAATCTCCATGTTGCACACTGTGGCCCTTTTTCCAGGACCTTTAGAAAATAGCCAATCCTGCAGCATCACAGAACCTATTATAGATAAATCTGCTGGCAGACATGTAGAAAATGACATTTTTCCCTGCAGCTCTCCAGGTTTTCTCATATTTTACCTCTTGGTGTGGTACTGAAACAAACCTGGGTTGTCTTCCAGTCCAGATTTATTCAGATTCACGCACCCCTTACCCAGCCTCAGGCCTCACCTGACTGACACGCTCTCCTGTCTTTCCCATTTTGAGTAGCAGCGGAGAGAAACAGGCCTCTGTGACACATTGACAGCCCAGGGAAACGGGAAGTTGTGTATTAATAATTCAAACCTCCTGGACAGTTTAGACACACAGGACTAATAAAAAAAACTGTGGGACTGATGGATGTTTTCAGTTACGTAGATGATGTTGTTGTTTTAGATAGAAGACGAGAGGAAGAAGGTGAAATTCCAGATCCGCCGTGCGCTCTACGACAGGAAGGTAGATGAAGTCGGCCCGCAGCAAAGTCCAGATCTCTTTGCTCCGAAACAAAACGTGCAGGAAATTAACGGTTCTGGTTCTTCCCAGATTGTGATTCTGAAGGAGCTGAAGAACTCAGACGGGAACTTCAACAAAGCCCAGATGATAGAGCTCAACGCGGTGAGACGCGCTCTTTTACTGCTCTCCTTTCTGGACGTGTTTTGGGGCCTCTCCAGATTTTTATGGCCTCTCTGTTAATATTTGTCCTGCTGCCTTTTCCCGGCAGCTTCTGCACATCGACTATTACAACCTCACAAAGTTTTACGGCACGGTCCGGTTCGACGAGGGCGTGTTCGGCGTGTTCGAGTACGGAGAGCGGGGCTCGCTCCGGGTACGTCTGGCACAAGAGAGCTGAGGTTTTTCATAAAGAGCAGGAGAAACGGCAGAAACCAGGCCTGTCTCACCATTTCTCTGCAGTATGTGCTGAACAACAAGGTGTCGTACCCAGAGGACACCTTCATGGACTGGGAGTTCAAAATCTCCGTCATGTACGACATTGCAAAGGTGAGCCGTGGCCTCCTGACTGCAGACTGTGAACCGGTTCTGGGCTGATGGGTCTCTGGGATCTGGTGATCCACTTCCCTGCAGACAAAAGACAAGCTTTGGGTGATAGAGGAGCGATAAGCAGCGTCAGGGGTCATTACTCTGCACCTTAATTACCTCACTAAAGAATACCACTTCAACTTTTCTGTATTTTGTAATGCCTGCCGCCACAAACAAGTATTTTATTAAGATTTTATGCAGAGGTGGGTAGAGTATCCAAAAGTTTTACTCAAGTAAGAGTAAAAAAAAGTGTTTGGTAAGAAGGCTACTCAACTACTGAGTAACTGATCAGAACAACTGATTTCATATTTTAAAATTATGTAATCAGTCTGCAAAAATATTAAATTATGAGTAAATTCTGGTATTTTAACGACTAACATGAAGAATTTTTTTTTTACTAACAGTAACAATTAAAAAGTAAGAAATTCAGGCAGTAGAAACATTTTTTCTAAATAATGTATTTACACATAAAACGTATAAAACCAAGCAGTTAATGTATATACAGTAAGTTAGGACGGGGCAAAGTACTTCCTGTATCTTCTGGTAAAACTGTTATTTTACCTGTAAATCACTGGATGAGCTCAGCAGGTAGAAAATAACATTAAAACAACAAAACTTGTGAAGAAACCAGAAGTTTCACCTCAATATAAAATGTTGATGTCACTCATTTTGCATTTTTGTTTGTTCTTTATTCATAAAGTTACTCACAGTGGAGAGTAGCCAGAAATTGTATTCAAGTAAAAGCAGCGTTACTTATTCATTATATTACTCAAGTAAAAGTAAAAAGTACAGTGCAGTAAAACTACTCCTGAAAGTACATTTTGTTCAAAAAGTTACTCAAGTAAATGTAACTGAGTGAACGTAACTAGTTACTCCCCAGCTCTGATTTTATGCGACTCTAAGCGGTGCATAACTGTGAGGGGGAAGGGAAGCGATGCTCGGTTTTAGGTTTGCTAAAAGAAATCTGAAAAGCCACAGACCATGGTGGCTCTGGAGGAGCTGCAGAGATCCATGCAGACTGTAAGATGGAATAGGAACACAACAAACATGTGGAAGGAGGATTTTTAAATGAAACAAGAATAGAATTTCACTGGTTAGCAGAAAGTAAAGCTGCACATGAACTGGAACACGCCACGCCCTCAGTGAAGCACGGTGGAGGCAGCATCATGCTGAGGGAAGCAGGTCAGAGCTGATGGAGATAAATCAGGACCATCATGGAGGAGAACCTGAGACTGAGGTGGAGGTTCTCCTTCCAGCAGGAGAACCAGCCTGAACCTGCAGCCTGAGGTATTATGGGATGGATTCATGGGTTAGAACGGCCTAGTCAAAGTCCAGGCCTGAATCTAACTGAGAATCTGTGGCAAGTTAAAATGAACTGAAGCAGATCTACTGCAGCTGACTTTTATTTCTAAAACTAAAAAATAAAACCATGTATCATTTTCCTTTCAAGTCAAAGCTGTGCAAATATTTTGCCAGGCCCTGTAAGATCATTAATCATAACATTACTTGTTTTGTTTTTTATTAATATATTTGGCAACTATTACCAGTTCCTCTTCAGAGTAAAGCTCTGCATTTGTCAAACACAGCTGTTAGACCTAACTTATAACTTATTAATATTTAACATCAAGCCATTAATCATTTCCTCCTCAATAAAAATCCCATATCTGAGATTTTATTAGTACGATGTAAATAAATGGGACCAGATAAGCTGCATGGCTGCAGTTCCCTCTGGCTGCCAGCAGGCGGCATCACACATCCAGAACATCTGTGGTTAACTTCATGGCCTTCTCCTCCTCCTTGGTGCATGGCTCCTCTCTGCAGGGCATGTCCTACCTCCACGCCAGCAGCATCCAGGTGCACGGCCGACTCAAGTCCACCAACTGCGTGGTGGACAACCGCATGGTGGTGAAGATCACAGACTTTGGCTGCAACGCCTTCCTCAGCAGCAGCAAAGGTAACAGCCAGAGGCCGGCACACCTGCTTATGTGTTCCTGTTCACCTGCTGCACTCGGTTCTCCTCTCAGATCTGTGGACCGCCCCGGAGCACCTGAGGAACGGCGGTAATTCTCAGAAAGGAGACGTCTACAGCTTCGCCATCATCTCCCAGGAGATTATTGTGAGGAAGAACACCTTCTACACCAAATCCTGCTGCGACCGATCAGGTGTGAAGGCCCTCCTCGCTTCTGCCCTAAATGTTTTCAGCCCTCATCAGCAGTTAGGTTAAAAAAACCCTGATGTGACCAAATAAATCCACTTTTCATTTACTATTCAGTCTAATCCAGAACAGCAATAAAGCAGCGGAATAATACTAACTATGCAAGAGAATAAGACCTACAACGATGTGACCGCATAGACAATAAGAACATTCTTTTAAAATAAACAAATGCACACGCTTTAAACATATGTAATTGACTTTTTTAATAGATCTCTAAAAAAACAGACCCACACGCTTTCTTTATCTAATATCACACTTTATTGGACTTTATCAACAACATTTTCTCCCTAAATTGTATCTATTCTTGTATATGTTATCAATGATGTCAAGCCAAATTCCTCTCACTGCAAAAACAGAACTAAAAATAAGTCAAATCTTCTTGAAATGAGTGCATTTGTCCTTGATTTAAGCAGGTAAATAAGAAGATTTGCCAATGGAATTAGATTTTTCCACTTAAAATAGGAACAATTCATCTCCATCATCTTATTTCAAGTGCAGGATGTCTAATTATCTTATTTTAGGGGCAAAAATACTCATTCCATTGGCAGGTAATTTTATTTACTGGCTCAAGGACGAATAGACTAACTTTAAGAACATTTTACTTGTTTTTAGATCCGTTTTTGCAGTGCTGGAACTTTAAATTGGGTTCTGCCGCTTCTTAAGAAGGCATTAAAAAGCAGGAAATCCCCCTTTTTTATGATGCTAATGTTGTCATGTATTGTTTATGCAGCCTTTCAGTGTTCTTTAATATTCAACAGAGTAAAACTAAATGCTGAGATAGTTAGCGGGTAAAATGAATGATGGCCACAGATTGATATTTTTTGGTATAATTTAAAGAAACACAGTCACATTAATAAATAGAATAAATAACTAAATAAATTAAGGGACGTCCGTGCTCAGTGGAGGTGTCTTCTTACAGAGAAGCTGTCCCGGGTGATGACGTCCTACATCAGACCGGACCTTGATGCTGAGTCGGCCTCAGAGAAAGAGCTGGAGGTGAGTTTTCCCGTCGGCCTCTGCCTCCGCTGGACGTTTTTAACGCCGTCTCCATCCTCAGGTGTACATGCTGATAAAAAGCTGCTGGGACGAGGATCCTGAAAAAAGGCCCGACTTTAAGAAGGTGGAGAACTGCCTGGGGAAAAACATCAGGTAACCACGCGGTGTATGTGTCTGAGAAACGGGTCAGGCGGTTCTGCCCGGCTTGATCCAACCCAGGTTCCTCTCTCAGTAAGATTCACAACCAGGACAACGAGAGCTACATGGACAACATGATCCGGCGGCTGCAGAACTACTCCAGGAACCTGGAGCACCTGGTGGAGAAGAGGACCGCCCTGTACAAAGCGGAGCGGGACCGGGCCGACTTCCTCAACTTTATGCTGCTTCCTGGGTCAGTTGGTTCTGATGGGAACGCCGTTTCTGTCTGGAACATTTATTATGAAGTGAGAGGAGTCACAGAGAAATGCTGGAAACATTTAAAGCTGCAGAAATCATCCCTGTGTGGAGAGAAATGCGCCCCTGGGTGATTTCTGATCTCTTTTTTAAATTTAGAAATATGCACGACTTTGTGTTGCTCCGTCACATTAATCTGCTATAAAATAAAGTTTTATGGCTTAAATCTGACAAGAAAAGGTTGATGTAGTGAAAACATCTGCAGAAGTTTAGAAGTTGGCCCTCCAGCAATCCCCCATGACTCCTAGGGGCCCCCAGCTGCCGTAATCCGGCCAATCAGAGGACAGCAGTCTATTCTAGAGGGCGGGGCTTAGATTTATTGGCTAAGGAGATTAATTCTGTGATTCTTGATGCTTCAGGATAAAAAACAGATCTCAACATGTTTATAGGTTGGAATTGAGCTCAAAGTGAAATAAAAACAGCTTCTAATGTTAGCGGTCAGCTAATTTATGAAGCACCGTTCGTACACGAGGCAATCAAAAAAATACCTATTAGGATATTAAAGAAAGAAACTAAGAACTAATAGAATCTGACTTTTTTATTTGAATTCATTTTGAATTTAAATCCCGTCCAGAGTTGATCGTCCTTCAGATTATTTGACCCAAAGCTGCTGTAAACAATGTGTTCAGCCCAGATTTAAAGAAACCGGAGCTTTTCTGAACATTTCGGGTTTTCAGGCAGTTTATTTCAGATCTGAGGAGCAGAAACTAAATGCTGCCGTCACCTGTTTGGTTCTGGTTCTGGTTCTGGGAACTCTGAGTCAGCAGGTTCCTACCGGACCAGGAACTCAGAACTGTTTTAGAACCGAGACCGTTTACGGCTTCATGGACCAACAGCAGAAATTAAAGACAGTAAAGTGATGACGGATCTTTTAATTATCGGGGAAGGTGGGTCTTCGGTTCTCCACAATCACTATCAAGCTATTTCTGGATAATCTTCACCTAAACTAGTGCACTTTCACATCTCCCACTGGTGCTGGGTCCCAGGTATTAAGTGTTCACTTATATACAGTAATCTTATAATTTATTTATTTATTTATTTATGTTGTGTCACTTTATTTTTTCAAATATCACATTACACATGTCAGCTTACATATTAATATATATGATTAAGCAATGGCATCTAGGTGTAATAAGAGTGTATCTGTTGCTTAATGTCTGTTGGTTGTGCTGTTCTTTTTGTGTCTCTTTCCAGGTGATGGAGCAGACAGAGGACATTTTATCATTCTCTTCCTTTTATCTCCTCTTTCTTTCACCTCTACTCTTTTTTTTTCTTTTCTTTCACTTTTTGTTCTTCAAAAAAAAAAAAAAAAAAAAATGGTGAAACGCAGGCGAACGAGTTCAGGGAAAATATAAAAACGATTTCTTTAAACAGAAAATCAAAGAACGAGCCAGAAAAAGTTCTGCTCTCATCCTGCTCCGTCTGTCGTTGCATGAAGGCCGGCGGTGAAGAGCCTGAAGGAGACGGGCGTGGTGGAGCCAGAGCTGTACGACGAGGTGACCATTTATTTCAGCGACATCGTGGGCTTCACCACGCTGTGCCAGTACAGCACGCCCATGGAGGTGGTGGACATGCTCAACGACATCTACAAGGGCTTCGACGGCATCCTGGACCACCACGACGTCTACAAGGTACCAGAGAGCCCCCCCCCATGCAGCAGCACTGCTGCAGATGAACAGAAAACATAAAGAAAGTAGTTCACATTTATTCAGAAGGGGGAAAAATCCAGTGTTTTGAATTAATTGGTGAAGACGAACTTTATTGTCCCAAAGGAAGTTTGTCTTGGGTGCAAACTCTGGCCGCTGCATCCAAACCAGGGCTGTCACACTCACACATAAAAACACTGCTATAAAAAAATCAATTATAAGAAAAAGAAAAACATAAAAGATTTACTGTTTGCTGCTGTTTATCGCTTTAATGGAAAACAGAGTAAATTAGTTCTTATAGAGGTTCAGTCTACAGGCAGCGACTCTAAGACCTTTCCCTGCAGGAAGAATCTGATAAAGAAACTGAATAAAGAATATAAATGGAGTCTGAGAATATTTTCTGGGCCTGTCTGTTTCATCAGAAACAATAACCAGACCAGACAACTTCATAACTCTTTGGGTCAGACAGGTAAGTTTGGGCAGACAGGTGACCAAACCAGGCAGAAACGCCGTACCTAACGATGCTGTTACAGTAAATAATGTAGTAAAAGAGCAGCAGGATTTTCTGACGGACACCAAAGGCCCTCAACCTGCAGAAATGTAGCCGCTGCTGCACCCTGACGCAGACAACCTGATGATTTATTGATAATTTGTAGGAATCTACCTGGTCAATTAACTGATTATAGATTAGAGAGTGGTGTCCAACCGCTTTCAGGTCAAAAATGACACATTGACATTAGAAGTCAGAAATACAGAATAGGATTATGGCCACTCAAAAAGAAAAAAGAAAAAAAGAAAAGTCTACTCAATTCTGACTTTTTTCTCAGAATTCTGAGATTTAAGTCAGAATTCTGAGAAAAAAATCAGAATTATGACTTTAATCTCAGAATTCTGACTTTTTTCTCAGAATTCTGAGATTAAAGTCATAATTCTGACTTTTTTTCTCAGAATTCTGACTTAAAAAAGTCAGAATTGAGTAGACTTTTATTTATTTTTTTTGAGTGGCCATAATCCTCTTCCGTACAGAAAGGTTTAATCTGCTGTCTCTGACTAGTTAAGCCTGAAATGAGGCAGAAAGAAGATGAAAATTTCTGACATATATAGTTAGATGTACTGTACATATACTGTTTTCTCTGCATGTAGCATAAAGTCTGTTTCTCTTAATCACTCTACAAAATGGGAAAGACAACAGAACGTCCCATTCAAAGAAATGCAGATTCATGTCAATCTCCTTAAAGCAGGAAATAGCTTCTGGCCCATATCTACAGTCAGAAGAATAACTAATTAAAACAACTGGACCCGGGCCGGACCAGGACCCGGCCTCCATCTAAATGCTGATTGGCTGATTGGGTGGGGCGCCAGGAAGACGTCTGGACCTGTCCTACCATCACAAACAGAACCGGACCTGTGAGCTCAGCCAGCTCTCCAGGCGGGTCTGGACTGAACCAAAGTCCGGTTGGTGAAGTGTAGACGCGGCTCATGTCCTCTGCTGAGCACGGTGGAGGTTCTGTCATGCTGTGGGGCTGCCTCTCTTCCAAAGCCCTGGAAACCTTCCCATCAGCCCAGACCTGCTGCTCCTCCAGAACAATACTGATCCAAAACCTGCGATCACATCCAGACAGAATCAGCCGTCTTCCAGTCCCCCGACCCGAATCAGGTCCAACATGGAGAAAAGAATCAGAAAAAGAGGGTTTGATGAGTTAACCTTGGATTCGTCTACATGTTAATGTCTGAGGTTGTGTTGCTGTGATAAAAGCTCCCTGTAAGGCTTTTCCACACCTTCACCACAGGTGGTGGCCAAACATTAGGCGGTGCCATATTAACCTTTGAGTCTCCGGCAGGTGGAGACGATTGGCGACGCCTACATGGTGGCCTCCGGTCTGCCCAGGAGGAACGGGAACCGGCACGCGGTGGACATCTGCCGCATGGCGCTGGACATCTTGTCCTTCATGGGAACCTTCCAGCTGCGGCATCTGCCCGGCATCCCTGTGTGGATACGCATCGGCGTGCACTCAGGTGACCGACACGTCTCCACCTGTAATGTAACGTTGCTTTTAGCAGCTACGGTCCTGATGAAAGCAGACGGCTGTGTGTGCGTCCAGGTCCCTGTGCGGCGGGCGTCGTGGGGATGAAGATGCCCAGGTACTGCTTGTTTGGCGACACCGTCAACACGGCGTCTCGGATGGAGTCTTCAGGACATCGTGAGCAAGCAGTTAATGAGAAAACTGATCTAAACCGACATTTCCTGCAGCTATTAGCGGCTCGCTGCGGTGACGTTAGCGAGGCGACCAGAGAGGCCCGTTAGGCTCATTTCACCCCATGTCTGGTTCTCGTCCTGCAGCCCTGCGGATCCACGTCAGCCAACCCACCATACACATCCTGCAGAGGACAGACTGCAGGTTTGAGTACGAGACCAGAGGAGAAACGTACCTGAAGGTAAAAACTTTTCTGACTCCTCCGGTTGCAGAAACGCAGGAAACTGAACTGATGGGTCCGATTCTGGGTGTTTCCTTCAGGGCAAAGGAACAGAGACGACCTACTGGCTGATGGGAGAAACCGGGGAAGACTACGACCTCCCTACTCCACCCACAACGTGAGCACATAAACGTTTACACACCCCTGTTACAAGGCCAGGAGTCTGTGATGGAAACTAAATCATTTTTTAACCTTTCCTAGAAGTCTAGAGCCGCTGCTGGGAGCACTGGGTCAGACGGTCAGCATGAGAACAGGGGTTAGAATCAGAACCGGGTTTATTTGCTGGGTTTCTGCACACAAACAGGGGATTTGACTTCGGTTCCGCTTTGATATCAACTAAAACATTTTAAGCAGGCTGTGTCCAGGATGTGTGGGGTCTGCAGAGACGTTAGCTGCCCTCCTGACCCACCCCTAGGGGGCGCCGCTGCAGAGGGCTAGTTTGATCTAAACTGACAGGAAGATAAACTGCTTCCTGCAGAGCGGTTTGTAAAGCCAGCAGAAAACCTACTTAGAGACACACAGTCACAATCAGAGCAGGAATGAAAAACTTTTACTGGGTTTATCACGGGAAATTATGGCCTAAAAGCTGCAGAAGCAGCCTGTGCAACCTTAAAGGCCAACAAAGAACCAGAGCCGGCCCAAACTCCGGCGCTGATTGAAAACTTCTTTCAGTAAAACTGTTCAATGCTCGGAGCAGCGAGAGAAAAGCATCTGAACAGCTAAACAGAAATCCAGTCTGAAGAACTCCTCAGACGCTCCAGCTTCTCCTGGACCTTCGACCCGTTTCATCAGGTACAAACGTGCGGTGTTCAGCTTCAACTGGGTCCTGTCCGCTTCTACCGCCGGCCCTGACAGAAACACAGCGGCTCTTTGGAAGCAAATAGCTTGGTTTTACAACGCCTACTGTAGAAATTCATAAAATTAATCTTATTCCTCAGACTTTTAACGTCATTCTTATGGAAATGTTAAGCGCATAAAGCAGGGGTCACTAACACGGGGTTGTCCTAAAAATAGCACAACCCACCAGTGAGCTGCATCTAAAATGTTATTTTATGCCATTGCTCTTCCGTTGTAATCCAGGGTTCTCACACCTTGGTGAACACCAAATTCAAGGACCTTTCAAGGACTTTCCAGGACCAATTTCCTCAAATTCAAGGACCACACGTGGCGGCATTTACCTACTGTGACCGCTGAATAGGTTATCATATTTTAATACAATGCAAATTCAATAAAAGACTTAACGGCATAGAAGTTGTTGGGTCAGAAGCAATGCAAGAAAGTGGACTTAATTTATAGCCTACATTGATATTGATCATATTCATAGCCTACATTGATATCCACAGTACATGGCCATGCCATACTACATTACATATTAGATGTACATTAGCCTACCGCTTCATGGAATTTTATGGAAAAAAGTGCAGCATTGAGATGTTCAGAATTATATCAATTTGTTTCACTTACTTTCATCTTTGATTAAGCTAGTTTTTGACTTTGACTCTGAAAAGTCGCTAAATATAGCGACAAAGTCGCTGAGTTGGCAACACTGCGTGAATGTAACCTATTGGACGCACGTAGGCCTAAACCGTAGCCTAGCAACTAACGAAGAAGAGCGAACGTACTTTTATAAATTAAAAGTCTGCGGAATCAACATAATTTTAAAAGATTGTGTGGTAGTAAAATAATGACACGAGTCGTCATCCGTGTGAACTTTCAACCCCACAAAAAAATTCAAGGACTTTCAAGGACCTTGAATTTATTTTTTCAGATTCACAAACTTTCAAGGATATCAAGGACCTGTGGGAACCCTGGTTATCACACATGCATTTAAATAATTTATTATTTACTTTATGTAAAAAAAAAGCATGAAAATGTGTTTATTTTACATAGTTCAAAAGTCAGTACTGGGAGCCCTTCGTATGACAGCATCAATGAAGAAACTCTCAGTTTCAGAAAGGTTGGTGATTCCTGACATTTAGCTAACTCTAACCCCAGCAAATTAAACCCACGTTTTAAAACATCAGCTATTTAGCATTTTTGACCCGAGCAGCTCCCGTTAGCAGCTGGTGTCTGAAAACCAGCAGAAGCACAAACCATGTAAGAAGTTATAGAAGTAGAAATATTTCTAAAGAGGGACGTCAGCGGCTCCTTCAGGCCTCCGGCCGTCTGGAGGTTCTCATCTTATTTTTAGCTGTTAGCCACTTCCTGTTTCAGAACAGGTGAGTTAAGACAAGGATCTGCATCTTCTAAGGAAACAGATGTCGATGTGTGGTCAGAAAGCCAAATTATGTCGTGAATAAAAATGGCCGCTCATGGCAGGAAGGACAAAAAGCTCTTAAATATTGGTGTTGGCAGAGCAAAGTGCATCCCTTCCTAATCCTTTTGCAGGGAGAACGTCCAGCGTCTGCAGCAGGATCTCGCTCACATGATCCTGGCCTGTCTGGAGCGCCGGAAACTGGGGTCTGTGCGGAGGAGGAAGACGGTTTCAAGCGTGGAGGAGGAAGAGGAGGACGAAGGCCGGGAATCAGAGGTGGAGTCTGAGGACGGCCCGCCGGAGTACCTGCAGCTGGCCACCGTGGACAACACCCTCAGCACCTTCCTGTAGAGAACCTGGAGGAGTCTCAGCGCCACACAGGCCTGAAGCAGGAACAAAGATGGCCGACAGACTTTTAATAAATGAAGACTTTAAAGCCTGCAGGGAAAGGCAAAATACCTTTGCTGAAATGTTTGATGTTTCTCTCCTGTTGAGGTTCAGAATATATTCCACTGTTTTTAACACTTTGACTTCTTTAATGATTGTATAACAGCCCTTAGTCAGCCGGGCTGGTGGATCCTAATGGGAATGGGAATAATAATAAAAAAGCAGACGTCTTAAGCCAAAGAAATCTTTATTTTTGTAGACAACAGTGATAATCAGACAATAATAATAAAAAATAAAGAACTAACTTCCTGTTTTGTTGGAAGGTGACTTGTTCAGATCCTGATGAAACGGCTGCAGCACAATAAAACGCAGCGTCACTTAAAGCCTTGCAGGTTCAGCAGAGGCGGTACATTTCAGGTGTCGCGTTGTTTTACAGAAAGAAAACACGGCGCTGCTCTGAGGGCAGCGGGTCAAAGAAAGTCCAGCATCGCAGAGAGGCGTCTTCCAGCCGCTTCAGCCTGATACGTCTGGGTTTTTTTGTTTTCTGCACGCCGCGTTTAAAGAGCAACACTAGGTGGACCTTTCTGCGTCAGACGCTAAAAACAGCAGAAACCGTGCAGACCACTGAAAATAACATGCAAAGGAAGGTTTGGTGCATCTCAATAAATAGTAATCTAATATAAAAGGTGAAGCTTGCAGATAGCTTCACCTACACAGTTAAACGTTTATTGCTGTTAATTTGGATGTTTTTGTGGCTCAGCTGACAAAAACCCGAAATTCTGTTTCTCAGAAAATGTCATTAAAGACAGAAACATGTTCCTATTGAGTGTAAATCCCTGTACTGTACAGTATCTGCTCTCGGTACCGGGTCTGGGCTCCTTTTGCTTGAATTCATGCATCAATGCGGCGCGGCACGGAGGCCATCAGCCCCTGGCTCTGATTGTCTGGATTTATGCCAAAAATGTTTTCCTTCCACTCAACTTTCCATGAATCTGGATGCAGCACTGAACAGGCAGCTTAACAAAGCCCCCCCCCCCCCTCATGTTTTTTTTTTTTACTCCAGCTGATCTATATTCCCCATGATTGTAGAGACCATAACACGCCTGTAACAGATCATTTCTGATTTATATACGGCTCTGATATGACATTCAGATTTTCTGAGGAACGAACGTTGGGTTTTCACTAAAATAAACTAATTAAATATAATCACTGTGTGCAACAAATCTTATTTGTTTTTTAATTACTGGAATAAACTTTATGTTGATCTTCTCCCGTTTATTGAGATACACCAGTGTAATCCAGAGGAGGAAGAACATCCATGTAAACCTAAAATAATCAGAAAACCTGATCGTTCAGTTTTAAAGAAAAAACAGTAGCACTCCAATAAAGACCCCCCCCCCCCCATCAAACACGCAAAACAGAAATAAATAAAATGTCATGTACACATTTCATCAGAATAATGTAGAGAAGTAAAAAAGTGTTCACATCTGAACGCGTCGGGTCAGTCTTCCTGCTTTAACTCAAGGCACTGAATGATCTGAGTTACAGAGACTGGAAGTAACAAAGATGGCGGCGTCGCCGTCAGTCCGTCTGACTCTAACCTCCAGGGACGCACCGACTGCTTAAGCTCTGGGCCCACATCTATACCCGACCTTAATATTAGTGGTACGGCCAGAATTTACCAACATAATTATTATTTCTCTACCCTTTGGACACGGCGTTTCTCTGCTGCAGATAAACAGCATTATTTTCACATGATGGAAACAGACGGGTATTAATATGAGCCCAGTTTTCCTCACCGGCCGATACCGATGTTTAAAAATGACTAACATCGGCCGATATCGACATTAATGCCAACATATTGTGCATCCTTACTAAAGATTATCATCTGCTAGTTCATAAAGTGTAAATCCACTATTCTAACATTTATGGGCTCCTAAAGATACTGGAGCTCTACTTTCACACAGAGTTGATCTACAGAAACACAAAGAAATGGTTTTAAGCCTCGATTGTCTCTAATTGGTGCTTTAATTGGCTGCAGTGGTCAGTCGGTGCAACAGCAGGAGGTGGCTGGTAATCTGCTGACAGACGGCACTTAACTCGGCTGCAGACGTCTGGGAGGCAGAGATAATCCCCCCCCCCCCCCCCCCTCTCTGCTGTCGCTTCAGAACGGGCCGTATTCCAGCACCCATCATTCCTTTGGATTCTGCTTCCAACAGGCCAGACCTTCCTGTACTTTATTCAACGGCTCATGGTGCTGCTGCCTCTGGAGGGGCAGCAGCACCATGGTACTCAGGTGTGCGATCAGCAGCAACTTCTCAGGTTCCTCCAGCAAAGATTTAGGACCAGCCTGTGCATCTCAGAGCAGTATAACCCTCACATTTCTAAACAAATACGTCTAAAAAGGCCAAAAATGTCTCTTTTATAGCAGTTATGAAAATGGTTTATTAATTTGCATGCGTCTGACACGCCTACCCCTTTAATATGCATGAGAAAGATGCTTTAGGGATCAGATCTGCCGCTGACAACAGCAGACGATCATCAGTCCTGCAGAGGCGATGGAGCAGAGAGTCGTATCGTCGTGATAAAAAGGAAATGATGCAGGAAGCCGGATAAATGCAACCTCGGGTTAGGAGAGAACTGTCCAGATGTGGTTTTATGAATAAAACCAGCTGGAAACGACGCCTGGCGTTTAGCAGCTGAAGGTTTCACACGCTGTGCTGACTTCCTGTGATGCAGCATGAATAAAAGCAGGGAAGTGCCGCCTCCATCACTGTGGGGTGGGTGTAACTGACAGATGCCGCGGCAGGAAGAGTCACCATCCAGATGTTGAATCCTTCGCCCTGTCAGCGGCGCCACGCCAGCCTCTGGGTGGGTCAGGAGGTCCAGCTGGGAATCTTTGGTTGTGATTTACTAAGCTCCATTTCTGCCCTGCGGCGATCTACGAAAAGCGACACTGAAATAAAAGGTTCTGAGGCGTCTTGCTACAACTGGCCGTGATTTTTCTTTCTCCCGGTCTGCCGACGCCGTCGAGCATCTGGTTAAACTAAAATGTGGGTTTTGATGACGGCCCACTGGTGCGCCGCCCCCACGGCGTCCCGTCGGTTCACATGCGGGAGCCGTGGAGCTGGAAAAGCTGGAAGACAGAAGCAGAGCAGGCGTCAGGCGTCGTCACGGGAACACGGTGCCGGGTCAGAACCATGAGCTGCGCTGTGGCTGCAATGATGATGATGATGATGATGATGGTGATGAAGGCGTGACAGCAGACGACTCGGGGACTAAATCTTTGCCAAACAGGACGTGTGTAATTCTTCCACATGTGGAGCAGCTGGAGGTGCAGATGTCAGCGTCGGCTTTAACGCTGCGTGTGCGCGCTGCAGAGGAGCTTCACGCCACAACGCCGCTTCACAAACACACTTTAAGGTTTAAGGTCACAGGCGAGACAGATGTCTACTTTTAAGACTAATCTTAAAACTTTCCTTTTTGACAAAACTTATAACTAGAGTGTCTCATGTTACCCTGAGCTACTTTTATAGTTTTACTGCTATAGGCTTAGGCTGCTGGAGGACATCAGGGTCTTTTTCTCTCTCTCTTTATAGAGTTATCCTGTTCTTCAATTATGCATTATGTGTCGTCATTTCTGCTTTAACTTTCTGTTCTCTCTCTTTTATCTTCATAGAAGGTACACCTGGTCTGGCGTTCTGTTAGCTGTGACATCATCAGGGGAGGCAGATCATCCTCTATTACCATCTAACATAGAAAGTACTCCTGGGTCAATGTGAGCTTCTGAGCTTTCTGTGTCTCTGCTCTGTCTTCTCTACCATAGAAAGTACTCCTGGGTCAATGTGAGCTTCTGTGCTCTCTGTGTCTCTGCTCTGTCTTCTCTAACATAGAAAGTACTCCTGGGTCAATGTGAGCTTCTGTGCTTTCTGTGTCTCTGCTCTGTCTTCTCTACCATAGAAAGTACTCCTGGGTCAATGTGAGCTTCTGTGCTTTCTGTGTCTCTGCTCTGTCTTCTCTACCATAGAAAGTACTCCTGGGTCAATGTGAGCTTCTGTGCTCTCTGTGTCTCTGCTCCGTCTTCTCTAACCTAGAAAGTACTCCTGGGTCAATGTGAGCTTCTGTGCTTTCTGTGTCTCTGCTCCGTCTTCTCTAACATAGAAAGTACTCCTGGGTCAATGTGAGCTTCTGTGCTCTCTGTGTCTCTGCTCCGTCTTCTCTAACCTAGAAAGTACTCCTGGGTCAATGTGAGCTTCTGTGCTTTCTGTGTCTCTGCTCTGTCTTCTCTACCATAGAAAGTACTCCTGGATCAATGTGAGCTTCTGTGCTTTCTGTGTCTCTGCTCCGTCTTCTCTAACATAGAAAGTACTCCTGGGTCAATGTGAGCTTCTGTGCTTTCTGTGTCTCTGCTCTGTCTTCTCTAACATAGAAAGTACTCCTGGGTCAATGTGAGCTTCTGTGCTCTCTGTGTCTCTGCTCCGTCTTCTCTAACCTAGAAAGTACTCCTGGGTCAATGTGAGCTTCTGTGCTTTCTGTGTCTCTGCTCCGTCTTCTCTAACATAGAAAGTACTCCTGGATCAATGTGAGCTTCTGTGCTTTCTGTGTCTCTGCTCTGTCTTCTCTAACATAGAAAGTACTCCTGGGTCAATGTGAGCTTCTGTGCTTTCTGTGTCTCTGCTCCGTCTTCTCTAACCTAGAAAGTACTCCTGGGTCAATGTGAGCTTCTGTGCTTTCTGTGTCTCTGCTCTGTCTTCTCTACCATAGAAAGTACTCCTGGATCAATGTGAGCTTCTGTGCTTTCTGTGTCTCTGCTCCGTCTTCTCTAACATAGAAAGTACTCCTGGGTCAATGTGAGCTTCTGTGCTCTCTGTGTCTCTGCTCCGTCTTCTCTAACATAGAAAGTACTCCTGGGTCAATGTGAGCTTCTGTGCTTTCTGTGTCTCTGCTCTGTCTTCTCTAACATAGAAAGTACTCCTGGGTCAATGTGAGCTTCTGAGCTTTCTGTGTCTCTGCTCTGTCTTCTCTACCATAGAAAGTACTCCTGGGTCAATGTGAGCTTCTGTGCTTTCTGTGTCTCTGCTCTGTCTTCTCTAAGCCCCAGTGGGTGGAGGCAGATGAGCGTTCACACTGAGCCTGGTTCTGGTTCTGCTGGAGGTTCTCCTCCCTGTTAAAGGGGAGTTTTCCTCTCCACTGTCGCTTCATGCATGCTCAGTATGAGGGATTGCTGCAAAGCCATCAACAATGCAGACGACTGTCCACTGTGGCTCTACGCTCTTTCAGGAGGAGTGAATGCTGCTTGGAGAGACTTTGAAGCAATCAACTGGTTCCCTTATATAGGACATTTTTGACCAATCTGTATAATATGATTGAACTTGACTTTGTAAAGTGCCTCGAGATGACATGTTTCATGAATTGGTGCTATATAAATAAAATTGAATTGAATTGAAAAAGGAAACTAAAAGTAAGTAAAATTATCTTATCTTGGGGGTAAAGATGCTCATTCCATTGGCAGATAATCTTATTTACCTGCTCAAATCTATGGCACACTGATTTCAAGATAATTTTACTAACTTTTAGTTCCCTTCTTTGCACTGTGTCTGTTAAAGCTCAGGGAAACTTGATCTCAGTCTTTCCTACGCTTCCTCTCTGGTACCCATAAATAAAGTCCATTCCATCCATCATCTCCTCCTATTAGAGACCAGGATAGTCATATAGTCCCTCCTGGGGGTCTGGGTCTTCCTTGGGGTCTCCTCCCAGTGGGACGGACCAGAAGAACCCCCCCCCCCCCCCTTAGAAACAGCTGCAGGCGCTGGGAGCTGAACAGCTGGTCAAAGTGGAGCAGCACGAGTTACAATAATTAACTAGTTAACTGATTTCCATTCTCTGTAACCAAGAATCATCTAAAACAACAAGAAATAAGGTCCTGAAATGTTTAATTGTGTGTGAGGAATCTATTAAAGCGTTTCATGATGTTCACAGTTGTTGCAGCTGTCCTAAACCCACCAGAACCCAAACATTTAAACGATGGCCGTTTCTCAA
The DNA here is from genome assembly GCF_011125445.2 of Fundulus heteroclitus. Classification (NCBI taxonomy): domain Eukaryota; kingdom Metazoa; phylum Chordata; class Actinopteri; order Cyprinodontiformes; family Fundulidae; genus Fundulus; species Fundulus heteroclitus. Next base: position 1,423,107 of record NW_023396890.1, read on the forward strand.
TTCAGGAGAACGTGATTACTGCATTTCACCTCCTGTTATTAGTCTTTAGATGATAAACTACTACTGATCATAAAATTAAATAATTGTATGAATAAAGTATTCATTGTTGAATGTGAGAGGTGATATTCTGTGTTAAATAAATTATAATTTAAGTTCTTTAGACTTTTTAACATACAAAACTATTTATACACTACTGCATACTTTATTGAAGGCATTTTTAAAACAATATTTTTAATATCTAAAAAAGCCTAAAAAAATTATCTTAAAAAAAGCTGCGGCCGCGGTGCATTCTGGGAAAGCGGTCAGTCTGAAGAACGCACCAGTCTGCTCTGATGCATGCTGGGTAAAGAGGGCGGGGCGAGAACAACATGCGGGGATTTGGTGCGTTCTCATGACGTCACGAGAACGTGAGAACGTTCTCTCTGCAGAAAGGGAGCTGAAAGTAAGTAGAATATTCTTTAAATGAGTGAATTTGTCTTTGATTTGAGCTGCAAGTTTAAATGATCTGCCGATGGAATAAGATTTTTGCCCTTAAAGTAGCAACAACTCATCTCCATCATCTTATTTCCAGTGCAGTTTATCTAATTATCTTTTAGGGGTGAAAATACTCATTCCATTGGCAGATAATCTTAATTACCTGCTCAAATCAAGGACAAATACATTAATTTGCAGTAAAGTTGACTTATTTTTAGTTCCCTTTTCACAGTGCAGGTACGCATGTTGAGCAACGGCCACTGTTATCGTCTGACTCGCTGTATTTCGCCTGGTAAGCGTTTCTCGGTGTGTGTCGTGAAGCGGCCGGCGTTCCTGCAGACGGACAAACACACAGAGACAGAATCTACCCACTAACACGTGTTCCTCACCCATTCCTGCCTCCCTTTGGCACAAAGAAACATGACTCCCTCATTCTCTAAGCCACTCATTCGGTGTGGTTTCTCTCCCTCCCGCTTCTGCCTCCTTCGCTGCCTCCTCCTCCTCCTCCTCCTCCTCCGGCATCTCTGGCGGCTTGATTCAGCATGAGGGAAGGAAGAGGAAACACAGAGGAGAGAAAGAAAAAAAAAAGCGAGACAGAAATAAAAATAAAAATGTAAATGCTGATGAGTGTCAGGAGGCGTCCAGAGGGACAACATATCCGTGTGAAAGCAGCAGAGCCGATGGGGGCAGCAGGAAGAAGAAGCCGTGTAGAATGAGTCTGAATGACACTTTGAAGCATTTGATGCACCGGATCAAGGCGTCCTCCACTTACAGGAGCCCTTCTCTCTCTGGTGCATCCGTCGTTACAGCAGAAACGGGCCTGGATGAACCAAAGCACACGGACAACAGCCTAACCCGGAGCCTCACCTTGGTTTTGTGGCTCTGCTCCGTCCCCAGGCCCGAGCCGGCCGTGTGGAGCTCCTTGGATACGACGCAGAGGAACTCAGCCTGGTCCTCCGTCCCGTAGCTGTAGGAGGAGCCGATGTTCACCATCTGGAAGAGGGGGGGGGGGGGGGGGGGGGGGTCGGAGACAGACAGAGACGTTGTGGTCGTCAGAGAGGGTTCAGACTGGGAGGGGGGGGGCAGAGAAAAGAAAGCAGCAAACTGTGTTGGAGCTCATGCAGGGAGGGACGTTTAGTCCGGGTTCTGGAAGCAGCAGCGCAGCATGCAGTGGAGCTGGGGGGGGGGGTTCTAGGAGCAAAGCTGGACTTCTTCTTCTTTTATGGTATGATTAAACACAAACTTTGGTTCCAATAACTAAAAAGAGAGACTGGACCGGGTACCCTCTGAAACGCGTCTCATCCTAACGCTTTATTTCTCTGTGTGCAGAGATTCGTCCGCTTGTCTGGTTCTGGACACCAGAGAGAAGCTGATGTGGTTGTGATGCAGAAACATTTTAAATCTGAATATATTACATCGTTTCTACGCAGCATAACTGAGCATGTTCATCCGGCTCATCAACAGCAAACAGGCCCAAAGTCTGGTTCAGTCCAATGGCGTACCGCGAGCGAGTTATTTTTAGAAACGTAACGTCACGATGACGTCACATCACGTGGTACGCAGTGGGGCAAACTTGCATAGTCCGTCGCTGTTTTGCTGTAAAAGAGACGTGCGTTAGCCTTGGTTTTACTCGGTAAACGACTGCTTTTTCCAAATCTAAAACCATGGTTTTTAAACATTGTTGCTATGGAACGTGCAACAGCGACTCGAGGTACGCTGATCGGCCGCATATGAAGGATGTTTTCTTCAAGACTGCCAAGGAGAAATGTGTGACACCGGGGCGGTCGGCCTACACAACAGTTCAGCCCGGAAAAAGTTACCAAATTCAAGTACATATGTAGCAAGCATTTTGTTGGAGGAAAGGGCCCAACCGAAGAACATCCTGACCCAATTCCAGCGACATCAAGTCAAGGTAAGAGTATTTTGGTGGCCGACATGTTAATAATGAAGCGCCTGCTACCATGACAGCATATAGGCTATCATGGTAGCAGGCGCTAACATGATAGCCTGCTACCAGGATAGCTTACTCAAAAACATTTCAAATAAGACAAACATTAAACATATACCCATTCCTGGACGGTGATTGCAAACAAAAAAAAAACAGCCGATGACGCCATGACCGCCGCGCAGGAAAAAAAAACAAAGCTTACCGTTCGATCAACTTGGCCAGTTTTCCAGTTTTTTTAAGCCCTCGAACCTCAAGCCATCGTTTGAGCTGAAGGTTGGTGTGTTCTTCCACAGTGCGACCAGTAAACCGTGTGCCTGGGACATCGTCTTGGGAAAGTTTAACGGCTGCAAAGTCGGTCATATTGCTGGTTCTGTAGCGCTTGTAATAGCTGGGTTATCCGTGCTTTCTCTCCTGTATGTCCTACCTAAGCGGCAAAAGGGGCGTTGCTCTTGAGACGGTGACGTCACGTGCGCGGTACGCCATTTAGGCCTGTGTGCCGTCTGTATTTTCACCATTTTGCTTTATAAAAAGGCTGGAATGTTAAATTTGTCTTTTTCTGAGCAAGGATGAAGGATCAGTGCCTCAGAATCGAGTTCAGACCCGTAGAACCTCGGACCTCGGTGCCTTTTACGGGATTTCAGGTGAAAGACACAAAGCAGAGATGACTGGGAATCGTGATTTTTCTAATTTGTTTCCCAGATAAACGTTTTGCATTCAGACTCACTCTGAAACCTCTAAATTAAATCCCAGAACCCAGAGTCCAGCTGTTCCGGTTCTGCTCTCAGAGGTTCTTTAGAGAACGACCTGCGTTATGGACACCAGGGAACCCAGCAGACGAGTCAGGGAGGAGGTTCTGGTCCAGAATAAGATCAAGCCCTCCACAGAAAGATCTGCTAGATGTTGAAAGCTGGTGGAGACGAACCCTGAAGGATCTGCAGCTGGACCCGCAGAAGACAGGCGGTTCTACAAAGTTCTGATTCAAGTAACAACAAAAACATGATGCGCTTTAAAAAGTGAAAACCAGAAATAATTTTCACTCCATTTCACATTTTAGTTTCTGTGCTACTTTGTGTCGATCAGCCACATAAAATCCTGCTAAATTAAACTGTTTATGGTTGTAAAATGCCAAAGATGTCAGGAAATGATCAATTGTTGACTTTCCCTGCCACCAGAACCTCCAGCTTTGTGTTGCTCCCTCTAGAATTTATTTATCATGTGAAAAACTCAGATATCAGAGTCGGTGCCAGCGGGTTTTCCAGGCAGCTTTGCTCTTTTTCTCTCCCTAAGAACAATTCAAATAAACTGTTTAAATAAACAAAGACGCCTTAGAAAGATGCTGAGGGAAGCAATCCACAGCAAATTAATGCAAGTAGCTGCTAAAAACCATGAGGTTAATCTACAGCCAGCTTGTTTTTAATCATCAGTGATACCCATTATAAGTAAAGTCAGTGGAAACCCAGTGGTCATATAACAGGGCCAGTATGGCAAGCCATTTGTGTATTTATTCAATATCCTTCCTATCAGGTAATTTATGTTAACTATTTACAACCTATAGTTTAAAAACTGCTATTAAAACTGCCAACAATTAAAATTACTTCCTAACTGGCGCCACCTAGTGTTCAACTGGCATCACACCAAGGCTGACTGTTGGTTTCTTGCCGTATTCTCCAATTATGAAATGTTTTCTGTCAACCGAACAGAAAGCTGTGCAACAAGACTGATGTCAACCACCTGCAGCTAAACTACCGTCTCAGTTTGTTTCCACCTTAAATTTAAGGAGTGCAGAGAGCAGGACTAAGGTCAGGGGATCAGACCAAGGATCAAACTGAAGGGTCAGCAGCAGCGTGAGTCCAACCCACAGTCCAGAGCAGTCCGGTGCGGGGCTTTCTGCAGGTGCGCACGCTGACCTGCTCAAACTTCCAGCCGTCCGACATGGTGGAGACCATCTGGGTCAGCTCCTCCTCCTGGCACTGCAGCACCCTGTAGACGTGTTTGGGCGGTACCTGCTGGGGGGGGGGGACAGCAGAGAGGTGAGGTCAGTCATTTAGTCCAACAACACGCAGAAAATACGTAACACTTTGCAGCCTGTAGTCGATTTTCCTCCATAACTAAATGCAACTGATGCACCAAAAACTGCAGCTCAAGCTAATTTGTTCAGTGAACCTAAATAAAGCCGAGTTTATAAGCAGCTCATCAAACACAGATAATATAAAAAGTGACCAGAGGCTAAAATCCTTCGTTTTTTATATTTCTGAATCACATTTATCCCAAAGCGGAGCGCTGCAGTGAGTCAGTTTCAGAGAAAGTGGGCGAATGTTTCAGAGGCATTATGTAAGACTGAGTAAGAAAAGAAAATCGACTTCTAAAGAAAAGAGTCTTTGTACGCAAACGTCCATGAAAATCTAAGATTGTATAACTGCTGAAGGTTCAGGAGCCTTTTACTTTTTTATCTAATCTCTAATTCAGGATTTATATTTCATTTCAGGTGTCATGAGATGAGGTAAAGGTAAAGTTTCTAGATATAATCATGCAGCTTTTACACAAGAGATGCAGCGATTTGAAAATTTAGGCCAATTCTGATGTCCGATATTAATTTAGCTGATGTGGCCGATAACCGATATTTATCAGTATGTCTGTACATTTCTCTACACTTTCAACAGTCAAAAGACCTCACTGCAGACACCCCCCCACTGGATCACTATCACAGCCACATGACCAAACAACACCCTCTGAAACATAAACAGTAATAAGACGGAAATAAACATCCGTTATTAATATCAGACCAGTTTTGCTAATAGTATCAATACTGATATGATAAAAAAAATGGCTAACATCGTCAGATTCTGATGCTGATGCAGGTATATAGTGCATCCCCGTGTTAAAACATAAGATATTAACCTGAAACCTCCCTGTAGAGCTGCTGGTCTGATCTGCACAGATACTGAAACTGGGCTAAAGAATCTTCTCGCAGCATCTGGTCCGACTCGGATCGCCTCCAGTTCAACATCTTAGAACTGTTCAACTTTTTGAATCAACAGAATACCCCAAAAATAAATCCATATGCCTTTAAAGAGCAGTCTGGGAACTTTTGTGCAATTGTTTTATATTCCTGTTCAGGAACACTTTTTATTATACAGGGTAAAATGGTCCTTGTATTCTGAATGTAATTAATGCATTACGTTTTCAGAAAAACGAGGTTAAACATTTTTATCTCTGTGGGAGCTGCAGGCCTGTAAAAACAAATCCATGCTGTTTGGTCCGAATCGCAGGGATTGGTCCGCGCTCACTAACGCCAGTGTTTGTGCTCATTCCTTGTTAGCTTCCGCTTGCTGGCTGCGCACTTCTTGTGTTTATGTATCCGGTTAGCTTAGCGGCTAGCTTAGCAGTTAGCTTAGCAGTTAGCCGTTCATTGTAGCTCCGCTGCTCTCACCGTAGACTCTGAACATGGCTGAGAGTCGCATGAAGTGAACCACGTTCATGTTTATGAGAAGAAGAGGAAGGCCTCAGTAAGAAAAAAGACCTGAGAGGATTTGGGAGATTTTTTTTTATTAAAAAAGGGACTTGGGGAAACTTCCAGAAAAACCGTCGACCCTAGCTTTAATACCCTGGCATTCTAGAGCTCAGTCATTACACTGCCTTCCAGATACTAAAGCAAACTTGCACAGGCCTAGCTACTTTGAGACGTTGCTGCACATTCATACATATTATCCCAAGTTCTGAAAATAGGCTGCTGTTTTTTTTTCCACTGTTAAACTTGAATATTTCATCTTTTTTCACCTGAGTATGCCATACTAACAATAATTGTGCAATATTTACTCTGGTGTTTACTTTTGTATTCTTGCCGTTTATTTAGCACCAACTTTAGATTAGACTCCCTTGTTTTTTTTGGTCTGTCGTTGCCACTGTCACACCCGGATTTCCCCATTCTGGGACAATAAAGGAATTTCTTATCCATCTCATCTTTTTTTGAGATCTTTAGACTAGTTGTATAAAACGTCCCATTTGCATTAAACGCACCGTTCACACAAAAGCCGCTGTGTTGTTACATAACAGAGCTGTTATGTGATGTTAAAATTGATCATGAAAACATGACTGCTCTCCTATTGATTTCATTTGGGACCTTTTGCAACAAACAGGACAACAATTAAAGGGATACTCGTTCTGAAAGCTGGTCACTGGTAGCGGCTCTGGGCTCCGTGGGGCCGATAGAGAAACAGGGCAGACAGAGCTTCAGGGCGGGGCGAGCATGTGGACACAGATTTCCGCCGGTCTCTTGTTGCGTGAGGTAATAGCCAGCTGCCCAAACAACCACTGCTCACAAAATTCACAAGCAACTTTATAAGCCCAAAGTCACATAGAATAAGTGGACAATGTGCTAAAGTATGGGCCGTATTACAAGTCATCATTTGGCCGTTCAGGAGACCTCGACCCCCGCCAAGCTTACGGTTTGTACGCTGCTGAAAAGGCTGAAAATTGGCTGTTTATCTGCTCCAGCTGCTAGCCTGCAGCCCGCTGCTGAACAGGAGAATCAAAGCTTTAAAACCTTAACCAGAGCGATGGCTGACATGACAAACTGGGTTCATCAGCGCTGCATTAATGCACACAGATTAAACTGCGTCAGTCTGCGCTTCCTCTGGGGTCTCATTGAGGAGACTTCAAGCAGTATGTCTGGGAATTATTGTGAGTTTGACAACATGATTTGCTTTGGACGAGGTTTGGGCTGATTAGACTAAATGCAGCAATTAAACACATTTTACAAAGTAAGCTGTCTGTGCGTCGGCAGGTTTCCTGTTTGTGATTGAATGATTTACAGGTTAGATCTGGGGAGTCAAACTAATTTCTACATGGGGCCACTTTGGCATCATGAAGTCATTAAAAGGGCCGGTTGCTCCTGTATAGATGAGACTTTTGATTTCATAACTTAATTTAAGTTCACATAGAAATATTAAATAATGCACAGTAACATAAAAGTAGCACATTAGTCCCAGATTATACCATTTATCTGCAAAAAATATGATATTGGGTTGATTTACCCTTTAAACTCATCATCCTGCATCACTTCTTCTCTTCTTGGACATTTCTGGGTTATTTTAATGTGTTGTGGGGAAACTGAGTTATTTTAGGGGTAACAGCTGTTACTACACAGTTAAAAGTGTAATAACAGCTGTTTTAGCCACTTTATACATTTTAAAAGGAGATATGCCTCTACTTTATGATGTGATATGCCTTTTTGGCTCTGGAGGGCCGGAGAAATTGCCTTGATGGGCCAGATTCGGCCCGCGCGCCTTGAGTTTGACACATTAGAGGCTGAACATGAAACCTGCCCCGTCCACCATGGTCCAGAAGGTGGACTGGACTGAAAATGAGGTGAAACAGAAGATAATGTCCAACAGAGAATCCGAACTGGCTTCAGAAAACATTTAAAGTATTCTTAAGTGAAACGTCTTCATATTAGGAGAAAAATCTGCCAAAATGTGCATTAATAAGCGCTGAGGCTCAGATCTTTGGCACCACGCTGTGACCTCTGAATGAGTTGTGAGTTTACCTGTGTGGCTTTGGAGTCCCTCTCACTGATCCTCTCCTTTATCAGTTTGATCAGCGGCGTGATGTTGTAAAACTCTGCCTCCTCCAGGACACCTTGAAACCAGAAACACACCCGCCAGCTCAGTTACACTGCAACATTTCCATCTCTCTGCATAAAATTACACAAACAATACAACAACATATATTTCAACTCTAACTGGATTTTCTATAGCTACAACCTCATTACTGTTGGTTATTTCTGTCATATATCCTGTAGGCGGCGGCATCCTTCCCCTCATAACTGCTCATTCGTGCCATTAATATCAGATAAATATCTGTAATATTCATCGCATTTTGGTAGCCGTGTTTTAGCATCTCAACTCATTCTTATTTTTTAAGCGATCTCAAAAAGCAACCTGAGGTGAATCATGGGAGCTGTCTCATTAGGATAAGAAGCACCATTAAATCTGACCTTATTATGTTCATTATACGTTAATTCTGCTGATTTTGGGTTTAGCTGTAGTGTCAGGAAGGTCAGATCAAAGAAACCTCAAGCTGTAGCTTTAAGGATTTACTTAGTTTATTTTTATTACAATGAAACAAAAACAAGTCTAGTTAATTGCAGCTCTAAGAAAAGTTGGACAAAACTACTTTAGCTTTGAAACCCCCGTGGATTTACTTTCTTAATATGGATAGAAACAATTAGTGATAAAGCTTGTCTCAGTAACGCTAGAGAAGTTGAATCCAGGATTTACTTCTTATTGTAATTACAAAAAAAAGACGTTATTTTTGTTTTACCTTTCAAAATGTTGGTAAAATTACTTTAAATCAGAAACCCCCACAAATTTACCGAGTTTATTTCTTATTATGAATAGAAACAGTTAAGTACTGTGATTTTATGTTTTCAGTGTGTTTGTTAATGCATAAAAACAATTAAGCTTTGAATGTTAGTGATGAAGCTTATTCCAGTGAAACTAAAGAAGTCTAGTCCAGGATTTACTAAGCTTATTCTTTTCTTACTGTAATGTTTTTCTTTTCCTATGTAATATTTCCCTCTGTGATATTTTTCTGTTCACTTTGAATCGTCTTCTTACTGAAAAGTGCTTTATAAATAAACTTGCCTTGCCTTTAAATGCAGCATTTACCTGCATGACGCTGAGGTCTTTATTTTTCCCAATACTGAGGTGATTATTGAGATTTAATATATTGCGATCCCTGCATGTTTCCATTGGCTATATAAAACACTAAAGCAGGATAATAGCCGACACTCTTACTGCACACACCCTATGGTCCGTTTAAATCAGCTTTTTCTGCTTCTTCTCAGCTGTGTAAACTATCCAGTCCTAAAGAGTGCGTCTTATTTAGCAAATATAGTGACTTATTCCGACACATTTTCTGCTCCAGCCCAACAGAACAACCCCGCCACGCCCTGAAGACGTCTGAGGAAGAGTCAGAACATCCCAGACCTTCCTCCGCCAGCTCCTTGTTGTAAACCAGCTTGCCGTGCCGCAGGTAGTTGAGGATGGGACCAAAGTAGGTTGGGTCTCTGTCGATCACATAGGCTCCAGTTTCATCCTGCAACACAGAGAGGGACAGAGGAGAAAAGCACAATTACCCCGTTATCACATCACATGCATGGTTCCTGCTCACTGCTAGCTACAAAATCACAAACTTTAAGGGGAGGAAGGACACATTTTCCATCCCTGGATCAACGATCCCCGTTTTATCCCATCAGTGAACCTTCTGCTCTGCTATTCGCTGCACTTGTTGTTCTGAGTTGGTTTCTCCGGCGGATTGAATGTTTTTGTCTTCTTGAGCGACTTCCTCTGCTCAGAACATTAGCCTCTATTTTTAGACGGGGGAGCTCGCCAGCTGGAAGATCACATCCTGCTTGGATCGTTTCTTTGCCCGTATATTTAAATGACTGCGCTGGAAAAGCGAAACTATGCCTGAACAAATCCAGCTCCAGCAGCGGTACCGGACGGGTTCTGCTGCTGACAGAACCCCTGGGTCGCTCCACCCTGGCTGAAATGATGGAGACAATGGATATCTGAGCTGAATTTGCACTCAGGCGTGCGTCGATATCCTGGAAATTAACATCGATCTCAAAGCGACTCCATCTTTGTCTGCTCAGATCCACAGCAACACGTCCAGGACTGAACCTGCTCTAAAAATACGGTTACCTGACAAGAGAAGAGTGTTTTCAGATGGACGTGGGCCCAACATTCACTCTCCCAGGGCCCAGCTTGGTGGCAGAAGGCTGGAAATAGGCGCATCGATATCTTTCTCCTCTATATTTAGAGCAGAAGGAGCGAGAAGATGTTCAGCTGCGTGGCGAGAGCCTTCTGTCTCCATGTGACCGATTCTTTTAGCAGCTAAGAGATGCAAGCAGATAAAAACTTTGGCCTTAAGCTGCTCCTTCTTTGAAAGCAGATTAAAACAGCAGCTTTTAATTAAAGCTCCTGCACAACAGAGCTCATTAAAAGGAGGCATTTTAAAACTCGCCATCATCAAGAGAGTCGCATAACCCAGAAGACTAAACGCACCCAGACAGGTTTCCTTTCAGCTACGCTGGTCAAAACTTTAATGAAATGATGCTTTCTGGGGGTGTAATGATCCGATTCTTTAAACTGCATAAACTAAAGCAACTGTATTTCAGTTTTAGTAAAGCATAAAAGCGACTAAATTCGACAAATTTAACAGCAGCATGAAACAAGCCACCGAGCATCACTTTTTAATAATGTTCAGCGTGAAAGTGAGACCGTATTGGCTGCTGTGGCTCCCTGCAGCTGAAAAACGCGTTGTTGCGTTTTATGAGCAGGACATAAAGTCTATGAAGGAGACGCGTCATATTTTCTCTAAGTTTTGTTGATTAAATGAAACTGAAAAATCTGATGAACCTTATTATAAACCAATGATAGCGAGGAAACGTGTTAGCGCTAGCCTAGCTTCAACAAGCCGGCTAACATGCCGCCATGTTTTACGGGATCAAGACGCGGGTCTAACTGGATGTAAACGGCCAGATATTTCTTTACAAGAAATCTGAGCAAACTTGTGACAAAAAATATCCGTCAAAGTTAAGAAGAACCGGAGAAACTGCAGCATGTGGAACGCCATTGGTGAGTTTTAAAAATTGCTGCCTATATCCTGGTTTTATTAACTTTAAATCTGGTCAGACTGGGACTCGTTATCAGAAAATATTCAGACATAATGCCCTGATTGGGACAAAAAAAACCCCCAAGTTATTTTCTTATTGACAAAACCGATTAGGAGCGATGCCGTTCCACTAAAACTAGTTTTGTTTTTAGTTCATGTGGAACTGATGAATAAATATTAACTTTAATGCGGCAGTTTAGTCGACTCATTTCCTCCTGGTTTATTACACCGTAACAAAACCAGAGAAGAAGTAAAAGTGCTTTTAGTCGGTCTGAGTAACAACTGTAACCAAATCCCTTCTGGAGGTTTTTCAAGAGTAACTATAAAGCGAAGCCGCTTAAGCTTTTTAGGGAAGGGAAATCAAGCTGATGGACTTGGATCGATGCGGTCTTTCTCCTTCTCCTCGTCATAACGAGCTGCCTGATGGTGACGGCATGGAGGAAGTCATTCCTGCAGCCTCAGTTTTCTCTTTAATGTCAGGAATCTGGACCCAGGGACGCCGGTTCTTCCACATTTCTAACCTGGACATTTTCCAGATCGTAATAATCAGCTGCTCACATACCACTTCCTGAGGAAACAACCTTTCCCTAAATAACCAGAAGCAAGGTGGAGTCCTGATCTTCACAGCTCTCATCCTCTCAAGTCAAGCAAAAACATCAGTTTTTCTCCGTGGAACCAAAACAAGCTGTTTGGACCAATGAAGGCAAGAAAACTGACACAGATGGCTGAAAAATAAAGGAAATATTCTGCAGGGAGCAGAACAAGTCTGCCGTTTGTCATCAGAGCGCTGCTGCTTACAGACAGAGCTGCTGTAAGACGAGCCGATGATGGCGATGCTTAATGCTCCACGTTTGGTTTGACGGCAAAAAGCATTTCTCAGTCTGACTTTCTGAAACTGTGGAGCCCTGAAGGTTAATCTCACCAGAATATTGTTGCTGTAGGAAGATTTATAATGTTTCTGGACAGGGTGGACGACAATTTTAGAGCAAAGAATCATTTGATGAAGCAGTTTAGACTTTTCAGCAACTAACAGACATTCATACTACGTGGTTTTACAGCCCTGCAAAACACTCGTTATCAGACACGTAAAATGGATGGAAAATAGCCTGTTGGCTAATTCTGGTGTGTTTAAAGCAATGTTATTTCTTGTTCATTGTCCCTGCCAAATAAATCAATAAATTAAACCGAATTAAACAGATGGTGCATCATGAGCGTCTACAGAACAGCTCCTGATTGATTTCTCTGTAACAGACGCTAACGAGGGCTTAATGACATTCAGAACAACATCTTCGGTATTTGTTGGATTATTTTCAGAGCATTTTCATCAGACCACTGAACAATTTTATTAGCAGCGTGTTGGTGCAGCCCCGGGTTGTCTGAGGGAAGGTTAGTAAAACCTTTTCCTGAGTTTAACCACGCATTGATTTGGTGCGTTAATGCGACAATCATCGGCGTGAAGCGTGATCTGACACACGCCTGAGGAGCTCAGACACTAGTTAACGACAGCAGGTCCACGTCTTCAACACGCAGTTTAATTTTATTCTACGCTTTTCAAACCTGAGCTGTGAATGAAGTTATGAACGAGGACCCGTCACACTGAAGACTGCAGCAATCGGTAAAATGGGGATTAGTGAGGAAAGATTACAGACAGCGATGCTCTGGGGGGTAAAACGGCGACTTTGACTGAAAGGACAGAAACAAGATGAAAGGATGTGAGATGAAACCAGGAGGAAAGGTGGAGAAACGCAGCATGTGGGACGACTGATTAGAGAGGAAGGGGTGCGATGGCAGCTCGCAGACAGACTGAAGCGAACACACACCGTCCTACAGGAGAGAGCTGCAGACCGACGCCAACGTCACTTAACTCTAAGCCAGGGCGTGAAAACATCAAGAGAAGATTTCAAAGAATCTCTCAAACCCAGAGTCTGCTTCATCCTCCAAGCGTCCCGTTGGGATGGTCAGAGGCAGGAATCCGTCTCCAGCATCTCTCAGCTCCTCCTCCGTCTTCTCTGAATTAATGCTGAACGATAAATCCAAAATAACAATAGCACCACCGGCTGTGTCCTCAGCCCTGTTCAATATTCACACTGTTCTAGGTCTGATTTCTTAGACTTAGACAACTTTATTTGTCATGTTGTATGCACAGAGTGCGTACGGAACGAAATTTAGTTTGCATACAGCTTGAAAAATCACAGTGAGTTGCAGTAAATTACAGTAAATTACAGGATAATTCTGATAATAATAATGAGCCGGCTACAGAGAGGAGGTCCAGTGCTGGAAAAATAACCTGGACCTCAACATCTCCAGGACACGCCAAACACTCTCCCCTCTCCAAAACACAGCAAGGAGGCTGAGAAAGTTCCACAAGTTCCCGGGTGTCCAGATCTCTGCTGATCTCAGCTGGAGGAGCACACATCTCTCCTCCAGACGGGGAAACCCAACAAAGACGTTATTTCCTCAGAAGCTTAAAGCCTCCTGGTGACCTGCTGCCCCGTGTGGTTCTCCAGCTGCTCTCAGGAGAACAGGAAGAACCTGCGGCAGGTGGTGAGGCCAGGAGAACGTGTGAACATTTCCACCTGCAGACTCCAGAAGACAGCCAGCACCAACGCCACAGACTCGGTTCACGCCGGACACGTTCTCCCGTCTAGGCAAAGGTTCACGAGTTTAAACGCCGAACCTAAAACTGACCCTAATGTGTCGGTTCCTGTTAGAAGCTGAAACTTAACCATCATTGTGTTTCTAAATTAAAATGCCACCATCTAAACATTTATCATCCAGAGTCCGAAACCCAGGGTTGACTCACCGACGTCAAACCATTTCAATTAATGCAAAAAGAGAACTAAAAGTAAGCTATTTTTTCTTGAAATTAGTGTAATTTTCCTTGATTTCAGCAGGTAAATAAGATTATTTGCCAATGGAATGAGATATTTGCACTTAAAATAAGAACAATTCATCTCCATCTTATTTCAAGTGCAGGATGTCTAATTATCTTATTTTAGGGGTAAAAATGCTCATTCCATTGGCAGATAATCTTATTTAGCTGCTCAAGTCAAGGAAAATATACTAATTTCAAGAAAACTTACTTACTTTTAGTTCCCTTTTTGAATGGCGAGCTAGATGACGTGAGGCTCATGCTAGCTTGCTAGCAATATGTCCAGCATGCAACAATGTTGAAGATATTAGTTATTGTGACGCTGTTGCTGTTTCAGCTGCTGTGAGTTTATCGCTGCAGGACGAGCGGTTGTCAAAAGTATCGATACTCAAATGCTGTATCTGGATACGACACTAATTTAGGTTAGTATCGATACTAAATATTTAATCATTTGAGAATGCTTAAATATGATTGCCTCCATGATGAATTCCTGCAGGTTAGTAAATTAAAGTTCCTGTTCATAATTTAATTAAAATGAAACGTATTACTGATGTTAGCGCGGCATGCTATCAGGTACGTGTTTTATTTGGGTAATTTATTTAGCATTTATTTATACGCTTATTTAACTAGCATCTGTGATTCTGTTGAGCACGATCCATGTTGAGACTGAAAAAGGTCAGTTTTTCATGTTAGTAAAATATTTTTTATAACTTTATTTCTCATTTATTTATTGATTATTTATATATTGAATATTTTCCTGGGTATCCATATAGAGTTTGAGATTTTAGTATCGTGACAGCCCTCGCAGGACGCTCGTTTAACCGAGCCTCCCAGCGGTGACACCTGGACGGCTGATCCTGCTTCATCGTTTAGGTCGAGCTTACCTCCTCTTCACATGCCCATTTATCCTGCAGGTTATTTTGTCTTTTTTATATTCACCAATGCAAATTTTATAGCTGTAGAATTTTATATGGAGACTGTACAAATGTTCAGTAAACCCCAGTGAGGCGCTCTGTGAGGCACTTCCTGGTCATGTGACGTCTGTTTGGTCATGTGACTGAAGCAGAGAAGAAATGTCAGTGGTTGGCTGCCTCTTCATGATGTCGAAAGGGTCGGTAAACATCGCTTATCGGCCAGAACAGACATGTTAAATATATAATCGGTGCATCCTTAGTTTATCGTCTTGTTTGGAGACGAATCGTTACGAGAAAAACTGGTTTTACAACCAGACCTTAAAGATTACCAGGACGATTCTGATTTTTATCCCACCAAGGTTAAAATCCGGTCTTCTGGTTTGGCCAGTTTTCAGAAATGTTGATGTTTATCCTTTTCAAAGGTGCATTAAAGCATGAAATCCTTCGTTCAAAGACTCTGCTCTCTTTTACCTCGCTCTTTCAGAAATGGAAAACCCATTTAGAAAACAGCATGTGCTGCAAACTCTGCTGGAAACCAAAACTATTTCAATCCGCTGACAGAAAAAGACGCAGCGACGGCAGAGGACAACATCTGTTTATGAAAAATAGTACAAAACGCATCATCTGTGTGATTCTGAGCATCTTTTACATTTCCAGCTTCAATCTGATGACGAGGATTTACCTGGAAAAACAGATTATTAAAACAAATATCATTAAAATGAAATGTAAGACGGATTTCTGTCGGTTAAATCTAATTTAAGAACTGAAGCTGTCATAATTTTAGTCCCATCACCGTGTAAAACTTAATGTGAGGTCAGTAAAAATTAAAGCTGAACTTGTCGCTATATCCGGGCAAAAATGTATTTCCCCTATAATAAATAAAATAATAATATCAATAATAATGAGCACCAGAGCCAAGGCTCCTTACTGTTAGATAATACTTGTTAAAGTGGAATGAGATAATATTGCACAGTTGAAATAATAGCTGCAGGAGGACAAAAGCCTTTCAGGGTTCGATACCTTTTTTCTTAACTTATTTATGAAGCATTTAGTCTGCAAATTTCTTTTGACACACTGAAACCATTTTGCTGCAGAGCTGAGATGCAGAGGCTGAAGGTACCGGCCGCTCAGACTCGGTCCATCCACAGGAGGAGCGGTTTTCTTTTATAACAATTAACTTAGAAGGATTTTAAAGTTTTCTGAATGTTTCTGCCCACAGGAGGGATGAATAAATCCACTTTATTACGTGAAGCACAAGCATGCTAGCCTCGTGAGACCATCCTGATCTCGCGAGCTTTCAAGGTTTCACTCGCAGATCAGTCTGGCTACTCTCCGTTAAAGAAAATTTGGAGCCGTTCACCAAACGAACGTCCAATCAGCGTTGGCTTTGAGGCGGGTTGAGGTGTGACGCAACGGGAAGAGCGACAGTTCAGTCTAAAGAACATGGCGGCTTCAGCCGATGAAACTAGCGTTAGCGCGGCTATCGAGCAAGTTTTATCGGAATTACAGAGTATTTCTCTGCTGAGCTAACGAGCCTTTACTTGCAGCAGCAAGAGTAGCTTGGCTTGTGGTTGTGTTTTCGTCGTCGCTCGTAACAGAGCGACGACGAATCTGATTGGTTTATTTGGCCCGTCTATCACCAACATAGGCCAATCAGCTAACCAGTATTTTCGCCCCTTCCCAAAATTACTTCAACGTAAGGTTTCCAGATGGATATGCGGAGCAAATCTATCTGGCGGAGTCAGGTAACAAGCATGCAGCCATGGAGGAAACATGTAGAAGCATCTGAGCACGCCGTGCAGAGAGACAACAGTCCTGCAACAGTTTGCAGCTCGACAGGAAAACACGAACGCTGGACTGAGTCAACCAATCAGCAGCCGGCAACGCCTCAGATCAGAGAAAGAAAGAAACATGTAGGAACAGCCCAAGAATTAAGCAAAAAAATCCCCTTCTCTGGATAAATTCCAGCTTTAGTCTGCGTCCTTAATTGATTTTTATTTTCTTAACTGTCCTTCCATACGAGCCGTTGTCTAAATGACGCACCATGCAGTAACCAGGCTACACGTCCACACGGTGGACAGAGAGGACCGTCCTCCATCGACGGCTGCGGCTCCCAGCCAGCGCCTCGGGTTTCGTCCTCAGAACCGATAACGCCAGTTGGGACATGTGCTGGAATTCATTCCTGCACACCAAGATGAGAACTGAATTAGCAAATCAAGGTACCCGTTCTAACCCATGAAACCATCCCATAATGTCTCAGGCTGCAGGTTCAGGCTGGTTCTCCTGCTGGAAGGAGAACCTCCACCTCAGTCTCAGCTTCTCCTGCAGCCTCCTGTGTTCAGTGAGCAGGCAGGGAACGGCGAGGTGATCACCGGTTAACGCAGCAGGAGTCAGATACGATGCTTTCAGGAATACGTCTGAGCACTTTCTTCTTCTCCAGACAGAACCCTTCAGACTCGCAGCGCTAGAATAAAGCCCCGTTCAAACTGCAGGGGATTGTGGGTTAAATCCGATTTTCTCAAGTCAGATTTGAGCCTCTTCCATTCGCGGTCCTGAATCTGACAACCAGGGAGGATTTGGTGCAACTTTTGAGTCACTATTTTCTCTTCATAGAAGGTACACCTGGTCTGGTGTTCTGTTAGCTGTGACATCATCAGGGGAGGCAGATCATCCTCTATTACCATCTAACATAGAAAGTACTCCTGGGTCAATGTGAGCTTCTGAGCTTTCTGTGTCTCTGCTCTGTCTTCTCTACCATAGAAAGTACTCCTGGGTCAATGTGAGCTTCTGAGCTTTCTGTGTCTCTGCTCTGTCTTCTCTACCATAGAAAGTACTCCTGGGTCAATGTGAGCTTCTGTGCTTTCTGTGTCTCTGCTCTGTCTTCTCTAAGCCCCAGTGGGTGGAGGCAGATGAGCGTTCACACTGAGCCTGGTTCTGGTTCTGCTGGAGGTTCTCCTCCCTGTTAAAGGGGAGTTTTCCTCTCCACTGTCGCTTCATGCATGCTCAGTATGAGGGATTGCTGCAAAGCCATCAACAATGCAGACGACTGTCCACTGTGGCTCTACGCTCTTTCAGGAGGAGTGAATGCTGCTTGGAGAGACTTGATGCAACCTGCTGGGTTTCCTTAGAGAGGAAACTTTCTCACCAACCTGGAGGATCTGATGGAGTCTGACTTTGGAAAGAACCTTGAGATGACGTGATGTTAATTGGTGCTATATAAATAAAATTTAAAACTTTGCACCGGGGGGAGTGTACAGCAGTGGACATCAGCCCCGAGGGAACGACACAGAGGAGGGACGGTGAGACGCTGGATCTCGTTAATATAAGGGGTCAAACTGGAACGGCGCTGAACTTGCTGCCGAAGCTGCACAAAATGCCAGAACTGAGAGATTCGCTGCGTTTTTATCCGTGCGTCTCCTGCTCAGCAGCTGCAGACATGAAACGGTTTGAAAAGTTTTTCTTCCAGGTTTCCTGGACCAAAGCGTGCTGGGCGTGACTTCATTGTTATGGTTCTTATGCACATGCGGGTCAGTTTGGAACCGTAAACAGTTCACGCTGAACTTAATTCAGACAACATTTAAAAAGCAACGACCACGCAGGAAAAATAATTATAATAGATTTAAGGAAAAACATAAAAATCAGGATGAAGCATCAGGAACGTAGCCTGACAGACTGCAGTCAGGAGAGTTAATGTCTTTACCCAGAACACCTTCTTTAAGTCGCCCTGTTGGCTGCGTTCTCATCACTGAATGAACCTCTGTGTGGCCGATATCTGCAGAGCCGTTTAAAGTCAGATGATGATCTGATACGACCCATTTAGCTGGAAGCATGAACTGCAAATGTGCTCCTCTGGATTGCTAATATTAACTTTCTGGCCGCTCTAGTTCTGAGGGGAATAAAGAGCTCGGCTGGCGAGGCGTTTGATACATGAAGCCTGAACTAAATGCATGTTTGCTTTTTTCTTGCTGATTCATGGACCCACTTACAGCTGTTTGGATCCGTCGGTTCATTTAGAGGCTAACGCACGGCTATTATCCAGCTAAACCTCATCTGTGGCTACAGCAGTTCTGTTCTGGTTCCTCATGGACTTTAAATGAATCCCTAAAAAACAGAAAAATAAGAGCATCAGGGTTGAAATGTGGGCCAATCGATAGAGCCCTCAAAAGCCTGCAGCACAAACCCCTTTAGGCAAATTTATCAGCCTGCATTCAGCTCTCTATATCAACTCTGAATGCTTTGCAACTATCCTGCCTGACGCTACGACTCAGTGAGCATTTAAAGCTTTAAAGGCAACAAATTACCTCTCTGATAGAGCCAGTTACACTTTGGATAATACATGAAAAATGATTAAAAACGAGACAATCTGGTGACGCAGAGCCAGAGGGAGTAAGGGTGAGCAGAGGACCAGAATAAAAGCCAGAATAAGACGCGGCAGCAGGGGAAATGCAGCGAGTCACACAAAGGTAGAGATATAAAAACAAGAAATAAGGGATAATTTACAGCATAAGAAAAAGACAAAATACCAAAGTTACCAGAGAACACCGTACCCAGATTTAAACAAATGTGCCTCTGAGTAGATTACTACCATACCATCTTTATTTATAAAGTGCTTAAAAAAAGCTGAAACAAAGTGCTCCACATCGCTACAAGCTACAACTTTTATACTACGCTATATAAGTTCAGTCTATTCACCATTTGCTGTTACTCTGAGTGAATGAATGAGGCTGTGCTTTATGTCCAGGTTTCAGCTCAGGGGTGCCGACGTCACAGGACTCTGGACAATATTTACTTTTTATCTTCTATTCATGGTGTTTCTTTAGAGATAATTTTAAATTAGACTAGTTTGCTCTTTTTTTATCTTTCATTGCTAATAATTGTGTGTAACTGTGTGTTTGCCACAGTCACACCTGAATTTTCCCACTTAGGGACAATAAAGGAATTCTTATCCGAGGGCTGGACGATAATTCAATAACAATATATATCAATCAATAGACGTGTTGGTGATATAAAAAAGGTCAATAAAAAGTTTAATAGAATAACAGTTTTCCCTCCTTAAGCATTCTAGCCATGTAGGTTAATATTACATCATTACATCCTCCCAACCAATCACAAGGCAGACCCAGGAAGCTCCGCCCCCTTCAGAGTTCAGCAACAACGCCTTCTGTTTGTTTTTTTTTTAACTTGCAGTTTTGCTAAAAAGTTGGTTGGATAAAGAGTTTAGTTTGAATTCAGTGTTTGTTGGTACTTTATCTAAAAATAGGTTGCTAAGCAACAGCATAAAATGTCCAGGGCTGCACTTAAAATATATGTTTTGAATTTGTTGATAATTCTCGACACCGATCAGTTTTATTTCTATTTTATCTATATGCTTTTTTTACTATATATTCAACCAACTTTTTACCAAAACTACAAGTTTTTAAAAAAGAATAAAGAACGTGTGCTCTAACTCTATGAAGGGGGCGGAGCTTAGTTTCTGGGTCTGCGTTGTGATTAGCCATTTAGGTTAATTATGTAATATTAACCTACATGGCTAGAATGCAAAAGGAAGGTTATTGTTATTCTATTGACCCTTATTTTCTATCATTGCTATACGTCTATAGATAGATATGTATTGTTATTGAATTATGGTCAGAATTAACCTGGCAAAGCGTTTCTAGCTGCGGGGATTGAACCAGCAGGCAGGATAAACCGCTGAGCAGCAGGTTTGTTTCCACCGTGACGCAGCGAGCTCAGGAGACGGCAAACTTCAACAACTCTGGCTCCGGGTGTGACGCAGCAGGCCATTAACCTGCCTGCTTGTAAATCCCTACCACGCTCATTTGTTTGTGTTTGTATAAAGATCTTCCCTACATGTCTCCAACGCTCTAACTTCCTGCTGCTATGCTACCCAGGGCTGCACCACAGCGCGTCACCTCGTTTCTCTGGAACGTTCCCAGCCGCTAATATTCCCTCACATTATTAAACCATCGGACTCTACGGCGGCGCAGGGCTTCACCTCCTCACAGGCGTCTGAGCAGGACGCCCTGGAGCCTCCGTTCTCCATCCATATCAAAGGCTGCAGCATAAAGGAAAGCTGCGTCCTTTATCAGAGGCTGCGCTCCCTGCAGCGTGTTCAGCTCGCATGTGACTGGCAGACGCATAATAGCTGTTCCCTCTCTGTGTCCCCATAAGATGCCAGCTGTACGGCTACCCACTGCGCAGCTCCCTGCAGAAGAGGAGGCACGTGTTCATCCATCTGAGCCGAGCTGCTTTCACGCAGGAGCACAAACGCACGCGGAGAAAGAGAGGCAGAGAATATTAGCTCCCCATCAGCCTGTGAAACACCCACCAGGAAGACGTGCCTTTCTGAGGCAGGGCTGCAGCAAAATGTCTTTACAGGAACAAGCCGTCCGTTTAAGGCCTTACAGGAGATAATGTGGCGTTAACGGGTCAGATTTGATCAGATTTAGGGGCCAACGCTGAGTCTCTCCACGTTTATATGCTTTACAAGTTACGTCTGAAGACAACAGCCAGACGTTTCTGTCAAACGTCCCTGAAATACAACAAATAAGACACACAGAAGCCCAATTATACCAGTCGGCCCCAGCATGCTTGTAGCTAGATTACTGCCTCTACCAATGAGGCCAGAGTCCTCTCCCAGAGAACTTATCCTGCAACTTTAGATGCAATCCTTCTGCAGCGCCTGAACCAAACCAACGTCTCGCTACCTGCCGAGGGGATTCGCCGTTTTGTTTGAGGTGTGCTGGAGCAGGAATGCATCTAAACGCTGCAGGATGGCAGCTCTGCGGCTCTGGAGCCGGGCACGTCTGGCCGCTACCATCACCGTCGGTCCTGTCAGCCGCGAGGAAGAACTAAAGCTGCTGGATGCTCGCACAATAAAGGATGTTACACTCGTCTAAGTGTGGGGATCTTCAGGAACATCAAGAACTGTCGTGTTTTTGTGGTATGCGTGTCACTTTTCATGCTTTGCTGGTTTAAACAGAGCAGGTACGTTGGTTTGATTTATTTATCTGCTTTTTCCTTGTTTTTAAAGGAACAATAGCCACATAATTAGATTTATTAATCAGAAAGTGAGTAAATGTCTCAGTTTCACTTATTGTTTCAAACATCCAGCATGCCGATAACCTGACTCCACCAGATAGATTTGTTCCGCATATCCATCTGGAAACCTTCCGTTGAAGTAATTTTGGGAAGGGGCGAAAATACTGGTCAGCTGATTGGCCTATGTTGGTGATAGACGGGCCAAATAAACCAATCAGATCAACGAAGCATATGACGTACTAACAGCGACGATGAAAACAGAACCACAAGCTCTTACCGAAACCAGTCGGGAGAAGAGCTAAAACATCTTTTCCTCTGAGAAAAGCCTCCAGAGCAGCGTTTTGCTCTTCTTTCAGCAAAGAAATACTCTGTAATTCCGATAAAACTTGCTCGATAGCCGCGCTAACGCTAGTTTCATCGGCTGAAGCCGCCATGTTGTTTAGACTGAACTGACGCGCTTCTCGTTGCGTCACACCTCAACCCGCCTCAAAGCCAACGCTGATTGGACGTTCGTTTGGTGAACGGCTCCAAATTTTCTTTAACGGAAAGTAGCCAGACTGATCTGCGAGTGAAACCTTGAAGGCTAGCATGCCGAGGTAAGAAGAGCCGAGTCGGAGCAACCCTCTCCTGTAACACCCTTCCTCTGCCCCCAACAGACGTCCAAGACAATAATTATATTCAAGATATTTTCTAAATATCAGAGATCACAACAGAAGTCATTTATGGAAACCTTTCCTACATAAAACAGCCTTTACACATGGTCCTCCTATGACACAGAATAGTCTGATTTACGTTATTTTCATGACCATCATAAAGTCTGCTGACACCAGATGGCCACATCCACCTCCTGTGATGTCATCACCTCAAACACACACCACCAGATTAGCGGGGCTTCTTTCTGACGGGGAAAAGACACGTGAAGCCAACAGCAATCGCTCTGTAAACATAAACAGGGTTTACAGTAACTCAGGGGCGTCCAAAGTGCCGCCGTGGACCACAACTCCAGAATGGTCCAGATCTGGTTCATCCGCATGGGCCGTTCATGCAGCGATGCTGACAAATTAAAACCTCCCTATATGGAAAGCACAAACTATTTATCTTTAATTAACCTTTTTTTTGTTTTGATATTAATTAAATGGTTAATACACCCATTGTCTTTATCCATTTATACACGCAGGGTGGCGCAGAGTCTGGTGCCCCATAAGTCTGGTTTATGTCTGACGTATCCGCGCTCCTTCTGGGGGAGGTTCGTAAATATAGACGTTTTTATGATTCTCGCAAAAAAAAAAAAAAAAAAGATCAATAAATTGTTAACAATCCCCGCACAGAAATCGCCATCACTGGGAACCCACACGTGTCAAGCACAAAGCAACCTTTATCTCTGAGCATGCGCGGACGCAACGTTTGCAGCATTTATGCTCCGAGGTGCCGTTATTCTCCTAGACTCTAGAGGGCAGCGTTGCGCTCCTACGTCATGCATACTACACCCCATTATATGGTTGTTTCCGACATTTAAGACTCTTCTTTTCCTCCAAGAGTGATGATTTCTGTCCGGGAATTGTTAACAATTTGTTGATCATGGTGATCTTTTTAGGCCGAATCACAAAGATGTTTATATTTACAATCCTCCGCTAGAAGAGGCGCTTCCTTGTCCACCATGTTTTCCACGCGGGACTCTGTCCGCGTACTTTCTGGCCCGAGAAAGGGCGTGGAATATAAATAAAGACGTCTTTATGATCATACGTGCGTCAAGCACAAAGTAGCCTTAGCTCAGCCTTTACGGCGCATCAATCTGTAAAGAAGCTGGTAGAGCCCCGAATGAAAGGCGGGACTAACAGGGTCAGCAGGTTACAACCAATCAGGTGCTCTGTTTTTGTCATATGTAGACCACAAAACCCGTCATCCAGTAAACCCTCCAGCAACTTGTCTAAAAAAAGAAAACGGAGGATACATGGTGTTCTCACATGCACTTTAATTTTCCAAGGCACCGAGCAACAAAAAAATGCATCTTAACTGTTATGGTAGCAGAAAATGCATTATGGGTAATGAAATTGACCGAGGTAAAGTCCCGCCCCCCACCCTGTGATTGGCCCGGTCTGTTTTAGGTCGGGGAGTATGGAGCCTTACCAGACTGACTTATAACCCTTGGGCCAAGCTAGAGAGGAAAACATGAGAGACAATTTTAATGTTTTAAATGTACAATGGTTTATAAACTCCCTTAGAGCGTTTTAGCATTAAAAAAAGATTAATTTGTGGCCCAGGCCTACTTTTAACTTGACAGTTTTGGCATAAGGTTCGGACCCCTCTGACTGAGCTGATAGGTAATTGATCAAAGTCATTCCAAGAGTGTAGATGTCCTACGGGACGTGAACACATCACCTCCGCCACCTTTACAGGAGGTCATTGAACTCTCCGCGCTCCCCAGCTCCCTCACCGCCATCCCAGCCCGCTGCTCCCCGAGGATGGACGCTCCTGCCCGGACTCACCGTGTCAGAGTGCAGGTCCTGCTGCTGGCACAGCCGGTACAGGAACGACGTCTGCTCCTTCAGCAGCGTCTGCCGCGTTGTGAGGAACACCGTCCCGCCGACGTTCAGCCGGACCCACTTTCCGTTGGGGTGGATGACCGAACCGTTCCCGGTGCCCTGCGACGCCGTCCCGCCGGGTTCGGAGGCGGTGGCGGAGGTCGCGCTGTCCCCCGCCGCCGCCTCCGTGTCTTTGTTGTTGTTGTTATTGTTGTTGTTGCTGTTGAGGCGGTGCCGGGCGGGCGGCGCGGCGGCGTCCGCCGGCTCCCGCAGCTCCTCTGCGGTCGTTGCCATTTGTAGGAAACAACGAGACGCTCCGAGTTCGGACGGCTGAGCGCGACTGCTGGCTCCTCTCTGCCGTGTCCGCCAACTGCCGCGCAAGCCCCGCCCCCACGCTGCGCGAGCCCAAACACCAGCCGCGCGGAGGCTCCCAGAGGCACGCATTTCACATCCGGAACGCCCCTTCAAAATAAGAGCCACCCGGACGTTTCTTGTCTATGTTCAAGACCATAGACATAATATAAGAGTAGACGCGTCATTGGGCGGGTTCTGCCTCTGCTGCGATGCGTCAGAGCGTCCGCCATCTTAAATGTGGCAAATCTGCAGTTACTCAGTCACTTAAACAGTATCAGAGGGACTTTAATCTCTGAATATACTTTGTATTCGTAGTATTTTTTTTGTAATATTACAAGTTTATTTTCGTATCCCTTTAGCTTCATTCTCCTGAATTTATTCTCCTAAAGAAATAAAATAAAAATATTTAAAATAATCTAACCTGGCCCTATTACTCCAGGAGTGAAATAATTCTGCAAACTGTGATTATTCTGGAAATGTTCCCCCTTAATTCTCATAATATGATGTTTTTATCATAACATTATCACTTTTGTGTTTGTTTGTTTATTTTTACTTTCTTGACCTAGGACTTTTTTTTCCTCATATTATTATTTTTACCTCTTTAATACTCACCCAAAAAGTCTGTTCCTAAAGGTTCACATGTGACACGGTTTTATGAAATAATGAAGACCACAATGTTTAGATTTAACAAATTGATCATATTCATAACACATTCACACACACGCACACACACACACACACACACACACACACACACACACACACACACACATATATATATATATATATATATATATATATATATATATATATATATATATATATATATATATATATACAGGACTGTCTCAGGAAATTTTAATATTGTGATAAAGTTCTTTATTCTCTGTAATGCAATTTAAAAAACATGAAATGTCATACATTCTGGATTCATTACAAATCAACTGAAATATCGCAAGCCTTTTATTTAATATCGCTGATTATGGCGTACAGCTGAAGAAAACTCAAAAATCCTTTCTCAAAATATTAGAATATTTCCTCAGACCAAGTAAAATAAAAAAAATTATAACAGCAAAACAAAATCAAACATTTGAAAATGTCCATTAATGCACTCAGTACTTGGTTGGGAATCCTTTTGCACAGATTAGTGCATGAATGCGGCGTGGCATGGAGGCAATCAGCCTGTGGCATTGCTGAGGTGTTATGGATGCCCAGGATGCTTCAATAGCGGCCTTTAGCTCATTTGCATTGTTGGCTCTGGTGTCTTTCAGCTTCTTCTTCACAATAGCCCACAAATTCTCTATGGGGTTCAGGTCAGGGGAATTGGCAGGCCAATCAAGGACAGTAATGCCATGGTCAGTACACCAGTTACTGTGAGAATCTGATGTCGTCTCTTAACCACTACCATACTTGTGATTTAGTTTACTGAACCAAGCTGAGTGTTTTTCAAGGCTCAGGAAACCCTGCAGTGTTTCCAGTTAATTAGACGATTCAAGTGATTAGTTGAATAGCCTACTAGTATACTTTTTCACCATATTCTAATATTTTGAGATAGGATATTTGGGTTTCTTAAGCTGTAAGTCATAATCAGCGATATTAAAACAATAAAAGGCTTGCGATATTTCAGTTGATTTGAAATGAATCCAGAATGTATGACGTTTCATGTTTTTTAATTGCATTTCAGAAAATAAAGAACTTTATCACAATATTCTAATTTTCTGAGACAGTCCTGTATATATATATATATATATATATATATATATATATATATATATATATATATATATATATATATATATATATATAAATGGATAGGATTGTGCCAATCCTATCCATTTTATTTTCAACGGAAATACAGAAACAGTGAGATGACGCGTTGTTTTTTTGTGCGAGACTTCCGGTCACTCACTTGCTGTCACTGGGTAAATAGCTGAAACGTGATTAATGCTCACTACTTCCTACCAAATTACTCTTCATGATGAGTTCTAGGAAGACCGGGATCGTTAGTCCAGGTGGATGTTGTCATAATAACAGGTGTAAAAGAAAGGTTTACGTGGAGCAGGAGTGTTTTAATCATCGACCGTCAACAAGACCTGCGGATGCGAGGCGCCCTATTTCCTTCACCCCCAGCCGAACAATGACAAATCCCTTTACCTGTGGTTAAAAGCTTTAAATTTGAATAAACCACTGAAGCGACCATATGTTTGTTCTTTACATTTTGTGGACCAAAGACTGATAGAAGACCACACAATGGCAGAAAAGTGGCTGGGCTACGAAGTTCCATTAAAAACTCCAAGGAGACAAAGAGCAGAGCAGACACAGGTAAGCTAAGGGATGTTTACGTTAGCCCACTTTAACTCTACTTCCTTAGTTTTTGTCCATCTTGATAACACATATGCTTATTATCTATGATCAGTCGAGCTATCAGAGACAGTAAAGGGCCTCGCCTGGACGGGAGGTTTGTCAAGGAAGTTGGGATGTTGGGTAAGTTACCAAACCTTTTAACATGCTAAATATTTCCCTGCGTTTGAGAAAAAGAATAGGGAAGTTCCTCCTAACGCGCATCAGATCGCTGCACAAGCGTCCAAGTTGAGGCATTGGGACGTCTTTTTGACCCTTGAATGGCGTTATGGCTAAACGCAGCATTAGACCAGAAGTCTCCTCTCTAATTCATCCAAAAGGGGTTCTGTTGGGTCCAGGTCAGAACTCTGCAGGCCAGTCCAGGTCATCCCCACCAAACTCTCCTCCAGGTCTTCATGGACCTTGCTTTGAGGTCTAGTGTTCAGTGATGATGGAAGAGGAAGGGACCGTCTCCAAGCTGGTCCCACAAAGTTGGCAGCATGTGTAACATAGTTAAATTGGTTCAGGTTAAATCCTGGTAAAATGTACCATCTGCTGGTAAAACGGGGTACTGCATTCACCCTAGGAAGAGCGGGGTATTATGGGTAATCCTCAGAGCCATGAGGATCACCGACAAGGTAACATGTCTCTGCTATGTGGTGAAGAAATATTATTTATGCACTTTATAAAATATGTTCATGGGTTTTCTTTTTGCATATTATGGAAATCTGTTTAATCCAGGTTAGGCTACATTTGCTATTATATCGTTTTTGTTGTGTTTTAGAAACGTTTAGTTTGTCAGAAAGTGTGGCGGGGATTTCTCACAGTAACATTATGGCTCCTCTTTGCAGGAACTTGTTTCATGCTAGAGATTGACCTTACCTTGATGCTGTTTATGTGTAATGCAGAGCCATGAGGATCATTGACAAAATGGAGAATTAAAGAAAACCAGCTGATGCCAGCTTGAGCTGTCTGTAATTTTTACAACACCAAAAGAAGCCACCAGAACCGCATAGGCCACACATGGGGTCCAAAATCTCTTGTTATGCTGAAGCTTTCAGAGATTCTTTCACTGGACCTAAGGGGTCCAAGCCCAGCTCCTGACAAACACACCCACACCAGAACCCCCCCCCCACCTCCTCCTCCACCAAGCTATTCTTGGCACAATCCAGTCAGACCAGCACCGTTCTCCTCGCAACCATCAAACCCAGACTGCTCCACTGGGTCAACAGTCAGAACTCTATCAGGGAGGAAAGGAGCTTCGGACCGCTGTGCAGATTCCGGACATCCTTTAACTCTGACGGCGTTACATGACGGAAACATGGAGGATGGAGTCAGATCGGGCCCTAAAGCCTCTAAAGTGCATGCTCTCTTCTCCTTAATTCCCGTGAGGTGGATTGTGCCCATATGTCACGTCACGCAAAGTATTGTGGGATTCCTTATAGCTCCTTAGTGCCATTAAGAAACTGTGAGAGGAAGCACAGAGGCTCCTTTTCCTCCTTCCTTACTGACTGCACAGACGGCACTCATCATGGCGACCTCTGCATCCAACACTTTGCACTTATTGACGTCTGGATGCAGCTGCTCAGCCATGGAGACCCGTTCTATGAAGCTCTGTTCTATTTTCCATTACTGGCTCTTCCCCTGTAAGTTCCCCTTATTGCTTTACTATTATTATTATTATTATTAAATAACTCTGTTTTGTCACAGTCAGTGGCTGCACTTGGATCCTTCACTAAACCCAAACCTGACGGCTTAAAGGTTATTTTTTTAAAGTACGTAATCTTAAGCAATCATCTAGACAATGTTTGGACAAATATGTGGTGGAAGCAGTTCCTGCTGCTTCTAGCCCAGACTTCCTCAGAGACGCTAACGAGCTCAGTCATGCAGCACCTGAGGGACTGGCAACCTGTAACGTCATGAGGAAAGAATTTAATAACTGGAAAATTTGACTGAATGTGAAGCGTTTTGCAACACAGTACAACTAATGGGCTGTCTCTAAGTGGCTGCTCAACAAATTGGTTTAAACATCTGGTGAATTAGCGCTTCACAGCTTGACGCCGTCCTTAGCGTCGTTCTGGCCAATTCTGGGCTTTCTGCAGCCGAACCTGCCGGGTTTAGTGAAGACAGGGTTGGACCAGCATGCAGTCAGGAGAAACATGCTGATTTAGAAATGATTTAATGACAAAGGATAATATACAGAACTTACTGGGTGGCACAGGGAGAATAAACCAAACTGCAACACAAGGAGGGGATTGTACAGCAGGCTCCAGTGGAGAGCAACACAAACCAGTAAGTTAACTGAGGTATGGAGGAGAAATCACAGGCGAAGCAGAAGATCTAATCAGAGGAAGATGAGTGGCAGCTAAAGCAGAGGAGAGAAAAGACACACAAACATGGAGCTAAACAAGAAATCCTAGGGAAGAAATTAAATGGAAATCTACCAGGAAACAACCAAAAAGGATCACAATTAAAAACAAGAGAGGAAAAACTAAAGGAAGAAACTAAACTACACCAGACAATAATGAGATTAATACGGCAACACCTCCTAACAATAATCAGAAAAGAGCTTAAAAAGGCATAAAATTATCAAATGATGAAAATCAACACATAAACACGTGCAGATCATGACAGAACTGCTCCGACACTGAAGTCATGAACATGACGGAGTGGAGAGACGAGAAGCTTCACACTGCATGATGAAGAAAACCAATCCGTTAAGAGAAATGCCTCGTAGACCAGAAGGTTAAAACGCTTTTAAAGTGCCGGCCTGCACAATCTCATTAACCTGCTACTGGCATCAAGCGCTGCGGTCTGCTGAAGTCAGAGCTGCACACAAACTGACGGGCGGCCGAAATAAAACATCATCCTGACACTTATTCAAACAAATATGTATATTTATGAACGAGGCCCGTGTGGTGGAGCAGTTGCAAAAAGGGAACTAAAAGTAAGTAAAATTTTCTTGAAATAATATATTTTTCTTTGATTTGAGTTGCTAAATAAGACTTTATGCCTGTGGAATGAGTATTTTTACCCCTAAAATAAGATTATTATATATCCTGCACTTGAAAGATGATGGAGATGAATTGTTATTATTTTAAGTGCAAATCAAGGAAAAATACACTAATTTCCATCTGGGATTATTAAAGTATTTCTGATCCTGATTCTGATTTCAAGAAAATTGTACTTTAGTTCCCTTTTGCAGTTGTTAGCTCTGTTTATTTCCAGCAATAAGGTCCTGGGTTTGAATCCCGGCCTTGGATTTGCACGTTCTCTCTGAGCATGCACGGGTTCACTCTGGGTACTCCGCCTTCCTCCCACAGTTACGTCGGTGTGCTGGGTTGTTTGTCCTGCGTGTTTTGATGTAGATAAAACCTTCAGCCTCCTCTGGTGGTAAATTTGGGAGAGTTTAGGAGAGAAGACCTCCCTGGCAGCTGCCTTACCTGAATGGTATGTTCTCTTGTCTTTCCCATGTGGAACAGAGGCAAAAAAAGTGACCTGGTCACATTTATACGGGAAAAAGTGAGGAAATGTTACCAGTTTAAAAACAGTAAATTAAGAAAAATGCTTTGCTTCCATTTTTACAGTAGTTATAGAGGTACTAATACGCGCTTTCTGCAGGTTAACCTTGGTGAAAACATTTACTGTTATTCTGGCCACTGGGTGCCAATAAGTAAAGATCAGATTAAACATTTTATAGCTACTGGAGGAAAATATCAAACACTAATTTGTTTGTTTTTGAGAAGCAAATTTAAACCACTTGACTGTTTAGTCGGCTCTCAGAAAGGTGACTGAAGTGTGTAAATTTCTCATCTCCGTCGTTTTCTAGTCATGAGGTTGAGGTGTTGCATTTGTAAAAAGCTTAAATATCCGTTTTACCAATTAAAAGTAGAACGGTTGGTTAATGTAGGCCAGAGTTACAGTAACTAATAAAATAAATTAATAAGTAAATGACCCAGTGAATAATTCCTGCTGTTTATTACCATTACAGGTTAATTAGGAAATGGTTATAAAGTATGAATGCAGGTGAACTGTGCATCTACTGTCATCCCTGAAATGACAGACATGAACACTCCTGACGGCTAAAGAACAACAAAAACTAGAAATACCGTTTTTCACCGATTTAATGAAAGAAGTTCAACACTTCTAATAATTGTGATTATCTGGTAGCAGCTGGCTGTCAGGGCCGGCGCAGGGCGGGCTTCATGGTGACGAAGGGGAACTCGTAGGAGCGTGGCAGACCCTGATGAGCCGTGAGGTTGAAGGAACGCCAGGAGAACGGGCGCAGGCCGCCCTGCGTGGTGGGGCCGTTTATGGCCTCAGCAGAAAGCTGCAGGGCCATCTGGTAGTCCGTCACCTGCAGCGCCACACAGACAAGGCACATTTATCAGTAATGCACATTTCAGCACGAAGACAACACAAAGTGCTTTACAGGATTATAATATAGGAAAATAAAACCGAATAAAAGCTGGAATAAAATGTAAAAACAGAATAAAACATGGGAAAATAGAAACTAAAAGCAAATATTAAAAACAGTTGGACTACAAACTTAAACTAATGATGTTTCAGTAAAACGGTTTAACCAGTACAGTCAAAGATAATTCTAAACAGATGTGTTTTTAATCTTGATTTAAAGAACTCAGAGTTTCTACTGATTTCCAGTTTTCTGGGAGTTTGTTCCAGATCAGTGGAGCATAGGAACTAAATGCTGCTTCTCCATGTCTGGTTCTGGTTCTAGTTCTGGTTCTGCAGAGCAGGCTGGAGCCAGAAGACCTGAGTGGTCTGGAGGGTTGATGCCCTGACAACAAGTCTGTGATGTATTTAGGTGCTAGTTCAGGGATTTATAGACTAACAGAAGGATTTTAAAGTCTATTCTCTGAGATCCAGGGAGCCATGGAAGGACTTCAGAACCGGGTCCATGTTCTCTACGTTCTTAGTCTTAGTGGAAGGACTTCAGAACCGGGTCCATGTTCTCTACGTTCTTAGTCTTAGTGGAAGGACTTTAGAACCGGGTCCATGTTCTCTACGTTCTTAGTCTTAGTGGAAGGACTTCAGAACCGGGTCCATGTTCTCTACGTTCTTAGTCTTAGTGGAAGGACTTCAGAACCGGGTCCATGTTCTCTACGTTCTTAGTCTTAGTGAGGACTTCAGAACTGGGTCCATGTTCTCTACGTTCTTAGTCTTAGTGAGGACTTCAGAACCGGGTCCATGTTCTCTACGTTCTTAGTCTTAGTGAGGACTTCAGAACTGGGTCCATGTTCTCTACGTTCTTAGTGTTAGTGAGGACTTCAGAACCGGGTCCATGTTCTCTACGTTCTTAGTCTTAGTGGAAGGACTTTAGAACCGGGTCCATGTTCTCTACGTTCTTAGTCTTAGTGAGGACTTCAGAACTGGGTCCATGTTCTCTACGTTCTTAGTCTTAGTGGAAGGACTTTAGAACCGGGTCCATGTTCTCTACGTTCTTAGTCTTAGTGGAAGGACTTCAGAACCGGGTCCATGTTCTCTACGTTCTTAGTCTTAGTGGAAGGACTTTAGAACCGGGTCCATGTTCTCTACGTTCTTAGTCTTAGTGAGGACTTCAGAACTGGGTCCATGTTCTCTACGTTCTTAGTCTCAGTGGAAGGACTTCAGAACCGGGTCCATGTTCTCTACGTTCTTAGTCTTAGTGAGGACTTCAGAACCGGGTCCATGTTCTCTACGTTCTTAGTCTTAGTGGAAGGACTTCAGAACCGGGTCCATGTTCTCTACGTTCTTAGTCTTAGTGGAAGGACTTTAGAACCGGGTCCATGTTCTCTACGTTCTTAGTCTTAGTGAGGACTTCAGAACCGGGTCCATGTTCTCTACGTTCTTAGTCTCAGTGGAAGGACTTCAGAACCGGGTCCATGTTCTCTACGTTCTTAGTCTTAGTGAGGACTTCAGAACTGGGTCCATGTTCTCTACGTTCTTAGTCTTAGTGAGGACTTCAGAACCGGGTCCATGTTCTCTACGTTCTTAGTCTTAGTGAGGACTTCAGAACTGGGTCCATGTTCTCTACGTTCTTAGTCTTAGTGAGGACTTCAGAACCGGGTCCATGTTCTCTACGTTCTTAGTCTTAGTGGAAGGACTTCAGAACCGGGTCCATGTTCTCTACGTTCTTAGTCTTAGTGAGGACTTCAGAACTGGGTCCATGTTCTCTACGTTCTTAGTCTTAGTGAGGACTTCAGAACCGGGTCCATGTTCTCTACGTTCTTAGTCTTAGTGAGGACTTCAGAACCGGGTCCATGTTCTCTACGTTCTTAGTCTTAGTGGAAGGACTTCAGAACCGGGTCCATGTTCTCTACGTTCTTAGTCTTAGTGAGGACTTCAGAACCGGGTCCATGTTCTCTATGTTCTTAGTCTTAGTGAGGACCTCAGAACCGGGTTCATGTTCTCTACGTTCTTAGTCTTAGTGAGGACTTCAGAACCGGGTCCATGTTCTCTACGTTCTTAGTGTTAGTGAGGACTTCAGAACCGGGTCCATGTTCTCTACGTTCTTAGTGTTAGTGAGGACTTCAGAACCGGGTCCATGTTCTCTACGTTCTTAGTGTTAGTGAGGACTTCAGAACCGGGTCCATGTTCTCTACGTTCTTAGTGTTAGTGAGGACTTCAGAACCGGGTCCATGTTCTCTACGTTCTTAGTCTTAGTGAGGACTTTAGAACCGGGTCCATGTTCTCTACGTTCTTAGTCTTAGTGAGGATTTCAGAACCAGGTCCATGTTCTCTACGTTCTTAGTCTTAGTGGAAGGACTTCAGAACTGGGTCCATGTTCTCTACGTTCTTAGTCTTAGTGAGGACTTCAGAACCGGGTCCATGTGTTTCTCTGACCTTGGTGTCGTAACATCCTCCGGGGCGTGGCCGCCGTGTTCTCAGGTCGTTACGGCAGCAGATGGTTTTACATGGATGGCCCTTGGCGTACGGATCTCTCCTGTAATCTGAAACAGAACCAGTTTGGCTTTTAGTCGTCCTGTTTGGAGCCAGCAGAGAAATACAGAGTTTTCAGTCTAATCCCTGAAACTGTGTCAGCCTGAAAGAGTTTATGTTTATAACTTAGTGCCCAGCTGGACCTGCCCTTTTCCTACAGAGCTGCTTTAGTTCTTCAAACCGAGAACCAGAATCATCTTAGGGATGTTTCTGGTTCTCGGTTTGAACTTCAGCGAGTCGCCTTCAGCTCCTCCAGATGCCTCAAAGCATCAATTTAATGCCATGATTCAGTGTTTGTGTTAGCATCCAGCAGAGCAGGCGTAGCTAATAAAGCGACTACAGAACATCAGCACCTACTGTTGTATCTCATCAGGTGCTTGAGGAAGCTCAGGTCGGACACCTTGGCTTGGTCCCTGCGCAGGATTTTGGCTCGAGGACAGAGATCGTAGGAGAAGTCTTCTCCGTATCTCCTCCACATGGCGCCGTAGCCGCTGAGGTTGTAGACGTCAGCATGAAAGGGGATGTTGTAGGACGGCCAGTAGCCTATCAGGTGGAAGACGTAAATCAGTCCAGGCCCCCGCAGGCGTGGCGGGACACAGACGGATGGTTTCTTACCGCTTCGTAAGGCTTGAGTCTGATCCGAGTGGACCACTTTCCCCGGGATCTGCTCCACGACTGTCAGAGCGCCGCTCCTGATGCTGTGTCGCAGGGAAACCTTGCTCAGGTCCACCACCATGTACTGGCTGTTGTAGGTACCTAAACGCCAGATTAATGCCAGGTTTGTTACGGTTTTTACAAACAAAAATCTGAAAAGTGCGGCGTGCAAATGTGTTCAACCACATTAAGTCTTAGGCTACGTTCACTCTGCAGCCTGAAGTGACCCAATTCCCATTTTTTTGCCCATATGTGACCTGGATCTGATCTTTTTATGACAGTCTGAACAACACAGATCGGATTTTTTTAAAATGTGACCTGTGTCTGTACGGCCGGGTCGCATTTATCTGACCTGTACGTCATTGATACTCGACAAGCGTCACTATTCTGCATCCTGCTGTGCAGAAGCGGGAAGAAAGACGACACCCATGGTGGACAACAATGAGGAGAGCAGTCAATGGAGAGAATGCTCCGGTTAGAAAATAAATTAATGACCCCAAAATGCGCTTCAGCATTATAATCCATGTTTACTTCCGCAAACACTGAGGACACTTAAGTTGAACGCATTCAGTTCACACAGGAGATCACATACAAGTCACATATATTTGGAAATGTGAACGGACACGCAAAAAATCTGATTTCACAAAAAAAATCAGAATTGAGCATTAAGACCTGCAGTGTGAACGTAGCCTTAGTCAGGAGACGCACAAACCAGTTAACGAGACGCTAGAACGTTTTATTAAATTATTATTACCTTATTTATTAAAATGCCACAAAATAATTATAAGCTGCATCCAAACAGCATAACGGCCTTAAACTGGATCCGACCGATGTTAAGAAGGCGTCACTAATTCTTAATTCTGCCTGGACCCAACAGAAAATACTCAGAAGTCTGTAAATCTAACCGTCCCGCTAAGGAAGCATCAACTATGGCTCTAATATTTGAACATCTGTGTGTTTTCAGTTTCCCCCAGAAAATAAAAAAGTACAGTACTGAAACTAATCTCAGGTTGCTTCTTGCATGAGACTTTCACAACAAAGCTTACAAGCACGGTCATGTCTGCAACTGCGGGAGTAAGATGGAGGAGACGACAAGCTGGGAAGTTTTAGTCTTAAGACAAAAATAATAATTAAAAAAATCACAAAGAATGGAATATAAAAACAAGTCTCACATTTAAGCTTTAAAAAGAAAGCCGGGTCTATGAGGACTGCTGACAGAGTCCGTCCCGCTGTGTTCCCATCGCAACGTGACGCAAATGATTAGAGCTGCCTCCCAATTAACAACCAGCTGCTGTTTAGTGAGGAAGTTCCTCCGTTTGGATCTCTGCAAACATTCCCTCCGCTTTTTATCCCGTTATTCCTGCAACCTGTGACTCTAGAGATCCTGTTTTATTTCATTGTATGTCATTTACTGGTTGTCTAGTTCAGATCCCACCTGAGTTATATCTGGAGAAAACCTGCGCCCACTCCTCTCCCCCGCGTGCCAGGCCGTTGGCCAGGCGCACTCTCTGCCACGCCAGCAGGCAGCGCGGGGAGAGCCGGGAGAACAGGGCGCCGTTGAAGACGGCGATGGAGGTCTGGGTCATCAGCAGGCCGCTCCCCAGCAGGTAGAAGTCGTCCAGAGACGTGAGGAAACCTGGAGGAGGAAGGAAGGTGTGATCTCAGGCTGGCAGTGTGGGGGGGGGGGGGAACGTTTCACTGCTGGATTATTGGAAAATAAAAATGGTTCAACTGAATATACTTCATCGCTATTTTTCCACACACAGCAGTTTTTGATGCAGAGTCACCCAGAAACAAGAGGCGCACACGCAGCAGATAAGAAATAAGACAATCAATAAATAGAGTCTTTAGCAGATTTTTTTTTTTTTTTTGGAATTATGCAGTCAATGAGGAGTTACCTGTATATACTTTGTAAATGTAAATGTCTGCTTTCAAATGAATATAAACCAAAGTACACAACATGAAACGCAGAATATTGTCCATCCATAATCTATTCAATTCAATTCAATTTTATTTATATAGCGCCAATTCATGAAACATGTTATCTCGAGGCACTTTACAAAGTAAGAATCAGTCAGATTATACAGATTAGTCAAAAATGTCCTATATAAGGAAACCAGTTGATTGCTTCAAAGTCTCTCCAAGCAGCATTCACTCCTCCTGAAAGAGCGTAGAGCCACAGTGGACAGTCGTCTGCATTGTTGATGGCTTTGCAGCAATCCCTCATACTGAGCATGCATGAAGCGACAGTGGAGAGGAAAACTCCCCTTTAACAGGGAGGAGAACCTCCAGCAGAACCAGAACCAGGCTCAGTGTGAACGCTCATCTACCTCCACCCACTGGGGCTTAGAGAAGACAGAGCAGAGACACAGAAAGCACAGAAGCTCACATTGACCCAGGAGTACTTTCTATGTTAGAGAAGACAGAGCAGAGACACAGAAAGCACAGAAGCTCACATTGACCCAGGAGTACTTTCTATGTTAGAGAAGACAGAGCAGAGACACAGAAAGAGAGACAATTTTAAGGTGATAATTCCCACAGAGCTTAATCTTAATGAAATGTTGAGTATATTGTTTTGTCCCTTTCTTCTGTATAATATGATTGAACTTGATTTTGTAAAGTGCCTTGAGATGACATGTTTCATGATTTGGCGCTATATAAATAAATTGAATTGAATTGAATTGAATTTCTTCATAGTTTCACAGGAACATTTAAGATGGTTTGAAAGGTTTAATTTGAGGTTGTAAGAAATATAAAACGCCAAAGGGTTGAGAGGCTGGAGCAGGATCAAAGTGAAGAAAGCAGCAGGGAACAATGAAAACCAAGGATTATTTACAGCTTATTTACAGACAAGGTGTGATTAGTGACATGGAAACCAGGTGAGTCTGATCAGCAGGTACAGAGCAGGGAGACAGACGGTAGGAGGCAATAAAACAGAGAGGGAGCTGAAGCAAAACACTAAAATAAGAGGATAAATCAAAACTCACAGATGGAAGAAGCTAAAAACAAAGGAATTAACCTATTTAATTCAAAAAACAATTAACTAAATACGGCAAGACCTTACTGACGATAATAAATATCAGGAAACTAACACAGACAGCAGTGAATCATAAGCAGGTTGATCCCGTTGAATGTTAAACATTCATTTTTAAAAATAAACTAAAGGCACGACTCTAAACATTATCAACACACGACAAAGCAGCATGCAGGATTCTGCAGGATTCCAGGCTAGTTTCATTGCTTGGGTTTAATATACTGAAGTGACAACCTTGGCCTACTGCTCTCTATAAATAGCACCTTAAAACCACTTTGGTTCTGACAGAGTGGAGCCCATAAGAGGATTTTTTACAGCCTGGGCCACTTGACGAATCTTTGGCCAAAAAAGCGGACCTGGTCTCCTCTGACGACACAACAAGGGAATGCGTTTAATCATGTTTGAGTTTCTTTTGCCTTCTCACTGAGCTAACATTTACTTTACGACTCAGAGCAGCAGCCTGAGCACAGAGACGTCACTAAATAGATAAAATTAGGTCCCGGATGTCTTCCTAAAGACAAAAAGTGTCCATGTGCATAAAACTTCACTTTTACAGCCAGAGGTGGGTAGAGCAGCTCTACTTCAACATATTTTTACTCAAGTAAAAGTAAAAAAGTCGTCAGCCGGGAAGTTCCTGAAGTAAGAGTAAAAAGTATTCAGTAAGAAGGCGACTCAAGTACTGAGTAAATAATCATAACAGCTGATGATTTAATATTTAAAAATAATGTAATAGGACAGATTATGTGCAAATTATGGTATTTTTTTAAAAAAATACACTTTTCTAAACCATTTTTTTAACATTAAACTTAAAGCAACGCTTCCAGCAGTTAATGTATATCCAGTATGTTAGAACAGAGTAAAGTCCTTCCAGCAACAATATCTACTGTTTACTGAACGTTCATCTGACCTCCAAATGGCTCAATAATCTCAGCAGATAGAAAATAACATTAAAATAATAAAGGTTGTGTACAAATAAAAAGTCTCAGTTTAACACAAACTCCAGGTTTTTTTGGTTAAAACTAATTTGTTCTTTATTCATGAAGTTACTCACAGCAGGTAGAGTAGCCAGAGGTTTTACTCTAGTAAAAGCAGCGATACTTGAGTAATAATATGATTTAAGTAAAAGTAAAAAGTACAGCGCAGTAAAACTACTCCTAAAAGTACATTTTGTTAAAAGTTACTCTAGTAAATGTAACTGAGTAAATGTAACTAGTTACTACCCGCCTCTGATTCCTGCATCGCCTCTCTAACCACACACTGACCATCTCTCTTTTGCAATCGTCAGACTTTGCATGCCTGGTGCGTCTATAAAGAGACGCTCAGCTCCGTCATCTGATGTCTCTTTTACGTGAACGTACCGGGGTAGCTGCTGAACGACATGCGTCCAGCGGCGACATGGCCGTCAGACACTCTGAAGTCCCAGTGTTTGTAGATCCGCATGGTGGCAGCGTAGGTGTACCAGCTGGAGTGGCCCAGCAGCAGGTTTTCATAGCCTGGCAGCACCTTAGCAGGCCAACAGACAACATGGAGTAGAACCAGCAGCATAATCTCAAACTCAGAATCACAACTGTCGGTTCCTGGGATGATTAAAATAAGTCGGACTGAATCTTTCTATTTAGCATTTTTAAGTTGCTCCTTCTTTGAAGGAACTTCTAAGAAGGAATACAATGACATTGACAGGAATACATTTCTTTCAGGAACCGGCCTCTGGCCTGGAAGAAACACCAGTTTGGGGAGGTAAAAAAAAAAAAACTTCTCCAAAGCTCACCGTTTTGTGGTCACCAAGTGTCTATAATAACCACAACGTATCTATGCGCCAAGCTGTGGAGTAACGTCAGGTAAAAAAAGCTTTTTCTGTCCTACCATCACAAACGAAAACTAGAGGTGTTGGACAAACTCTATCCGGACTTTGACTGGAACCGTTTGGTTCTGTCAAATAAGACTAAGGACGCTTCAACACCGGGACGACATCCTGCAGCTTGTCTGGGGCAGGATGACAGGAAGCTTCCCTGCATGAGCAGCAGTTTATTTAGGCAGCAAAGGATCCAAAGGTTTGATTGACCAGAACAAAGCAAGGTATCAGAACCAGATGCCAGTGAAAATAACTGCCAGCACATAAAAGGCTGCATATGATTTACTGGATCATCTTTGGAGTTCCTACTGCAGGAAAACTGCATCAGGTTTTAATTGGCCTCTTTAAGTAACAGCTCTAATGTGAAAGCACCCCAAGATCGAACATTGAAACAAAGGTACGGTGGAGGATCTATGGTGCTGTGGGCCGGTTTCTCTTCCCAAGATCCTGGTAGCCTTAGTCCTGCAGAAACATTTTACACTGCAAAAACTAAAAATAAGTCAAATGTTCTTAAAATTAGTGTATTTGTCCTTGATTTGAGCAGGTAAATAAGATTATCTGCCAATGGAATAAGAGTTCTGCACTTAAAATAGGAACAACCCATCTCCATTATTTTATTTCAAGTGCAGTTTATCTAATTTTCTTATTTTAGGGGTAAACATGCTCATTCCATTGGCAGATAATCTTATTTACCTGCTCAAATCAAAGAGAAATACATTAACTTTAAGAACATTTGACTTATTTTTAGATCCATTATTCCAGTGTAAATGGACCTGTTTCCTTTAATCAGATGAGACTCAGATGGAGCTTTTCACCATCAACCATCCCAGGTGGGTTGCTTTTAAAGCAAGGATGAATCTGTGAAAAAGCACCCTATGCCCAGTGTTGGGTATGGTGGAGAACCTGTGATGCTGTGGGTCTATTTCTCAGCCAAATGCCAGAGGAACTTTGTCAGAGCATATTGCATCGTGTAATCTATGGTGACCTCTACTGGGAAGCTGAAAAATGAATCATCGGCGTGTCTTTTAACAGGATAATGATCCTAAACATGCGGCAAAATCAACACAGCAATGCTCCCCCAGAGAGAAAATCCCCCTATGATCGCCAGCTCAGTTCTCAGACATCAATCCTACAGGAAACCTGCGGGTTTTATGGAGGATAAGAAAGCATCACGAGAGCATGGAGGTTCCTCTGTAAGCGCAAGCTTTGAGAAATATTACCGGAGAAGACTAAGAGCCGTTCTGGTGGTAAAATAGTTGTACCAACACCACTGACTGTGTTAAAAACAATTAGTTCTTGTCATGGAACAATAATTAAATGTATTGATATCAAAGCTCGGACTCTTGTAAAATATTCAGTGTGAGGTTACTCTGCTGCAGTAAAATAAGAATTTATTTTCAATCTCTTTTGCTTTTTTTTGCAGCTTTAATAGGAGGTGACCAAAGAGAGAAACACTAGAACAGCAATCACAGCGTGACTCAGTGTCCCTACTTGTGTTTGGACTGGCCTTTTCCTCATAAAAGCAATTAGGGCTGTTGAACTTTCCCTCACAGCTTGAGCCAAACGAGCTGGGCCTGACCTTTATGAGAGCTGTGCAGAGGCCCATTACGGGCCTCCGGAAAGTGGCCGTGCCTGCAGAGGAGTTGGAGCGAGGTGTCAGAGCTGGGACCAGGTCCAGGAGGTCGCCCACACCATTCAGGAGCTGGAGAGCAAAGAGTGGCAGAGGCTGGGCAGGAAGGAGAGAGATTAATGAACTGATACTGTGACAGTCCTCCAACCTCCTCTCCAACACTCACACACCTCCCTGTGTTTGCTTTTGGCCCATTCTGCTGCTCCAGCGTGCAGCCCGTCCAGCTGGGCCAGGATCAGTCCCAGGTGGCTCCACAGGGGGTCGCTGTTTCTCCTCAGCGTCACCTGCTCTCTGGCCCATGAGTCCTGGAGGCTGTGGGTCAGAACAGAAGCTTTTCTCCAGCATGCATCACCGCTCTGAATTACAGCCATCAAAAAACACACTTTTAAACCGAACAAACCTCAGAAAGCGTTTCAGGGGGATTAAAACCTGCTCATCCTTTACCAGCTCAGGGTACATGTTGCTGTAATGACTGAACATCTGCCTGCAGCAGTGAGAGAAGAACATCTGGATGAGCTTTGTCCATTCACTCTTCTGACTTGTGGCACAGTTTATCTTAAAAATATGACATAAATCTTCATGAAGACAGTTTTATACGGCACTCTATGAGACAAAATAATCCATCCCATTTTAAATTTTTCCCTTCTAGTCACAACCAAACGTAAATAAATTAATAGATTTTATTGTCTATTAGGCGCTGAATAATTCAGGAAACAGTAAAGAGAGAAAAAAAGGATTTAAAAAGTCCAGGTGATACGATTAACGACAAAGTAGAGATTATTTTATTGTCTTCAATGTCAGAAGTTTACACACCCTGAGATTACTGTCCCTATAAACAATCTGAAACGGCCCAGATGATGATGTCATGGCTTTCTAAGCTTCTGATAGGTTCAATCACAACACTGGGGGGAAATTGAGGCTCACCTATGGATTTATTTTTACAACAACACCTCGAAAACTCTGCTTTCTTTAGGGACATTGTGGAAAAATCTAAAGAAATCAGTCAAGATGTGCACCAGGAGAGGAATTGTGGACCTCCGCCACTCGGGTTCATCCTGGGGTCCAATTCTCAGGCGTCTAAAGGTTCACTGGTCATTAATCTGCCGGTATAAACGGCATGGAGATGTCCAGCCACCATGCGGTTCAGGAAGGAGAGGCGTTCTGTGTTCAGGTGTGAAATGACTGAATCAACCCCAGAACCAAAGCTAAAGACCTTATCAAGCTGCTGCTGAAGCTGGTAGAGTCACTATCCACAGAGAGTCCTGGACCAACATGGGCTGAAAGGCCGCTCAGAGAGGAAGAAGCCGTTAGTCCAGAAGCAGCATCAGACACACATGGGTTTTCCACGTGGACAGTGTCCCTGAACGTACCACCAAATAAGTCAGAAATTGTCTTCAGGACAATAAAAGTCCATGCTGTGGAGCGACCGTCACAAAGTCTCAGAGAATATTTGTGGGGAGAGCAAGTTGACCTACAAACCCGACCCAGTTCTGGTTTTGTCAGGAGTAACCAGAAATAATTTGGCAATCCTAACTGAGCCAAAACAGTAAAGGTTTAGTCCGAGTCAGTGTCAGAAAATGTTTTTATCTTTCTATGCAGTGAATGGTGAAACATCTCTATGTCAGCACTGTTTCTATTATTTGGGTGTGTCTTGGTTTTAGAGAGCTCACCCAGCAGTGAGGTAACCCTCCAGGTAACCGGCCAGAAAAAAGGTAATTTCATCATCCTGTGCAGTTCCTCCAAAACCTGCTTTGATTTCCAGGACCCCCCATCCAGAAAGCAGCAGAGTGTCGTTGAAGAAACCATAGGCTCCCCCGTCTTTCGCCATCACCCCCTCCTTCAGGATCACGCTTTTCTGGGCAGCATCCCAGTACAGCGTGGCCTCTTGGAGCTTTACCATTGTAGGAGGATGGACAGGGTTACAGGGTTGAGGTTAGATAACACATTATATAATATAATGTCATGACACCATTAGAATGCACTTTAGAGACAAATGTTGTCTTTATTTTATTTTATTATTTCTTTATACTTTTATGTGATGCCAAGCACTGTTAACAGGAATTCACATGGATCTGTGCATATTACAATAAAAACACGAATTCTAGTCTATTTTATGGATAAAATGTTAAGAATACGCACTTGAAAGTCATTTAAAAAAACAGCTGATGTCAAACAATAACACAAATATACATTAAAGTGGTGATTAATGTTCATGTTAAAATGTTGGTCTCACAATTATATGTAAATATGAAAAAATCATGTTAACGACCAAAAATATTAAAGAAGTCCCTAAACTGCGTCTTAACACATGGGACATTCTCACAAGCAACAAAGGCAATGCTTTAATAAATCGAAAGTTATTCAAGCATCTATTAACTGCATTACTCACGGTGAGTCTGCACCTTGTTAAATGGTCTCCCGCCTACATCCAGCGATGCGGCCATAGCGCACAGCAGGACGCACGAACGGATGCTCGGTTTTCCCATCAAAGCTTTTAATTTAAGAATACCAGCTCTGGATGGACTTTAACACGCAAAGCGGTTCGACTACGACTGCGGCCAAAAACTCAAGAGGATGAACGGCAGATAAACATTATTCAGTAAAGTTTTACACCTCACACAAAAAAAAAAAATCTAAGGAGAAGAATAAAAGCGAACCACCCCAGATGGGACTCGAACCCACAATCCCTGGCTTAGGAGGCCAGTGCCTTATCCATTAGGCCACTGGGGCTGCGTAGTAGACAGGGCACCAGAGAAACAATTTGAATGCTCAAGCGTTACTACTGACTGTTTTTGGTAATATTTGATAGCGTTGTTCATTATTCCTTCACTTGTCATAATATTTGTCTATTCAGCAGGATTTTAAGCACTCGGATTACTTAGTTACGTTGATATTTAGTAGTTTCGCTGTATAGCATAATGGTCGATACCATTACCGTATGAAAAGGGGGGGGATTTGCATATTAAAGTGTGAAATTAAGTCTAACCACTATTTCAAATGGAGCGCTGGATATTTTATTCATTACAGAAACAACAAAAATGTATTTATACTTGACATTTAGCGAAGAGCTAAAGTCGAGTCATTGAACGCAGCTTGTCTCATACACGAGTAACGATGGGAACTTCCGCGCTTGCGCAGCAGGGTGCACGTTCGAAGCGAATTTAAACCATAACATTGGGGCGTTAAATAAATGTTCTATGCCGAAGTGGAATATAAGTAGTATATTAAGGTTATACGATAAGAACTGAGTTTATTTAGACGTTAGAGGTTCATTGTCATCAGTAATTCTCTCAGATCGTCTGTGTTGTTCCGCGAGGCTTAGCTTGGTGTCGTTAGCAACGATAAACAGCAACGAGCCGCCTGAGCCCAACTGGACCCGACACAGCATCCTCCTAGGACCTTACAGAATCCCTGATGCCGCTGTTCGGGAATACTTTCAGTCCCAAGAAGACTCCG
The DNA here is from genome assembly GCF_011125445.2 of Fundulus heteroclitus. Lineage (NCBI taxonomy): Eukaryota > Metazoa > Chordata > Actinopteri > Cyprinodontiformes > Fundulidae > Fundulus > Fundulus heteroclitus. The sequence continues at coordinate 1,467,816 of NW_023396890.1, forward strand.
CCCCGCAAATCTGCATCTCTGTCCAGTCTTCACACGGTGAGTGGAGATATTCCTAAAGTATTCACACCCTCTGAACCCTTTCCCATTCTGCAACGTTTGGAACCAAAAAGCAACATTGAGAACTTGGCCAGTATTTGTTTTGACCCCTTTGCTCTGATATCCCCGTATAAATGTATGTGCAAAACAAATGTCACGTACCCAGTAGGCTCTAATATTGCTAAAATGATTCGCTCCCTGTCACATATGAACTTATCTATACATCTTTGCAGCAATCACAGCTGTAACTCCTCTGGGAAGGCGGTTCTGGAGTTTTTAATGGTAATCTTTAACCATTCTTACAGAAGCACATGTGTGAGGTCAGACACTGATGTTGGACGAGAATTTCTGGCTCTCAGTCTCCGCTTTAATTCCCATTCAATTCAAATTCAAATATTCTTCATTAATCCCAATGGGAAAGCAAATGCTGGTTTAACTTTTCTTCAACAAGTTGTTGTAGATGCTGATGGCTGCAGGCGGGAAGGCTCTCATGTTCTGGAGAAGCTCTTCTTGATTGTAACTTATTTCATGTGTTTATCAGATATGCTGTTCATTCTTGATCAGCTGTGCTGTTTTAAAGTGCTTACAAATGAAGTTGGCTTGGCTAAATGCGCTGAAGAAATCAAAGAGCATGATCCTCACAGCGCTGCCTGCTTTGTCTACATGACTGTGGGTTGGAAGCAGGTGTCTGATGGCAAGACCTTCATGATGTGGCAACAGGTCTAGTCATTGAGGACTGATGGCTGAGTTTTCTTTGGTTCATCCTAAATTCATCCCAAATGTGTTCTGTCGGGTCGAGGTCAGGACTCTGCAGGCCAGTCCAGGACCATCTCCAAGCTGTTCTCCACAAAGCTGGTCTGCTGAAGCATTCAGAGATCTTCACTGGACCTGAGGGGCCAAGCCCAGCTCCTGAAAAAACAACACCAAAAATTAGATTGTAGTTGTTTTTTTTGTTTTTTGTTTTTTAGAAAATCATTAATTATTTCTCTTCAGCTTCACAGTTATGTACTTCTGTTGGTCTGTCCCAATAAACTGCATTGAAGTTTGTGATCGTAATGTGAAAAAATTAAAGAGGTATGCATATATTTGCAGTGCGCTGAATTATAGTGTTATTTGTAGCATAATCAGTGCCAAAAAAGTAATGTAATTAAAGGCCAGGCTTGCCTTTCTTAAAATAAAGTGTTTACAATTTTCTTTTTGTATAAACCTTTCCGTATGCAACATTTTCTGTAAATTTCCCCTCGTGTTTGTGTTTTAGTTGGATCGATCAACAAGAGAAATCGAGCTTGGCCTTGAATATGGACCTCCTGCAATGACCATAGGAGGCCAGAGCTGGAAGTTTGAAGATGGACAGTGGATAACAGGTCAGGATGATGTTTGTTACTCTGAAACCAGACATATTAAGCTGAAAATTCAGCATTTCTGGCTGTAAATGGACGAGTTTTATGTGTTTGTTTAACCAGAATCTGGCGGAAATACTTCTAATAAGGAAGTGCAGCGGCTTAAGAAAAGAAATTTGCAGCTGGAGGAAGAAAATAATCTCCTAAAATCAAAGATCGAAGTTCTGATGGACATGGTGACAGCTCATTTTCTCTCCTTACTATGACCAGATAATAAAGAGACTATATGAAATTTCAAACCCCTACATGTGTCACTTCCAATTCTTTACAACGTGTTTGTCATGTGTTATCCAAATTACATCTGTTCTTTATCCTGGTTATGCTAATAAATTCACTAAAGCATTAAAATCCGTGAATTAATTTCTTCTTTCTAGCTGACAGAAACTACGGTGGAGTACCATCTGATGGAGAAAGAAATTGAAGATATGAAAACTCAACATCGAAGAAAGAAATGATGATCTAGTCTGGTATCTGTGTTGTTGAATGACCTGTTTTTGTTGTTTTATTTAAAGAAAGTTCTACGGTTATACGTGTTTTTTTAACTGTTTTTTAAGAAGAAAAGAAGAAAAGTCAATAAAATTAAAATCACGACTCATTTTTTCCTCACAATAAGGAATTCAGCGTTTAACACTGTATAAGAAGTACTGGATTCAGCTGCTTCCTGCTTTTGTTCTGCATCCCATTCAATAAATCACATTTTCTTTAATATGTGATTATTTTATTACAAAGCCTATTTTTATACATCTTACATGTGAAATGCATTTAAAAACAGTTACCATTCTCTTTTATAATGCTCATGTTCATGTTTGTTTTCTTTGTATAAAATGTGAATAAATAAAAAAAGGATAAACATTGTAATATTTCATCATTATGCGTTTGTTTGTTTTTTCTTGGCCTTTGGAACAGAAGGAATAGGAAATAGTTTTTTATTTTAGAAGTTTCCAAAAAGTACTTTCCAACTTAGTTTGGAGAATTAATTCAAAAGTCCTCATTTATTAGAAGTATTTAGATGGCTAAGTACTGATTATACAGCAATATCCATATTTACATCTCTTTGTAAGATGTAATTTGGAATCCAAATGATGTTTTTATTTATAACTGATCTTTTCTGTATTGGTAATTTTCTAATGTATTATTCATACGGGTAACAAATTAATGTGCAGAAAGGATGTTAAGGGTTCTCAGTATTCTGCTGTGATGAAAAGTGTTACGCTACAAAATGTCAAACGTGACACTGCAACATCAGGCCAAGAGGCTCCTGCAGAGGATAGTTAGGGGAACTAAAGGGTCACCGGAGGGTCCTTGTCCCGGATCTGTTTCAGAACTGCAGGATGCTGAATGTTGTCAATAACTCCTCACATCCACGCCATGAGCTTTTCTCTTCATTTGATTTTAGTGTAGATAATCGACATGCAAATATTTGAACATGACTCAAGGCCCTGACCCTCGACAGCAAATAGGCAGAACATGATAGTTAGATTTATGGTGTATTTAAGTGATGGTCCTATGTCGCCACACATGGTTTCTATAACATGGCATAATAAACAAAGACCCTTTTAGAAAGGTCATGTACAAAGTTCACTTCAGAGATGTTATGTGTACAAGGCACATATTTCTTTACTATTTTGACTTATCTGTTTAATGATTTTTATTAACTCAAATCTCTAAAAAGTAAAACAGCATGTTGATAATCACAGCAGGCTCAATGTTTCTCTAAGAATATAAGGCCACACAGCTGGCTGGGCATTTTTTAACAGATTTCTATCAGATTCTGCCTTTATGAATGGGCTACTGGAGATGGCGCTTCCTTGTTATTGGAGGAATCTCAGCTTCACTCTGCGGCTCTGTGCTGCGATTGGCTCGCTCCTCCCTTTGGCGCATGCGCTGACAGCGCCGAGTCGGCTGACAGCGCGAGAGACAAAGTAGTTTCCTTCGTAGCCTTTTATTTCAGCCGCAGCCTACAGCGACACGGTTCTGTCGGACTCCGCGGATGTTTTGTTGACCCTGTCCTCTTCCGTGTCTTTACCTGTAAATCATGCCGCGCGGTGGTGAGTATTTTAATGGCAATTCACCTGTTGTTTCTGCTTTAGAGTCGCTTAAAGTCCGCTCAACTGGCACATGCTTAGCTGTTAGCATGCTAAGTGGCTAACAGCGCTTCAGAAAACCGGACCTCAGCTATTATTTCAGACGGAAAATATAAGTCTAACAGTTTCCAAACCTTTTTGTGCCGTCAAAGTCAGTGCGGGAAACAGTTTGAGAGTCTATATTTCGTGGTTTATTTTGTTATAAATTAAGACGTACTAGCAAATGTACAGTTGATTAGCTCACTTGAAGGTTTTCGGTTGGTGGCCCCTAGTGGACGGAAGGTAGTTTTACACGATAAACAGCGTCAGGGTAGCTTAGCAACTTAGCATAAAAACATCTCAGTATGACTCAGTTGGATTCGGTTCATCCTTCTTTTGTAATTTGTTAACATAGCGCTTAGCAAACAACTTGAAATATGGTTTGACAGTTCTTTTGAGTGTGCTGAATCTATGGATTCAGTACATTCAAAAGATTTATTCAAAAGATTCGTTCACTGACTCGTTCAGTTTATATAACTACACGTTTGGTTCCCTGCTATTAAAACAGGCAATATAGCTTAGTTCACATTTAGTGCGCTATTTATAGAGTTTTGACTGCATTTTCTGTTCCTTTACATTCAAAAGAGCCAATTACCATGGCTTTAGTGGTTATAGGTGTTCCGTTTATAGAACTTTACCTGCCTTTTTTTGTTCCTTTTTAATTTAAAAGCGGGTCATATAAAAGGTCAGGGCGTTTCAAGCCTCTCCTCTTTACCTTATGTTGAAGTTCTAGCAACCGGAAGTCAGTCAGCTCAGATGGAAAAAGGTAAACATACGTCTCTGAATACACTTTTTTATCAAAAATGTATCACTTCCAGAAACATATATAATTCCAGACAAATCCATTACATAAATCACTGTATTATCTATCCGTATCCTTCCATCCGTTAAAAAACCAATTAAAAGTCTGGATTGACATTCGGTTAAAATAAAACACCTTAAAAAAACAGAGAGCTGACCTCAGCTGAATTGAGAAATGAACAAATCAGTTATTGAAGTGATTCAGTTCAGTTGGTTCACGTGAATGTTTTGTTCTTTTTAAAGACTCACTCATGAATCACATATTCCAGTTCATTTCAGTAAAATTTGTCACTTGGTAAATTGATCTGGCAATAAACAAAGTCAGTTCAGAAACACTTTATTTGCCCCAAAATAATAGATATGATGTAAACGATTCATTGTTTAGGTTTCTATCTTTACGTCATTATCATTAGTGCTGTTGAGTTACTGCCTCCTGAAGAGGAGGATCAGGGTTGTTTGTTATGCTTTTCTCTCTATGGGGGGTCGCTCCAGTCCGGTCTAGAGGCTCCAGAACCAGGAAGCCCGTTTTATGTTTAACTCACTGGAGCTGCTACCCTACCAGACCGTCTGCAGCATCCTGCAGAAGTGCGGCCCGTACTTGAATACCCCGTTAACACCGGGGTATTTAAACTCCTCCACTTCTGATTTGACATTTATTTCACCATCCGTTTGTTTCTTCTGCAGCTTCTGACATGTAAAGTCAGACTGGGTTGTGTTAGAAGTCCTAGAGAACTCAAAGAACACGATCCCACTAGTGCTTCCTGCTTTTTCTAGATAACAGCGAGTTATCCTGCAGGTTTCCTGGAGAACCATCCGGTTGCACTGACTGGTTGCTTCGCCGCTGTCCTGAGCAAACACAGGCTGACTGTGAACCGAGTGTTGGGTAGCAACAACCCCCCCCCCCCCCCCCCCCCCCCCCCCCAACAGAACCAGGGTTCTGCTTGGAAGGGCAGCAGGGAGACTTAAGTCCCTCTTGGGTTCTTTAAGCCTCATGATGAGCCACCAGGTGATTGTCCAGAGTCCGTCTGCCCAGAGAAGCGCGTTGATCAGCAGAAATTAACACGTGGAGGAAGGAACATCATCATAATCTGTCGCAGATATTTTCTTTGTTGCGTGTTTATCCTGAAACTATGACTTGAAAGGGAAGCAGATAAACGGCAGTGCTGTCAGGAAAAATGATCTGCCAAGTTAAAAAAGAAACTAACATTTTTATATTAGTGTGGCTATGTGTGAATATCAAGAATTAAGGGGAAATAAGAAAAAAAATCCAGCAGTCTGTGATTATAAATCCATCACAAAAAGAAATTGGAGCTTTATTAGAAATGAAAGTTTAAGGTCGTGGTGTCCAAAGTCAGTCGCATGTTTCAGTCCTGGTGGTCAACACACCTGAATGAAAAAGTATATTTCAATACGTTTTCAAATAAAAAAGGAACACAAAAATATCATTACTGGCTTCATTTTCATAATAAATATTAAAATGATAACATATCTATCACAAAATAAAATACAAAGACAAGCATTTCTAATGCACACAATTTTGAAATAAAATAAACTATTCAAAACACTAACATTTTCTTAATGCGATCAAAGCACTTTTAGAACAGTGTGAATAATTAAAAAGCATTTAGCTAGAACAATGAGAACAAATACAATTATTTTAAATTAAAACAAGCTAGCAAGGGTAGCAGGAAAATTTATTTTCTGCCTGTTTCGCTGTGACAGGAGCCTGAGGGGTTTGTTTTTCAAGATAAAGTAAATTTTAACATTTCATGATATTCAGCTTTGTTTTAGATTATGATTAGAATAAGTGCACAAATATACAGTAGCTATGCTATATCACACATTTTATGTTGTTTTAACTTATCTTTTAATGCATTCTGAAGGTGTGGCGGTTTGCCGCGATCAATTACATGTAGTGTAAATCCTGGGAATACATTAAAAAAGTAGAATTTTAACTCAACATATACTATCTCGTTATAAACGATATAGTCTCATCTTAAATCTCTTTTTTTTTTTTTAAGGCAGGGCTTGCAGCTGCACTTCCTGATCGCCAAGAACCGTAAACTGCAGACCGATCGATGCTTTTATGTGTTGTTGCCCAAATCTAACAACACAGAAAAGTCAAAATGTTGTATAGCACTGTTTTAAATGCCACAGTACCCCGGTACCAAATTAGTACCGGTGTACCGAACTAGCGCCTTCTTTTTATAATTTAAGATGCTCCAAAAACCACGAGTAAACCTGCAGGACGGGCGCTAAAAACTCTGGACTATACCGACTCTGGTTATTTAGAGATTTCTATGGAAGAAGAAGAATTTAAAGTGTTATTTTAGATTCATCAGGGAGTCGGTGAGGAAATGTGGAGCATCTTGGATCACTTACTGTTTTTATATATATATATATATATATATATATATATATATATATATATATATATATATATATATATATATATATATATATATATATATATATATATATATATATTCCTGCACACCTTCACGTTTTGCAGGGAAAAAGGGCCACAAGGGCCGAGGGAAGCAGTTCAGCAACCCGGAGGAGATCGACCGACAGATGAGGCTCCAGAGAGAGATGGTGAGTGACAGACCTGCAGCACAACGCGTTGTCCTTCACACAGCGGGGGGGCTGATGTTTGTGGCTTCAACAGGAGGAGAAGGGGGGAGCAGAGAAGGAGAGCTCCTCAGAGTCTGAGGAGGAGAGCAGCAGCGACGAAGAGTCCGAGGTGAGCGCAGCCGCTTGAAAGATTTTAGCCAAGGGAACCACTCTATTTTAGTTTTCCGCTGACATGAAGAGATTTACTATAAAAAAAAAGTTTGTTTTCACCCCCCAGTCTAAGAAGAGGAGTGGAGTGGAGGGCCTCATAGAAATTGAGAATCCAAACCGTGTTTCCCAGAAGAGCAAAAAGGTGACAGAAATAGACGTGGCTGCTCCCAGAGAGCTGTCCCGCAGAGAGAGGTGGGTGTCACACCTGAGGGGGGGGGGGTCTTCTAGCACCGCCGTTGACTCGTCTGTCCTCTGCTGCTCAGAGAGGAGATCGAGAAGCAGAAATCTAAGGAACGTTACATGAAGCTCCACCTGGAGGGGAAGACTGAACAGGCCCGGGCGGATCTGGCCCGACTCGCCATCATCAAGAAACAGAGAGAGGAAGCTGCCAAGAAGAGAGAGGAACTCAGGAAAGGTGAGAGTACACCTGTAATCTTTAACAGAACATAAACTAGTGAGTTTATCTTCTGTTGTCCACCTCAGCTACTGGGACACTAAAATGCTCCTTTAAAAAATATGAAACATGTTTATTCAAAGCCGTCTTTTGAATCGCTTCATTAAATTCAGTCTTGCATAGCAGATGCTTATATATAGATTTAGGCTGCACAATAAGAAGGTCCTGGGTTCAAATCCCAGTCTGCTGTCTACCTATAAACAGTTTGCATGTTCTCTCTGTGCATGGTGGGTTTTCTACGGGTACTCCAGCTTCCTACAGCCCAGAAACACGACTGTTGGGTTCATTGATTAGTCTATGTTGGCCTGAGATGCGTGCAAAAGTCATGACAAAGTCGTCTTTTTCTTTTTTTTTTCCTCCATCCCATATAAGCAGTAAATTTACGTTGCATGAAAACACATCTTCAGCTATAATCAGTAAAATATAATAACAATAAAACATTAAAGTTTGAAAAGATTTCATCAAAGGGAAATGAAGAAAACAAATGAAAGTCATTTTAAAATAGTCGATGATGCAAGAATGCAGGCGGGACTCAGGGTGGGCTGCTCAGTTTAAAAGTCATAAACAAAATTCTGCAAACATAAAATTCAAATAAGACCAAATATGTCAGGTAGTCATTAAAGATGTACTCATGTAAAAATCTTATTTTATTAAACACGGCTAGGCGAGCTTAACCTGTTAAACCCGTTTGGCCTGATCTTGGGACTAACAGAGCTACGGCTGTTTTATCAGCTTTAAAAGTTTGTCAGAAACGTTCACGTTTTTCTTTATTAAATACCTTCAAGTAGGAGGCTTTAATGTTTATAAAACAAAGTATTTTTTTCACAAGAACTTTAGGTCAGGGGTGTCAAACATACGGCCCGCGGGCCGGTTCCGCCGAACAATTTAGTCCGACCTAGTGGCTAAATGCATTATCATTATTCAAAAAAAAATCAATAAGAATTATAATGCCAAAAAGAGCTCATCAGATTTGACTTTCACAAGTGGAGCAGTACTGCTTTTGCCATAGTGCTCCGATTGATTTATGAATGTGAATAGTTTTATTATGATTCATGCGGGGAATATCTCAAATGATATGGACACTACAATGGGAAAGTAGGAGAGGAAAGGAAGAACAAGAAGAAAAAAATAAAAGGTGAAAGAAAGAGGAGATAAAAGGAAGAGAATGATGAAACAATTATTGAAAAAAAACATGTAGTTCGTTTAATTGAAAATATGCAGTTCCTATATTGTCCACGAGGGGCGCTGTGTTTTAATTAGCAGATGGTAGCACTGAGCTTCAGATGTGGAAAATTGATTTTAAATCATTTCTTAATTTTTATCTGTTTGATGTATTTTGTCATCTAGGACAGTGTTTTTAAGTTCCAAAAAATGTGAATAAATGTTTTTCAACATTGTACAATCACTGTGATCAGTTCTTATGCATAATGCACAAGTAAATGTTTAACTGAGTAAAAGTATTGTTGAAATTGCATTTTTCTTAAAAACGCTGAGGTTATTCATAATATATTGTGTAAAAGTGAAATTAATTTAACATAAAAATCAACAAGAAGTCCACTTTTATTAGTTCTATTTAATCTTGCAGTGAGTTAACTCGTGTGGCCCTCTTGAGATCAGATTAAGCTGAATGCGGCCCCTAAACCAAAATGAGTTTGACACCCCTGCTTTAGGTTTTGCAGCATTTTAAGCAGACAAAATGCAGCCTAACTATCAAACATGGCTGACTCTCTCAATAAAATGCTTCGCTTTGCAGACATGCTTAACTCCATTCTGATACTGACCCCAAGGTCGGTATCATTAAAAACTAGAGTCCCACCTATTAAACAAGGTAAAGCCCGTCTGGGCCGTAATCTCACTGCCTAACGGAGCTTCTCCTTCCCAGCTGCTGAGCACGAGCTGCAGCTCTGACCAATTAACAATGTGACGTTCTGCAGCGCTGTTTTTTTCCTCCCTCTCAACATTTACCACCATAGCAACACAGAGGCGTGAAAAGACCCTTCTAACTGTGTTTTAAAAAGAAATGGGTCATGATTTGTCTTCATTTTATTGATTTATGCTGTGCACAATGGTGCATGTTGATGACGCACAGGATAAATCTTAGTACCAAAGGCCTGTTCATGTGCAAAAGGCGTCCTACAATGGAAATCAGCACTTTATTTGACTCGGTTCCTTTTTTTTTTTTTTTTTTTTATAAGGTGAAAAACACATTTGGCATCTTTGGATAAACCAAAATCACAGGTCCGCCTGTTAATCTGCGCACTAAAACCTCTGTGAAACAGTCCAGATGTGCTGCAGCTATAATCAAGATGTGGATATACAAAGTCTGAGGCTTTTATGTTTTTCATGTATTTTTCTGCAGTGTTTATTTTGGAAAAATATTTAGGCGAGGCTCAGAAAATTGGATTTTCTTTGTTTAATCACCTATAAATCAGACATGGTGACATTTGTAATAGTGGTTCCACTTGAAGAAAATTTTTTAATGCCAGATGTGTAATTTCAGGTGGAAATAGCTCCTGAATCCCTCTGGGCTTAAACTCTTTCTCTTGTTTTACTGCAGTGGAAGAGGCCCAAGCGAAGCGTTAGTGCCTCACCTGGACGCCTCGACACACTCTTCAGTCTCAGGGGAACGGAGGCAGCAGGACCAACACTGAGAGACGTCTGATCAGCCGGTCCCTCGCCTCGGACCAGAGGGACGTGGGACTTCTCTGACAGTCTGGACAGCAAAACCAGGTGGTGCAGAGCTGGGCGAGGAGGAATGCAGCGTTTGGAAAGCCTCTGCGGGTCTCTTCTGGATTATGTGACGGTTTAAGAGGAGACCTGAGCTGCTTTACTAAGTGTTTCACAGCCTCGTCGTTATTTCTCACCAGGGTTTTTACGTCTAAAGCTGCTAAAAGTTTCATTCCTTTGGATTCCCAAATGTTCCCCCGTTGGTGTAATCGACCTTTGCAGGACTTGTTTTACAGTGTGGGTTTTAAGCCAGTTTTGATGACAGCAGGAGACTGTTCTAATAATTATCCAACTCTACAGTTTATTGTGTTCAGAGTCTTGAATATCACGATCTTGGTTTATATGCCGTAAACAGTTACTTTCATGTGCTGTTTCAGTTTGTCTTGGAATAAAGCAAAATTGTTCTGGTTTTGTTTGAGTGTTTCATTCCTTCAGACGGGCCTGCAGCTCTAACCTCCTTCATTCGGATCTAAGAAGCATTTACAAATCTTGGTACACATTCGTAGATCTAAATGCAGATTTGTGGATTTTGTTTTTTACACATTTGCAAACTGGATTACACACACAAGTAGTTTTACACATTTGCAGATTGTTGTACAGACACACAAATCTCACACATTTACAGATTTATTTACACATTTTCAAATCCCACTGCACACACAAATTGAGATGCAGACACACATTTGCAAACAATATAGTACCCATATGGTCTCACCATCACTAGCGATCAAGGTAGAACTGATGGGTTTCACATGAAATGCAGGCGTGTTTCCTTCAGTAGTCTGGAAGTTTTTCCAAAGAGCTCATTATCCACACTTCTATCTCTGGGAGGCAACAAACCAAAGCGCAGTGTGGGTTACACCGAATAAATGCCCGTTGTTTATAAGTTACATTTTTTAAGTAATGTGCATCATGCAATGTAGAATTAGGCAGGAAAGGAAATTAGAAATTCATATATAACCATTTAGTAAAGTCTCTTTTGACACGTGTTATGGAAATATACAATTTTTGTGTTAAACATTTATTTTTCTTAAAGCCCAAAGAGTTATCTTGTTATCACTAAGGGTGTGGCTTTGACTTTACAGAAGGTAAGTTTTTTATTTATTTTTTTTGCTGTCCCGCTCGAAAACAATGAATTTATTCAAGCTCTAGAAGACCAGAACCAGAGTTTTATGGGGGAACCTTTGGGAGTGGGATACGGTTTGAAAGCCTGTTTATGGTTCTTGATGTTATTTTGATTGGCTCCCAAAAAACCTCCTGGGCTATAAATCAAAAGTTAGTTGAAGCCGATCTCCAAAAAACATCAAAGAAGCTTATTCTATAATATACAACTTTATATGGAGAAAAAAAAAACACATGTTAAAAAATAACAACTGGTTAAAGATTATAGAAAAGGTTTGAAAACACTAGATTTTGAATCAGTGGTGACAGACAGAATCCATCTGGTTTCATATCCCCAAAAATATTTTTAAGAAAGTTAGAGGGCTGGGTTTCGTGCTGAAATTTGATCATAAAAATAGGAAACTTCCTGTGAAATCTTAATTCCATGAACAGATATTACACTATTGGAAGATATTTTCCCATAATTTTACCCCGCATGGCTCCACACTGTGGAACAATAGAACTATAATGATTAACAGGAAACCCATATTTAAAGAAGTTTGGTTTGATAAAAATGTGATCTTTGTCACAGATCTAATAAATGAGCATGAAAATTTCTTATATTCTGACACCTTTAAAAAAAAATTTAAGTCCACTGTTCTTATGCAGAATTCAGCAAAGTATGCAAAACAATTCCTGTTGCTCTACTGAGTTTAATAAAAAGTACACTCAATGAGAAATACAAGCGGTCCTGCCAGAATAAAAAAATTATCAATTGCCTGTCAGGGATAACATTTTTTATAATCATTTTATCGGGAAAGCCTTTAAATGTAAAACCTTTCATGATTATACTGGAACGACAAAAAATATAATTAATGATTCAGGTGACAGGAACATATTTAAAATATTTAAAATGGCCAATTTCACCAAAAGTAAAAGAAGTACAATATAAAATTATGAATAGTTATCACCCAACAGCAGAAACTCTTAAGAAAAGATTTGGATTCTGCGTTTTTTGTCTTGAAGAACCTGAAACTATTGAACATCTCTTCTATTCATGTAGTCACAGGTCATTTTTGGCAGAACCTGCATATTTGGTTGATATGTATAATAATTGTACACAATATAATATCCTAACCAAATATTTGATATTTGGTTGGGATATTTCTGACAAGGTTAATATTAGCATGATAATGGGAAGATATCATAAACATGTATGTAAATGGAAAAATCCAAAACCTTCATTAATATGTTTTAAAAATGCACTCAAAATCTTCTATTCCTCCTTATCTTTGTTAGCTGACAAATATGGACATATACAAAAAATTTGTAGTGACACGTCACAATTTCTGGTTTATCTTGACAAAATGCTAAAGTTAATGTGATGCAAGAAATTGTCTCGTTGCTGAAATGGGTCTGTCTCTGTTAACTGTTGATTTTAATACGTTATATATATTTATACCTTTGGAGATTGCTTTTGTATGTAAATGCCTGTTAATTAATTAATATATTTTCCTTTGCCTTGCACACGTTACATTGACCTCCTGTATGTAACTATTTTATTCCTCTTTTTTTTAAGAATGCAAAATGGATATTCCAATTTGAACATGGAATTAATGTTCTGATAAAAGAAAGCCGGAAGTTGTTTGACTTTAACAGGATGTGCCATAGACATCATATACGTATTCATGTCTGTGGGATGTGCTGCATAACCCACGAGCAACTACTTTTCAGCTCAGATGGAAACAGAAACAACCAAGAAAATGGTCAGAATCATTATCTAATTTTTTTAAACAAAGTCTAAACATATAATTTATGCAAATATAAATAATTATATATTTAAAAAATATTTCTGTATTTATTTGAATAATTATTTCATAAGTTATTCATGTGTTTGTCTCTCTATAAGAATCAGGAAATACTGGAGCAGCTGCTTATATTCTATATATTAAATAACTACAGATTTATGGTAGAATCAGCATTAATACTGATGTAGTTTAAAGTGGATTGAAAATCAGAATGATATAATTTATCACTATGTGTAAAAATATGTAGCTGGTTCTGATAGTGTGGCAGCCTGGGGTATAAGTAATACAGAAAGACTGATAAGACTGAAAAATATAGGAGAAAAAAAGGGAAAAACTGGAAACTAAAATAATTACACTTTAATAGGTTAAACTTAAATCACTTGAAGTAAGTGGTAAACATGCAACAGGACGATGACAACTGCAGTCTGCATGAAAAAGCAAATTATATTTTTATGTATTTGCATTATCATATAAATCCAAAAGAAGATTGTTAAAAGTAGCAATAAATAAATTTAGTATCAAATTTACAATACAATTATTTTTGGATGATGTAAGTAAAATAAAAGGTCAAATCATGTTATTTTTGTAAAACACAACCAGATAATTTAGTTACTACTAATAAGTTACTGACTTAGTTTAAGCATTATTAGTAATTTATTTATTTATTTTACTAATTTCCTGTCCACATTCCAGTCCAGTGGTGGCAATGCACTATTATAGTTGGTTTAGCCAGTTTATCACTAATATAGTTTTATATCCATTTAAAGAAATTGAGTGAAATTCCCAAATGAATTTAAATATATCATCATTAAGTAAAATTAATATTTATTCAAAGGATGCAAAGTGGAAAAAATGGTTATGTATTTATTTTCATAACATTTTAAGATATAAATGTCAATTACTCATGCAGTTCTTTACTAGAAGGGTGTCCATTATTAACCTTTAAGGGTTCTTTATAATATAGAAACATAATAAAAGAAAAATGTAATAGAAGAAAAAAGTGGACTTTAATTTCTTTGGCAGAAACAACAATCCTCTTACCCCCTTTTGTTGTATTATATTTATTTTCCCATTAAATACTTATAATCTCAAATTAAATAAAAATAGTGATAGCAGTTGATGTGTGTCCAAATAATTTAAAGCGAGCAAAGTCGTGAAAAAAAAAAAACAGCTGTCATAGAGAGTCGAGTCCTAGTTCAGGATAAAGAGTCGTTCCAAAGAGTCGGATCGGCCGCGAACGTCACATCACTGGTAGGCGGAGACTTTGTGATTTGGCGCCTATTTAATGCACCTGTTGGAATCTCAGGTCACAGTGACAGGACGACGCAGGTGGCTGTTTACTTTCCGGTAAGTTTTATTTCTGATACCTTATTCTAGGTTGTTTATTTCCCATCTGATGTAGTTTTAAAGCCATTTCTTTTGTCTAAACAGCGCAGAAGACGAGGAACGGCCCGACTTCGGCTTCTGGAGGCGGTTTGGCTGAAACGTCTGAGGAGGAAACATGGCGGCAGGAAGCGGCGGCAGATCGACGATGGACACTGAGAGGATCTCTGCAATCAAGCTGATTGATCTGCAAAGGTAGGAGAGAAAACTGCTGGAGCGGCGGATCAAGACGTCTAAGGTAGGAGCTGCTGCGGGTGATGATGATGATGAAGGCCAAAGCGCTTGGCTGCTGCTGTGCTGGGAAATTTTGATGCTCCGCCGAGAGTCGATGTGCTAAATGGTGGGAAACAAATATGGCTGCTATGGGTTTGGTGAATATAATTAAAAGCTGTTTGATCATCAAAGGTAGGTGACACAACAAAACGCCTAAAGGTATGCGGGGATTGCTGCTGATGATGAAGGTGTTTGATGATGAAGGCCAAAGCGCTTGGCTGCTGCTGTGCTGGGAAGTTTTGATGCTCCGCCGAGAGTCGAGGGGTTAAATGGTGGGAAACAAATATGGCTGCTAAGGGTTTGGTGAATATAATAATAAAAATAAAATAAAAAGTTCGACTGATCATCAAAGGTAGGTGAGACAACAAAGGTAGGTGCTGCTGATTGCTGATGAAGGCCAAAGCGTTTGGCTGCTGCTGTGCTGGGAGGTTTTGATGCTCCGTCGAGGGGTTAAATGGTGGGAAAGATAATGGCTGCTAAGGGTTTAGCAAATCTAGTTAAAAGCTATTTGACTGATCTACAAAGGTAAGTGACACAATAAGACGCCTAAAGGTAGGAGCTGCTGCGGGGGATTGCTGCTGCTGCTGATGAAGGCCAAAGTGTTTGGCTGGTGTTGTGCTGGGAAGTTGTGCTTTGCTGAGAAGGATTCTGCTGTGGTGAAAATCTTTCTTTGTGGTTTGCTGTGCTGTTGGTGAAGCATCTGTTGTGATCTGCTGCGGGTTTGCTGGAACCAGCATGTTGGTGGAATCTGAGGTTGAAGGTTGAAAATCAGTGGTGGGGAAACAAAGATGGCTGCCAAAGCTTTGGTGAATCTAAAAGCTGCAGGAAGAACGTTCTCTCCAGGAAGTCAATCGGAAGCTTAGTAAATATCACTAATAAAACTCAAGTAAAAATATTAAAGCCACAATTGTAGCTATATTGACATAAACGTCAATGACCAAAGATGTCTTTGGGTTAAAATAAAGTATTTTATTAAAATTTTAAAGACAACCGTCAGTATTTAAATCAAAATAACTTTTGAAATGCATATGCTTAATATTTAGTTGGGGTCTAAATATCTGAGAAATGTAAAGTACTTCAGGGGAATCACTGACACCTTCCTTCCTGCAGGGGGCGTCGCTGAGCTGCTGCTAATAACTCCATGTTCTCCTTCTACAGACCAACTGGATCCTGTCTGAGTTTTGATCATGTGTTGCATCTAACAGTTTCTTCTCCTTTCATCCTTTTTCTTTAATAGATAAAGGAGCGACTGCTGCAATTAACTTTTTTCTTTTACAATGAAACAGAAATGTATCGGATGTGGAAAGCAGAGCAAGTGCATCACATAAACCAGCTTCAAGAGGAAAACCATCAGCTTCTACTTCTGTAAATCTAAACATTGAATGTGGATAATAAAAATGTTGAAGAGAGAAACATGACGGTGAAACTGAAAGATGTGGAAAAGGAATGTTCTGATCCGGTATAAATGCCCGAAGGACCTCTGGATCCAATAAACACCATGAGCTGTTATTTTGTTTTGGAGAGAGGACATCAATCACAGCTCAGGAAATTATGACTGCAACTAATTACTGGACGATATAAGGAAACAAGGACATTCCTGATGAAACCATGAGTCTATAGACAAAAAGAGAAATCCACTGAAGCCACATCAGGAATGGGACACTAAAGGCCAGCGGAAGAAGTTTGTTCAAAGATGGATTTGAATGGTTTCAGAGGAGATCTGGTAATGAACAGGAGGTTTCACACGCTGACAGCAACAACTTTCTCATTGCCTTCAGGTAAATCCAGATGGAAAATTCTTCAGGATTGTTGCCTTTTCTTTAACGGACATGCTGATGCAACGAAGGAGGTTAATTACCTGGATGAGCTGCTTGGGGCAGGATATCACATTAAAGATTTGTCCATGATGGATAATGAAGTTATGAGTTCATGGTTGATTTATGGATTAAGAAGAAATGGAAATGCCAATCTTAAATTGTTGTTGAGACTGGGAAGTCACCAGATGGAAGGAAACTAGTGGGGAATGTGGACAGCAACATGTTGGGAAGGGGCATGGACTCTAAACCCAAAAAACAGGAAGTGATTTGCTACTTCCTGTAGCCGGTCTTCAACCAATGAAAGCCTCAAATACTGGAGTGAAAGGAAACTGGTAACAGAAGTACATGGTGGATGTTTTCTGAATAATTTTTGGTCTGTGATCAAGTGGGTGAATGTGATGAATTATGTCACTGGAAGAAAGTTGACATTAAGTCATAATAAAAAAAAAAAAAAAAAAAAAAAGGGCTTAAAAAAAAATGCCAAAAAGGGCTTTAAAAAGCCCCCCAACTAACCAAACAATGGCTTCAAAACAGCCACACAAAGTGGTAAAATAAGAAACCAAATAAATAAAAATGTTTTAAAAAAACAACTAAAAGACTAAGACAAGACTGAAAAATCAGCAATAAGAGAAAATATTGAAACCAAAAAATGACAATATAAAAAAACAATGAAAATGATAAAAGTGAAATGGTGAAAGACAAAAAATAAAATGACTAAAATCCAAAAAACAACCTACAGCCACAACAAACCCAGCCACCAACCAAAAATGGCTTCAAAACAGCCACAAAGTGGTAAAATGAGAAATGCCAAACAAAAAAACCTAAAATGAGACAAATAACCAACAAAAGTCTAAAAAATCAGCAATAAAAAAGAAAATAATAAAAACTAAAATTAAAACCAAAAAAATGACAAAATAAAAAAAACAATGAAAATGGTAAAAGTGTAAAAAGTGAAATGGTGAAAGACAAAAAATGACTAAAACCCAAAAAACAACCTACATCCAGTGGTTGTAAAACAGCCACCAACCGATGACTTTAAAACAGCCACTCAATATATGAAAGTGGTAAATTAAGAAACTAACAAAAATAAAATTTAAAATGGACTATTTTATTTTTCAGTTTTTATTTTTTTTATTTTATTTCTTTTCTGAGGAGAAAACATGGCGTCAAGAATCTGCGGCAGATCGATGATGGACACGAAGAGGATCTCTGCAATCAAGCTGTTCAAAGGTAGGAGAGACGCCTAACGGTAGGAGCTGATGATGATGATGAAGGCCAGAGCTTTCTGCTTTCTCTGACAGTAAATGAGCTGAGAGTCATTCTGCTGTGGTAAAAATCCTCCTGTCTTTGTGGTTTGCTGCACTGTTTGTGAAGCATCTGCTGTGGCCTGTTGTGATCTGCTGGGGGTTTGATGGAACCAGCATGTTGGTGGAATCTGAGGTTGAAGGTTGAAAATCAATGGTGGAGAAACACAAACGACAAAACTTACATCCACCAATGGCTGTTTAAAGGGGGAAAAAAAAAAAAAAGTCCACCCACCAAACGATGGCTTTAAAACAGCCACATAATATGAGAATGGTAAAACTAAATATAAACAAAAACTAAAATATAATTAAAAAAAATTAACAAGAGAAAATAACCAATACAATATAAATGCCTACAATTAAAACAATGATAAAAATAAAACAATATAAAAGGCCCAAAACAAAAAAGGCCTCAACCTACACCCACCAAAAAAAGGGCTTTAAAAGAAGCCACACAAAACATGAAAGTGGTAAACTAACAATAATAAAACAGAAATAACCAACTTGAAAAAATAAATAAATAAATCAATATAAAAAACGAAGAAAATATAAACACCCAAACTTTAAAACAATGATTAAAAAATAAAATAAAACAATGATAAAAGTATAAAGTCAAATGGTGAAAAACACTAAAAAATAAAACGACTAAAAATCAAAAAACATAAAAAAAAAAAAAAAAACCTACACCCACAACAAACCCACTCACCAACCAAAAAAGAAATGGGGAAAATGGAAAAAAATAAAAACTCAATCTAAACCAAAAAAATATAATAAAATAAAAACACCAAAAATTAAAAACTGATAAAAATAAACAATGAAAATTATAAAGGTACAAAGTCAAAAGGTGAAAAACACCAAAAATAAAATGACCTACCCAAGCACCAAAAGTTTTTTTTATTTTTCCCCTCCGTGGGCTGCCACCTTATCGTGGTGGAGGGGTTTGAGTGTCCCTGTGATCCTAGGAGCTACGCTGTCAGAGGCTTTATGTCCATCATAAGGTCTCCATGGCAAAAAGGTCCTAGGTGAGGGATCAGACTAAGAGCAGCCCAAAACCCCTTCAACACAGACTGAGAATAAAATGCAGATTTTATTTATTTTTTTATTTTTTTTTAGTTTTATTTTTAAAGGGAGAAGAAATAACCCAAACATTTTAGTAAAAACGTTTATTAATTAGGTCTATTTATTTAAAACTGCATCTGTAGAGACTGAGGCTGCAGCTCTGATGGAAACATTTTATCCTGAAAAGAAATGATCAGTTTCCTAACCCTAACCCTAACCCCTGACTGTCAAAATCGGGTCTGATTTATTTTAGTTTCAGTACAAGTGAAGGCACTAGGGTCACGCAAGAGACCCATCCAACATGGCGGCCGTGCTAAAACGTCAACTCCAATCAATACCATAGACAGCTTTTGTGGACACAGATAAATGTTAAGTCTAAAACCAGTTAACCTGAAGTCATGATCATCATTTGTTCATTATACAAAATAGTGTTAAACTGAAACAAATATATAAACGGCTACAGAATTATTCACACCTCTGGCAGGTGATGATGATGATGATGCAGTCAAGACAAGAAACAAAAACTGAACCTCTTAGTTATAACGCTGACATTTTTGTGGCACATTAATCGCGTGTCAAAACACAGTTTCCTGATGTTTTTTTTCCCCGCAGCGCTCTGGACTGTTTTTTTTTTTTTTTTTTTTTTTTTTTTTTTTTTTTAATTCTTGGCACTTTCCGTAGTTCCAAGAATGCTAGAGACTGTAGCATAACAGACCTGCACTCACTGTTTCCAAATCCGCTTATTATATGCGACTTTGAGCTTCTTTCTAAAGTCGCTTGTAAATTTCATGAGTCGCTGATTGCGTTTTTTTTTTTTTTTGGGCCTGTTTCTGAAAGTGAAGTCGGCTTATTTGGATTCTAACACGTGGGTTAAAGTTCTCTATCGCTGCGACGGATTTCCGTCAATTGGAAAACGAGTGCAAAAAGTTCTGTCTAGACTTTTTTTATTCAAGGTTTTAAACAGAAGCTATACCCAACCAATGAAACCTGGCAGAGCCTGGACATTAGCCAATCAGAGAGTAGGGCGGGTCTTTGCAAAGCGGACATTGGCAGTCTGAGGTTTGTTGGTGTTCAATAATTATAACTTTTGGAAGAACATCTCAAACTGGCTGCAGATGAAAGTAGCGGTGGTCATAGGTTTTCTTTTGGATTTATGCGAACCAGCAGGTCAGAAAGTTCAGCGGATTAAAAAGCTGACAAACTTCCTTGGTACGTGTGTCTGTTGCTGCTCCTGCATTTAATTAATGAGTTATTTCCATCTGTGGCCATGTCACCTGTCAGTGTTTATTCCCTCCTTCCAGTAACTTAAATAAAAAAAACAACCAGGGATCTCCTCATGATTCGGTATTATGTTTTATTTAAAACTCAGAGTTATGCGTTAGCTCAGCTAATTTAGCATGACATGCTTTTTTTTTTTTTTCTCTCTCTCAAAAGGGTGCGATTTGGAAAAAGTTAAAGAATCAAATAAAATATTCCACCTGCACTTTTCTGAAGCAAACAAGGCGGAGCTGCAGTCAGAGCGGCTGTCAGTCAATAAGCAGCAGCTTCACCTGATGAGCCGCTGCACACCTGGACACTCCTTAAATAAAATGAGGATTTAGTTGCATACAAATTATTAAGGAAACCATGTAAGAAAAAATTAAACCACAGCTACAACATGGACTGGAGAACGGGTTCTAACTGGGTGAGGCCAGAGAAAGGAGATTCTCAGAACTTTTTATGAAGAAGTTCTTTTATTTTTACACAGAGTAGAGAGCGATGTGAAGCGACATTATAGAAGCAAGTCGCACTAGAAACAGCTGAGGTTGTTTATATTGAATGTGACAGTGGAGTTAATGTACAGGTGTGAAGTAGATGATGTAATGAAAAGGTGGAGAGATACAGGAATGGTCAACGGATATTTTAAAAGTACCAGATTTGGTTAAAGTTGACTTTGCACAATAAGCAAATGAGGTAACTGATGTGGCATGATGTCCACGGCCCTGGAATATATGGGCTGACTAGAAATTGTTTTCAGTCAAACTGAATATTTTCGCTTTAACCTCTGGACTATTGTGTCAAGTCCAAATGTTGGAGGGGCGGTTCTGGATTGGTTTTTAGCAGCTGGGCTTGGACCCGTAGATTTCTGACAAGACTGGATAGAATACTGTCTGTGTAAAGGTTCTCCTGAAGGGGAAGAGGTACCTTTTAATCTGCTTTGATTTTCTGTTATCTTAATAAATTCTTGTCATGGAGGAGACAGTCCTTTTTAAAAATTTAAATACCAGAATGGAGTCTGCAAACTAAATCAAATTCTCCCAACTCAATAGATAGTTTTATTTAAGATGCTACGGTCATGATAATTTTTTTTTTTTTTTTTTTTATTCAATGGTTTAGTGCTTGTTTATACACTGATTCAACAGAATGAAAAGTGGTTCTGCAGGCGGACGTCCAGCTTATCATGCAGTACATAATATCTGACATAAATAAAATCTACTTTAGCTGTCAAATTATCTGATATGTCTGAGGTTTAGATTGAATTTGTTTACATTTAGTTTTCTTTATATGCTTCTTAAAACCAAGTTTTAAATCAATAACACCTAAATATTTAAATTCATGTACCACTTGAACTTGAATGTCTTGATCAACACCTATATATTTTTTTTTTTTTTTTTTAAGAAAAAATGTTTTTAATGCATTAAGATGTAATTGAGAATTTCCCAACCAATAAAATACTTTTCTCATTGTCAATGATGGTTCTGGAGCTGCTTTGTGTTTATTTTTTGCACAAACATACACAACTGCATCATCAGCATACAATTGACATTTTACAGTGGGAGGAAGGCTGATTGGTAAATTGTTTATATAAAAACTATATATCTGCCCCAATACTGAACACTGTTACCCCTAAATGATTTTCATGAGTTTCAGATGTGATCATGTTCCAGATGGGATTCTAACCATTGCATTGTTCATAATGAAAAATTAAATTGAGATAATGTACCCTCTAATACATCATCAAAATCACTGCAAACAAAATTAAATATAATATACGTAACTTTAAGCAAATCAGATCATCGATGACAATCAGTTCTGCTAAAATGTTCTTACACTCGATGATATTTTCACACATAGACTACTGCATCACAACCTACTCACTCACTGGAGGTACAACTTTAAAACCAATAGAAATATTATTCAAAAAATCCTTAAAAATCTTTGATCAAAAGCCCCTGTCATTTCATCAGTGTAACATTTTGGAAAAATATAATATGCTCAAGTTTGAAAATTTTATCCATTTTAAAAATAGTTCTTTAATTTACAAAGTTCTAAATGGATTAGCCCCACCTCCACTTTCTACCTACATTAGACCTGGCAGACGTATCTGCACTAGAGCCTCTTCCAGAGGAGACCTAGAGATCCCCCACAGAAGAACAACCTTTGGACAAACTGTTCTATCCGTCAGAGGGGGTCACTTCTGGAACAGCCTCCCAACAAACATCAGGGAATGTCCCACTTACTGCACATTTAAAAAGCACCTTAAACAGTTTCTTAAAAGTTCTCAGTCATGCACTCACTAATTTTATTTTTTGTAATGTCATTGTTTGAACGTGTGTCTAGTATTTTGACTGATATTGTATTTTATCTTGTGTTGTTGTCTTTTTATTGTTCCTGCCTCAGGACGACAGATGTAAATTAGCATCTATGCTATAATCTGGCTCATTTACAATCTGTACAAGAGTATGATTGTTCATTAATGTGCACTGTCCTGATTAAATAAAAATAAATACAAATACAAATATTTGGCGATTAACCGTGTCAGCCAAAATCAAGAAAAAAATTCTCCAATCACACCCTTTGTCAGGTTCAGATTTAATTTTTCCAGAAAAAAAAGAAGTTTCAGTTGAAGACTGAAGCTGCTATCTGCAGGCAGGGTCTCTGGTTCAACATCCTCCTCCTCGTCTTCTCTCTGTTTAATTGATTAACACTCGTGGATTAAAAAAGGCATCAAATGTATTGCACTACCATTGTAATATAATTTCACATGATGGCTGTGTTGATCTCCTAGCCTGATTATCGACCAGAAAATAACTTCACTCCCATTCTGAGCGGTGAGGAAAATCAACCCTTCATGTTTTTCTTGGATAAAAATGACGAGATGTTTCATTGTAGCTGATCATGTTAGGAAAAGGAAGCATTTAAAGCTAATCTCCGTTTTATAATTCACTCAGAACAATGATGACAGCTTCCTTGTGCTAAGATTATTGAAATAATGTTCAAATAATTTCTAATTCTCTTTGCAATTAATTACATTTCATCTTGTCACTCTTTATAGCAATATGGGTCAATGCAGATCACCACCCTAAATACGGAAACAGTAAAGTTAGCAACAACAAAAAAGCTGCAAAAGCTGAGAATTATTTTTCATACCTGAATTATTTGTTGTTTGGGTGCATTTAGTCAGTTCCACCACTAGTGGGCAGCATCTGCCAGGAACTGGGGGTCCATCAGAGGCTGCACCACCTACTTTTAAATCTCTTGATAAACTTTTAATCCCTCCACAGGGACTAAGCATCAGATTTGCCACAATAGAGATGAGAATATAACCAAATATAGTCTAACAAAGTGGAAAATTTGGTGCAGAGCTGATCTCTATTGGATCTACTGGATTAAGAAAACATTTCGTTTCAAATGACAAATTTCCCGTTCTGCTTGTGGTTGTTTTTCGGCTGCTAAACATACCTTGATAGGTTCCTGAAAAAGGTCAAGATGTAACAAGAAATGAAACTGATCAAGCGGAGCCTCTTGTTGCTCAGATGCTGCACTTAAACTAGAACAAACACAAATATACTGGCTTAAAAAAATGTAATCGCCAGTTCATTAAAATCGCCCAAAGTATTTCAGTCAAAATGTAAATTGTAGAAAGTTTTTCTGCAGCAAAATCCCAACATATTTTTTTAAAGTGGGGGACAGAAATGCCCCAAACAACTGTGACAGGTTCCTCTTTCAGACTTTTCACATCCTTTTAACTGCAGCACACTGTTAGACGTGTGGAGGAGCATAGAGACTACAGCCGGACCGAAGCCCCTCCACAGGCTCTGTGGGGTGACAACGTTTTTCCTTCCACTCAGCTGCCCACACTACTCACCCCTGTGACCACGCGTGGCAGCGGGTGTTTCAGTGCCAAGTTATGATGTGAGAGTAAGACCTAGAAAAATGGGGGGGAAACCATTGTTCCCTTTCGCTGCTGACGTATCATCTGTGCAACTTCCTCCTTTACTAAAACAAGAACGAAAACTGAGGCCCAAAGAGCCGCAGAAACACGCACCACAGAGGACCCGGCTCATCTGCGTCTTCTGCTCCTGGTGAAGTAACCCAGCTCTGGGCCTTGTGAAGACCCTCATTTTGGATCAGGATCATCTGAAGGGAACTGGAGGTCTGGTAGAGGAACTGGTTGGACTCCACTGCCAGCATGCTGCGGCAGTCTCTGAGCATCCTGAAGCAGTTTGGATCGGCAGCAAAGTAAGACTTCAGGACTCGTATTCGAACACTCAGCCGGTGCCAATATCTGTCAGGTTTACGCAAATTAAATCGCTTTCTGGGTCTGAGCTCAACCCTAGAATGCCAGGTCGGAGTTGTTTTATCTGAATACAGTGAATGTAGTTGCAGAAATTACCCGGTCTCGTTTACTCTTATCTTGCAAACCTCGGTTTACTTCATGGGGATTTTATGTGACAGACCAACAGAAAGTAGTTCAGAATCTGGAAGTGAAAGGAAAATTATAATAATTAGGAGGATTGAAATAATTAAATTTAAAAGTGTGACATCGTAGTGAGTGAATAGTTTGTATAACCACCTTTTTCTGCAGGTCTTTCTGGGTTTGTCGCTGCCACCTTTTAATATCTACACAGTGACTCATTTTGTTCGTTGTTCTGTGCAAAATACCTCAGATTCAGTCAGATCAGATATAGAACCTTTGTGGACAGCAGTTTCTGAGTCATATCACAGATACTCAACTTAGGCCTATACTTTGACTAGGCCATTATAACATAATATTGTATCATAGTACCTCTGGCTGCATGTTCAGGGTGGGTTTTCTACTGGAAGGTGAACCTCCACCCCAGTCTCAGGTCTTCTGCAGCCTCTTATAGGTTTTCTTCCAGGATTGTCCTGGATTTAGCTCCGTCCATCTTCAATTCAGTTCATTTATGTTGCACCAAGTCACAACACATGAAATTTTAAGGCACTTTGCAAAGTCAATTCTATCAAATCATCCAGAGAGGTGGGTTAAAGGTTTTCTAAGGAAACCCAGTTTCCTTCAACCGCGGTTGAATTTGAGTCATTGACTCACGTCTACTCTTCCTGGATGAATATGGAGCCACAGCGGACAGTTGCTGGTATGTGTCAAAGACTTGGCAGCAATCCCTCATACTGAGCATGCATGAAGCGACAGTGGAGAGGAAAACTCCCCTTTTAACAGGGAGGAGAACCTCCAGCAGAACCAGAACCAGGCTCAATGTGAACGCTCATCTGCCTCCACCCGCTGGGGCTTGGAGAAGACACAGCAGAGACACTAAAAATGTCTAAGCCTATAGCAGCATAACTATAGAGGTAGCTCAGGGTAACATGAGCCACTCTGACTAGAAGCTTTGTCAAAAAGGAAAGTTTTAAGATTAGTCTTAAAAGTAGACAGGGTGTCTGCCTCACGGACCAAAACTGGGAGTTGGTTCCACAGGAGAGGAGCCTGATAGCTAAAGGATCTGCCTCCCATTCTACTTTTAGAGACTCAAGGAACCACCAGCAGACCTGCAGTCTGAGAGCGAAGTGCTCTGTTAGGAACATACGGGGTAATCAGAGCTCTGATATATGGTGGAGCTTGATTATTAAGGGCTTTATACGTTAGAAGAAGAATCTTAAATTATATTCTTGATTTAACAGGAAGCCAATGAAGGGAAGCTAAAATTGGAGAAATATGATACCTCTGGTTGATTTTCATCAGAACTCTTGCCGCAGCATTTTGGATCAGCTGAAGGCTTTGAACTGTATTTTGTGGACTTCCTGATAGTAAAGAATTACAATAGTCCAGCCTTGAAGGAACAAATGCATGGACTAGTTTTTCAGCATCACTCCTGGACAGAATGTTTCTAATTTTGGCGATATTCCGGAGGTGAAAAAAGGAAACTCTGGAAACCTGTTTAATATGGGATTTAAATGACCACCAAGATATTTTACTTTATTACCAGAGGCCAAATTAATGCCACCCAGATTAGGGGTTTGGTTAAGAACTTTATTTTTTGAAGACTCTGGTCCAAAGATTACAACTTCTGTCTTGTCAGAATTTAAATGCAGGAAATTTAAAGTCATCCAGCTTTTGATGTCATCAAGACATGACTGCAGTCGAAGTAACTGATTGGATTCATCAGGATTTATGGATAAATATAGCTGTCATCAGCATAACAGTGGAAATTAATCCCATGCTGTCTGATAATTTTGCCAATCGGAAGCATATATATATATATATATATATATATATATATATATATATATATATATATATATATATATATATATATATATATATATATATATAGTAAAGAGAATTGGTCCAAGGACTGAACCCTGTGGTACTCCACAGGTGACCCTAGAGTTTGAGGAAGATTGATTATTAACATGGACAAACTGGAATCTGTCCGACAGATAAGATTTAAACCAGCCTAATGCTTTTCCTTTAATCCCTACAGTATGCTCAAGTCTTTGTAGGAGAATATTGTGATCAACTGTATCAAATGCAGCACTGAGATCTAACAGGACAAGTATAGACACAAGTCCATTATCTGAGGCCATGAGAATATCATTAGTGACCTTCACCAGAGCTGCTTCAGTGCTATGATGAGCTCTGAAGCCTGACTGAAACTCCTCAAGTAGGTAATTACTTTGTAAATGTTCACAAAGTTGATTAGCAACTACTTTCTCAACAATTTTAGATAAGAAAAGAAGATTAGATATAGGTCTGTAATTTACTAACTCATCTTGATCAAGAGATGGTTTCTTAAGTAAAGGTTTAATAACAGCTACTTTAAAAGCCTGTGGTACATATCCATTTACTAAGGATAGATTAATCATGTCTAAAATAGGACCACTGATCAGAGGGAATACTTCCTTAAACAACTTGGTTGGGATTGGGTCTAACATACAGGTAGAAGGTTTAGATGAAGCTAAAACTTTAGATAGCTCAGAAAGCTCTACTGCTTCTAAACAGTTCAGACACTGTGCAGGTTCTAAAGATTCCTCCTACGCTGCCTCACTTACTGAGGATGAGGTAATCATGTTTGGGAGGATGCTAATTTTCTAATTAATAGAACCAATTTTATTTATGAAACCAGGGAACAAGCCTCCTATAAATGATTTCCTTCTTTTTGAAAAGGGCTACATTGTCTAATGCAAAACGCATTGAGGAAGTAACCATCAACCAGAGTATCAATTTTTGAAAGAGAAGAAATTAAATTAGTGCCCTCTACTGTGTTTTTCTGTGATATTGGGAGAGTTAAAAATTAAACAGATTATTTAAAAGTTGTTACAGATCGTCTGATCATGATCTACTATAGTAAAATATTTTTTCAGAGGTGGAATACTCAGTTAAACGAAACTTAAATGTTCAATGGTCTAGACAGTACAGGTTTATGAGGAAATACTGTTTCTTCTTCGCAAAAAATAATGCTAAATGTCAGCACAAGGGACAAAGTCTGAGGACGAAAGTGGCCATGTTTGTGTATAAACCAGCATTAAAGGCTACATTAAGGTTATCACTTTCAGTATCAGTGTGAATGTTAAAAAAAACCCACTACAATAACCTTGTGAGTATTTACCACTATGTTAGATAAGAATTCTGAGAACAGATCTAAAAACTGAGAGTAAGGGCGTAACAAAACAAACAGAAGAAGTTTTACTGCTTTGCAGTTTGGATGAGGGAAACTGAGGGTTAAATGTTCAAAAAAATTTTAGTTATTAATTGGCCTGGGACTAATTAATAAATCAGACTGAAAGATAGTTGCCACTCCTCCTCCTCTTCCCACAGATCTGGGAATGTGGAAATTTGAATAACTGGAGGGAGTTGACTTATTTATACTAACGTAGTCCTCTTGTAGCCAGGTTTCTGTGAGACAAAACAAATCAATCTGTTTATCAGAAATCAATTCATTAACTAACAAAGTCTTTGGAGGGAGAGACCTTATATTTAATAGACCACATTTAATTCTTTTATTTTTTGGTTCAAAGTGATCCGTATGGATTTTTATTAGATTTTTATGATTTGTTCCTTTTAGATCAGTTTTTGATCTGTTTTTGCCGTGGGAAAGACACCGTCTCAATAGGATAATGGGTGGGTAACAGTACAGAAGCTGCAGAGAGGTGTGTTAAACTACGGATCTGCTTCCTGGTCTGGACCAGGCCCGTATTAAGACAATGTGGTGCCCCTGGGCACTATACCTTAAAGCCCCCCCCCGCCCCCTACTCGTGCTGTCCTCCGGTCAAAAACATCAGACATAATCAAGGGGATTTCTGTATGTAATTTACTATTTACTAACTTACACAACTACATGTAGGCATATGAGCAGTGAGCAATATTCAAATATCTAATTTCAAAATGTTGAAATAAAAAAAATCTTTATCATTTATTATTATTGTGACATCAGTGTTCACAAAACGAATAATGCATGGTATTTCAACAATTTCAAGTAAATAATATAACAATTTATGAAAAATATATTTTTTCATAAAACGGGCACTGGCCCTTATGGATAATCCGGCCATGTCTGGACCCTGGGTTGTCAGCAACTAATAAATCCGTCCAGATTCCTAGAAAGAAGAGCTGCACCATCCAAAGTGGGATGGATGCTGTCTCTCCGGATCAGACCAGGTTTTCCCCAGAAAGTTTGCCAGTTATCAATGTAGCCCACGTCGTTTTCAGGACACCATCTAGACATATTGCTTTCTACCTACTGTCACCCTGAGGTCCCAGCTCCTCGGGATGTGCTGAAGGGCTGCTACATGAAACTACCCTTGGTTGCTACAGGTTAGCTTCTGGTCTTTTAAGAGCATGGATCTGGGACTCCAATTTTGACACCCTCACCTCCAAAGCTAAAAAAATACCTAATTTATTACACGTACCGTTATTACTAAAGGAGGCAAAGGAATAGCTAAACATCAGACATAGACAGCACGAGGGAGGGGGGGGGGGGGGGGGCAGAGAGAGACGCCACAGCAAAGTGCTAAAGCTAATGCTGAGCTATCAACCCTTCGTCATAGCGAGAAAATCGTGTGAAACATGAAGGGTTCCCAAACATAAAGTGATTTAAGAAAATTTGGAGTTTTAAGGCAGGAATATGTTAGAAAAACAGAGCGATGGCACTGAAAAGAGAATTTAGATCAAATCAAGACAGTCTGAAATGCACAGGTCCAAGTGCATGAGCAAAAACAGGAAGTGATGCAATACAACTTACCCAGTCAGTGTAGAGTGATCAACTGTGGCAATCTTCTTTGTTCCTGCTGAAGAAAAATGTCCCCGCAGCATGATGCTGCCACCAGTGTGTGTTTGGGGTGAGGTGCAGTGCCATTTTTCCTCCATGCGCTGCCTAAAATCTCCAATTTTAGTCTCATCTGAGCATCTTGCTATGTTCCATAAATTGTGTACAGCTATAGAGGAGAGCTTTTATGGTTTTCTTTAGCAATATGCTTCTTTTTGCCAGTTTTCCATAAAGGACAGATATGTAGATTGTCCCAGTTGAGCTGTGGGAACTCTGCTTTAACCTGAACCACAACTTTTCATTTAGGGATTACAGAGTAAAGGGGGCTGAATGCACACAACCCTTTTCAGGGTTTTTTTTTAATTAGAAAATATTTGGAACCCCATGAACCTGCTACACATTTAAGCAACACAAACGTTTGTGGTGGTAATGTGATAAACCACATTAAAACAAACAAAAAACAAAAAAGTTATTTCAGCTTAATAGAAGAGGTTTAAGTTGCATGGTTGTTACAGAGGCTAATATTTCAGGATATCACAGTAGAGAGATTCTGCATTCTTTACCTCATTCTGTGCAAGCTTTACTTTTTTATTTATATTTAATTTAAATCTGCTAGTTCAGAACGTCATCATTACGTATTTCTAGTCTAAGGTTACGTCATTATTATCCACCCACTGGGTGAACTTTTTCTTTCTTTCTTTCTTTCTTTCTTTCTTTCTTTCTTTCTTTCTTTCTTTCTTTCTTTCTTTCTTTCTTTCTTTCTTTCTTTCTTTCTTTCTTAACAGATGGATGAAAAGCGACTTCCAAATGATGGTTTATGTTTTGAATTTTTCACATTTCTAATTCTGAAAACAACAATAAGCGACTTCTACGGCCCAAACAGGACCTTAACCACTGACTGACTCACTTTTGCAAAACATGTGGGTGACCAAACTTTACACCTACCGTATTTCTGGTGCTGACATGCAGACCTGCCTGCTGCAGGACTACTGGGGCATATTTGCAGGCTCGCTGCATCCTCCCCTCATGCATTCTGGTTTAATAATAAACCCAAGCTGCACGCCTCTGCGGCAGAGCAACGTTTGCTCCTGTTGCAGCAGCGTCGCCTCACCCAGTTATCACTCTGCACTGATGCTGTGACCTTTGATCAGGAAATGCTTGCTGCACCTGCTAACACATCTCTGATCAGACCAAAACATTTGTTTGTTGTTCCTCTCATTTTGTTTGAATGTATAGTCTAACCCGACCTGCCAGGCTGACAGAGATTACAAATAAAAGAACTACAGACATGTTGGGGGTTTCTCTGCTTAGCTGTAAAACCCCCGCGGTGTTCACTGGAGGAAAGAAAACCCACCTTGGAGTGGCTGCAGCTTGTCTGGCCCCTTCAGGAACTGGGTAGGACTTCCTTTAACATGCAACACCCAATCTAACACTCACAAGACGTCAGAGACATTTCTCATGACCTCTGCATGGTTCTTTACTTCCTTCAGAGACGGTCGAGCACAGAGTATGAGGTGCTACGTAAGTGACACATTTCTGAGAATAGCCGGAAAATGTTCTTCTATTTTAGCCCTTGAGCCTTTGTTGAACTAAACTGCAGTTGCAGCCAAGCAGTCAGGTTTGCCTTCCTTAGATGGTAAAAACTTTCCTTTCCTTAAAAGCATCTGCATTTAGATGTAAAAGTTCAGAACAGAGACGCTGCAGTGGTTTACTCTTGACTTTCAGCAGTGATGTTAACGTTCAGTGGAGCTTAAGGAGACACTAGGATGGTGTGGGGGTGTTGCTGGTAGCTACATATGAAACCGGACATACGTCATTAAAAGATAACTGTGAAATACTAAAACATTGAAAGCTAATTAACAAACCTTGATGTCATTTAGGCCTGAGGACAAATGGTACAGGTTTACCGTATTCAGTTTATTTTTATAGAGGCAATTCCCAGCAAGTCATTTCAGGGCTCTTTCCAAACCCAATTTTATCAAATACTCCAGACAGTTTTCTCTCTGGGAAACCCAGCAGGTTGCATCCAGTCTTTGACTTGCAACATTCACCCCTCCTGGATGAGCGTGGGGACACAGTTGCTGGCATTGTGTGGTTGAATTTGCAGCAATCCCTCATACCGACCATGCATGCAGCGACAGTGGAGAGGAAAACTCTCCTCTAACAGGAAGAAACCTCCCAACCTACAGCGATGCAGGGTTAGCGTTGACCTGGATGAGGAGAAGATGTTTATTTTAGTCGTTACAGACATGAACATTGTTGGCTTTAATTACTAATGTTTTTGGCCTTTGCTGCTCGCTAGCTCTATGACAAAAATAATCTGTTCTTAGTAACCTTACAAATAACTGATACTAAAGTTTCAGACACTAAAGGCAGCCTGCCAACCACAAGCTTGAGAACCATGTGTTGAAAGGAAAAGGGACACAGAGAGGTGGATGACGTTTACCTGCTAAATGACCCGTCGTTGGTTTCAGTACTGGGAAGTGGGACCACCTGTAGAGCTAATCAGCAGCGACCAGCCAAGCCTGTCATAGACTACACACACCTCCACCCACTCATACAACTATTAAAACAACAGTCTTAACTTAGTACCATGGTTGGTTTGCAGCAGGTCTGTGGTGAACTGACAGCTCAGCTGCTCAGACTGACTGCATCTTGCTACCCAGACTTTCTTCAGTTTCAACAAACGTTGCACAAGCCTCCTATCAGATCATCACTGCCACCGCCCAGAGATGAGCGGTCAACAGGAGAGTCAATGTGACAGACGAGACTTTCAAATAGGAACTAAACGAGACACATCCTCATAAAATGACTGCAGCTAAAAAAAAAAGTACCAATATGATTTATTTTCTTGACACAGGTGCTGAAACTGAACCCACTGCGTTTAATTGGGTGAATCTGTCAGGAATCCGTCCATTTTGTGACTAAATGGTCATTGTGATCATTGGTTTAACACCACCTTGTGTGTTTTTATTAAAGCTTTAAACAAACAGCTAAGAGCCTCTGATCCTTTCCAGTCCACATTTTTATTTTATTACCAGAACCTACTGGACCGGAACGTACCTAAGTCTGTAGGACAATTCCCTGCTAACCAAAATGCCCAAGTCCAGAGCTATAAAAAAGTCAGCATGTACTATCAAAGTCTTCTTTTCTAATTTTATTTTTAAGTTTAGTGTTTTATGATATTACAAGGGCAAACATAACTTGTAAGTGTAACTATATAGAACAGATGGAACACTGAGGGAGGAGGGAAGGGAAGTATCGCAGAAAAAACAGACAGGAAGCAGATAATATTATGGTTCTAGATAGCAGCTAGTTACAAGCTTCCATGGTGAAAGACAAGGAGAGATTGGGTGATGGGTTGCTGGGTTAAATCCCCCTGCCCCAGGTATGAAACCCTTCAAAGTGAGTCTGTCCAGTCTACATTGGGAATGGAGAAGGTGTCTTGCGGAGGGCTTCATAAAAGCATGGTTAATTTGGGGTCAGGAAGTAATTTAAAGGTGGTTTCCAGTGTGACTTTCTGTTAGATCGTCCACCTAATTTAACATTTAACCAAAGCCACAGGACAGAGAAGAAATGAAGAATGGAAACTGCATTGTTTCACTCCACAGTCTCACGTCCATATAATAACCATTTTAACTAGTACTTTTGGGCCTTTTTACCATAAAGTCTGAAGGAGAAGTTAATATTTCTATTTCACTTTCAGAAACACCTTTTGTTATTCTGGGTAAAATGGTTCTTCCATCCTGAAAGTAATCAATGCATTATGTATTCACAGAGAGCAGGCGGTGTTAGTTTCTGCTTGCTGGCTGCGCACTTCTAGTGTTTATCTATTCGGTTAGCTTAGCGGTTAGCTTAGCAGCTAGGTCAGCGGTTAGCCGTTAGCCGTTCATTGTAGCTCTGCTGCCCTTGCCATAGACTTTGAACATTGCTGAGAGTCGAAAGAAGCAAAACCATTTTCATTTTATTACTTTTTCCCAGTTGTCAGACTCGTATTTATCAGGGAATATCGAATTGAACATTTGTGTGAATGAAGCCTTAAGAGTACTGCACAAAAATATCTGCAGGCATGAACACATCATTGAAGGAGCGGCGAGGGATTGGTTTATGTAGCGTCGCCATAATTGCTGTCGTTCACGTTATCAAACTTTTTGGACTGAAAGGCACACGCTTTAATGTTTAAAAAATGAAACCAAAGAACCCCCTTTGTCTGTGTGTCACGTATTCGTGTATATCCTTCTCTGGTGTTTGTCTCAAAGGAAAATTCCCTGTGGTAACACATAGTGACAATAAGGATTCGTGATAGCTCTCAGGATCTGTACTTGCTGAAGGTACTGACATCTGTTGGTAGATTACACAAAAATGCAGTTTGAAAGTTATATTCAATTTTATAACCTAGAATTTACCTTATTTCCTTGACTACCTCTGACTAGAAGGGCTGGATTAATGTGCAGCACCGAATTATCTGATTTCTGGTCAGTTCCTCAAATCTAAAGTCGAGCTGTGTTGGTCCCAAGTCCCCATCTTAGACGATCCACCTTAATAAACATGCTTTCTGCTCTAAATGAGGATTATGGATCTCTTTGAACCAGATGTCCAGCAGGACTTCTATAAGGTCTCTTAAATGACTTGCATATATAGTGTTGAGGCTCTTTTTAATATCTATGCGGTTGCATAAATTAAGTGTCAACGGGGCCCATCTGTCCAAATTATTATTTTTTATTTAGTTTTTGATAGTACCGTAATTTGCTCTATATATCTTGTTTAAAGTTTTGGTAATATTAACATCAACATCCTGATTTTTGTCTTCCATTTAAAGTTGAAGGATTTACACGTGTCCCGTGGAGGTGAGTTATTAAAGGAGTGTCTGACGTTGCTCTACGTTTAGTCCATGTCCTGATTAGCAGCCATATTGGTGGAGGAAGACAGGAGGTTAGGTAGACCGGTGGCACCAGGATGTCTGTGACATCTCTTATATTCTCGTATATTACCTTAAACAATAACTTAATTTTCTGGTCATCATGGACATCCATGAGAGATTGTCTTTAATTTCCGTTTATTGTAATCCAGGGTGCTGGTGAGTTGTATATGGATTTCAGACACCTTATAATCGTATTAAAGCCAAAAGAGCAGGTATCAGAACTCCCGCCATAATGAATCAAAAGGGTGTTTAAGCATGAAAATTAAATGGTAAATATTTCATGTTACTTCTGCTCATAATGTCACTAAGGTGTGACATTATATATATATATATATATATATATATATATATATATATATATATATATATATATATATATATATATATATATATATATATATATATATAAAATTAGTTTCAAATGTATTGTGGTGAAAAGCACATCTGGTTGGTGACCGGATGCTTAATTTCATGGATCGATTTGTACAGCTGTTGTTTCTCTTACGTCACAAAGCCAATATTTATTTTGCTCTATGTTAATAATAACTTTTTTGGCATATTTGAGTTTAAGTTCCACCTTTTTGTTGAGTTTCGTATTTACTTCTGCTTTAATGGCTGATATCTGTCTCAGTGTGTAGCCGACTTATCAGCTCATTCAGTTGTTTCTGTTTTTTCCTTTTTCTTCTGTGATGCCCATATTTAAATTTTTCCTTGCAGTATTGATTTTGCAGCATCCCATAGAATATTTAGACAACACCGTGCTACTATTAAATTCCACATATTGCCTCTTTTCTTTAATAATTTCCCCCAATGTATTATTGTTTAGCAGGGCAGTACTGAGTCTAACATCTAAATGTTATTTCAAATATCCTCCAAAGTGGTCTGACACCTCCTTAACACCTATCCTGCCACTGACGAGTCTGCGTCTGTCTGTAGTCAATTCGAGAGTAGAAAACATGGGGGTGAGAGAAAAACTCCTCAGCTGATGGGTGCCAGTCCCTCCATACGTCAATTAAACCAATCCTTTTAATCATTTTCTTAACATATAGCAGCTCGCAGGTAATTTTTTGTTGGATTTTAGGAATCCAGACTGGGGTGCAGTTATGATCTGAACATTTGAACATGGATAAAAATTAAAAACAAAGAGTTTGTAGCTAGTAAACATGTAAATAAGGGTAATGAAAGAACAGCTTCCAAAGATGTCCCACCAGGTGGTCCTGATTGGAGGTCCCCAGTGAATGGAGGGTCTCTCCAGTGCAAACTGACTACAGGCTCAGTCATCAGCTCAGTACACAGCCAAAGCGTTTAACGCTCCCAGACCAACGGTCTACACTGCCTGGCCAAAAAAAGAAAATCGCCACCTGGATTTAACTGAGCAAATAGGTACGAGCCTCCCATTGGATAATTCCTGCGTGGGCGATCATGTTACATGTGGAACGACCAATCCGTGGTCACGGAAAAGATGTCAGTCTGTTTCAGAAGGGTCACATCATTGGCCTGCATCAGGCAGAGAAAACATATAATAGAATGCAGAAACAACCAAAAATGGGTTAAGAACTGTCCAACATATTATTAAAAACTGGAAGGATAGTGGAGACCCATTGTCAACGAGGAAAAAATGTGGCTGGAAAAAAAAACCCTGAGTGATTGTGATTGGTGATCGCTGAAACGTTTGTTAAAATCAAAGAAAAACAACGGTAGAACTCCAGGCTATGTTTAAATCCATCCGGAGAGACTAGCACTTAAAAAAAGAGGCAATTAGAGAGATTTATTGATATAAATTAGAAAAGTTATTTTGGTGCTCGTACCCCAGCAGAAGATGTGAAAACTGCAACTGTCTGAGCTTGGATGTTCATTTTAGGATTAGGATTAGTGAAGTCTTCCCCCAGGATCCAGACACTGGTGGAGGACGCCGTGGGGGGGAGGAGTCAGGCGACCCTTGAGAGCGTGAAGGAGGAGACGGGGGGTGAAGGAGGGTCGAAGCTCGAATCTTCCTGCTTGATTTGTTGTTTAAATTTAGTGATTATTAGTGAATTAGCGAAAGTAAGAGCATTTCTACATGCACAATGTGAAGTAAACTCAAGGGACTGAACAGCTGTGTAGCCTTAAGAAAACCACTCATCAGTGTTACTAACTGGGAAAAAAGGTTCCAACTTGCTAGGGAGCATAAAGACTGGACTCTGGAGCAAAGGAAGGGGGTCATCAGGTCTGATGAGTCCAGATTTACTCTGTTCCAGAGTGATGGGTGCATCAGGGTGAGAAGAGAAGCAGGTGAAGGGATGCACCCATCATGCCTAGCGCCGTCTGTACCAGCTTGTGGGGGCAGCGCTATGGTCTGGGGTTGCTGCAGCTGGTCAGGTACGGGCTCAGCAACAGTATGCGCTCAAAGAAGAGACGTAATTTTCACCCAGAGTCCAGACCTTCACCCAATTGAGAATCTGTGGGATCTGCTGGAGGAGGCTTTGCAGACTCCACCATCATCTATGCAACAAGATCTTGGTGAAAAATTAACACAACACTGGGTGGAAATACATTTTCTGACATTGCAGAAGCTTATCCAAACAACAGCTCAACGAATGCGTGCCAGAATCAAAGCTAAAGGCGGTCCAAAATGTTGGTGTGTGACCCTTTTTTTTTAGTCAGGCAGTGTATTTGTAGCAAACGAAACCCACCGTCCTATTACCCTCAATGAGGACACAGGGCTATGTAGTCTGTGTGAATAGTTCTGGTTCTTAGTCCTGGTTCAGCTCACTATGATCGCTCGTTACGTAGCTCTTATTTCTCCCACGCGGAGCGTAGCACCAGTTCTTTGGTTCTGTATGAATCTCTTTATGGACCGCTCCCATGCTAGCTTGAAGTCCCTTCATAGCCATGTGTTCGTCGTTTGCGTCTTTCTCAAATATTTCTCACTCGTTTTGTTTTTCTGGTTTGGTTTTCAGTTACTTTTTGGTGTTTCCTCCCTTTTCTTCTTACGTTTAAGGGCTCTAACAGGTTAGAACAGCTCTGATGCGGGGAGTTAGCGCTTGTTTGATAAATCTGTTCACCTCAGCACCGTGACTGGAAGCTGACACATTATGTCTAAATCGTTTAGTAAAGAGGAAAAATAAGAGCGCTCTGCATCCTTATCCTCCTGATTTACAGTCTCCAGGAAGCAACAGCTTCATTTCCTACAATAATCGTCATCAAGCCAGCAAAAAACGGTGAATAAAACACCCCCTGATTGATCCACCAATCAGGGTTCATGCTACTGTTCAAATCAAACTCTGCCTGGTAACTGCAGACAATAATTTCTAATTGGCTGATTTTCTTCACTAACACCAAATCATTGTAATCCAAAGACCTCTGACAGAAAACTGCATTTCAAGCTCATTTTATATTATGAAAAGATTTCCTCTGATCCTATCAGTTTATTTCAAGCAAATTATTTCATGAAATGATGGTTTTATCCATTGGTGGTTCTTATTATTATTATTATTATTATTATTATTATTATTATTATTATTGGCTTCTGTGATCTCTTTGGGTCTTTTCTGTAGTTCTCCAACGCTAATAATAAATCAAACATACTGATACTAGTTTTGTATATTTTTTCTAATATATTCTGTAACCTTTAATTCCTTGTAGGTCACAAGATGCCACCGACCTTCTACACGAGGACCTGGTTCAGGTGAGAGAAAAACGTTTGGACTTTCTTTGATTTTTACCGTAAAACAGCTCAAGGTTTCGTACCTTCTGGATTACTGGTTGTAATAATAATAATAATAATAATAATAAAGGTCGTCACGAGACTAAAAGCAGCAACATTGTTTGAAGGCACAAGGTTATTTCTAATTAAGAGCAACATATGATTAATTACAACATAATAAACTTTAGTTTTCTTAATTCTTAATAATTTAAGTGTTAATATCCTTTAGGGAAGTATGCACCTTTGATTCACTCATGCAGTTGTTTTATTTTATTATAATTGCTTATCTTTAATGCACCACTTGCCGCTTGCACTCAGAGAAGGAGGCAAGTACCCGGTTCGATCCCCACTGCCTGCACTCTGGGTCCCTGAGCAAGACCTTAACCCCAGATTGCTCCCCAGGCGTCGCACATGGCAGCCCACTGCTCCCCAAGGGGATGGGTTAAGATGCAGAGAACACATTTTGTTGCTTTGTACTTGTGACAGTGCAATGACAATAAAGTTGAATTCTATTCTAATCTGTGTTGGAAAATTCAGTGCATGAATCCTGTTGTTGGCTGAGTAAATGCTTCACAGTTAAATAATTTAACCGCACTCTTCTGTGTACAACATTTTATATTTATCATCAGACACTGCAGAGCCAGATGTCTTCGTCCATATATGGTTCTCACTTCCTCTTTTTTTTTTATCGGAGGCGTGGCCAAAAAAAGGCCTTTTTGTTGCCAGAAGGTTGACTTCAAATCTGCTTAGAAAAATGAGGGAAAGCAGAAATTTACTTATTCAGGTATCAATATTTGTAAGTTTTATGGGTCTAAAATGGGTAATTGTCTTGTTTTAACCATTTCTCTGTAAACTTTAGTCTCTTTAGTCTTCCTGCTCTTATGCACGGTGTCTCTGGTTGGCTGCAGGTGGAGCAGCGGGTGGAGCCAGCCAAGAAGGCGGCGCAGGTCCTCCATAAGAAGCTGCAGGCCTGCATGACGAGTCCTCTGGGACTGGAGGCAGAAAAAAGAATGGTGGTCACTATTTTTCATGCAAAAAGGTTTCATGTTTTTTTTTTTTTTTTTTAAAACTAAAGTAATGTGTGCTTCTGCCCCTGCAGAAAAAACTCCCACTGATGCTGCTGTCTATCAGCATGGCAGAAAGCCTGAAGGACTTTGATGCGCAGTCCTCTATCAGGTGACGGGTTTGATCGTTGGACTGCAGAAAGTCAGATGTGTGTTCTGTGGGTTTAGGCACTGGCTGAAAAAGTATGAGGGTGTGGGCTTTATTTTTGGGTTAATGTCGTAGTAAATTAAATTACAGGTTGTCGTTTAACACAATGTCTCAGCAAACCTTCAGCCGTTTAACCAGCCGCTGTCTTTCTGAAGTGAGAAGGTCTGCTTGCGTGTTTCAGGAGAGTTCTGGAGATGTGCTGCTTCATGGAGAAGATGCTGGCCAGCATGCTGGCAGACTTTGAGATGACCGTGGAGAAGGAAGTACTGGAGCCGCTCAATAAGCTTAGCGAGGTGAAAAAAGCTCCTGTTGCGTGCCGTTAACCAGAAATTCAGCTCACAGCTGTTAGATGAGACTTTCTGATCAGTATCTGGAGTTCATCATCAGTGCTTTTCTTTTTCAGCGATAGTCCCCTTAGAGATAAAAGACCATGAAAATATGAAATGTCCCTCAGTGTAATCAGTAGGTTCAATCAGTTGTTGGGTTCCTCTTTATTTTGTTAATTCAATAAGTGTCTGTTAGTTTTGTACCTCGTCAAAAACATAAAAATATTGACATATTTTTGTGGTTTCATTGCATTTTCCAGTAGTTTGCACAACTTTATCTGTTCTTCTTTCCTACCGTGGCTTTGTTTTATGTTATCTGTCCTCATTCACTCAATCCCCATGAATTTAGAAAAGTATGCATTTTATCACATAACCACAACTTTTACTATAGTGGAAGTGGAAGGAAAATAATACATGGTTATGATTTTCAAATTAAACATTTTTACAGTTGCTGCGTCCATTTTCAATCCCTTTTACTCTGATACTCATAAATAAAATCTGCTGCAATCAGTCCCCTTCAGAAGTCCCTTAATTGGCAAAAAGGTTCACATGTAATTTAATCTGAATTCAGGAGTTTTTTGAAGGTCTCAGAGGTTTGTTAGAGATCATTAGAGACCAGACAGCACAATGAAGACCAAGCAACAAAGCACAGAAAATCTCCCCAAACACACAATGCCTGCAGTGAAGCACGGTGGAGGCAGCATCATGCTGAGGGAGGCAGGTCAGAGCTGATGGAGATACATCAGGACCATCCAGCAGGAGAACCTGTTAGAACCTGCAGGAGAACCTGAGACTGAGGTGGAGGTTCTCCTTCCAGCAGGAGAACCAGCCTGAATACGCATAGATAGTATTTGATGGTTTTAGATCAGCACAGATTCATGGGTTAGAATGGCCTAGTCAAAGTCTAGATCTAAATCCAATAGACAATATGTGGCGAGACTTGAATATTGATGTTCACAGACCTTCTCCATCCAATCTGACTAAGTTTGAGCTGTTTTCTAAAGAAGAAAGAATGTGTGAACATCTC
This sequence comes from Fundulus heteroclitus, assembly GCF_011125445.2. Classification (NCBI taxonomy): domain Eukaryota; kingdom Metazoa; phylum Chordata; class Actinopteri; order Cyprinodontiformes; family Fundulidae; genus Fundulus; species Fundulus heteroclitus. The sequence goes on from NW_023396890.1 coordinate 1,508,559, forward strand.
AGTGTGAAGACTCTCAAACATGGTGGAGGCAAACACTGAAAGACCTGCAGTGGTTCTATAAAGCATTAAGTTAAGGGATCTGAATGCAAACATAATGGCACGCTTTTTAGATTTTAACTGCACGTCTTGGCTGGTCCATCACATAAACTTTAAATACCAATGAAATGAGGTTTGTGGTTGTAACGTAAAAATGAAAACATGGATAAATTGAGGAGGTAGGAACTTTCTTACTTTCATCTTTATTTAACAGGGACAATGCAAACATGGTGAGAAAAAGTTTGTAGATGATGCTAATTTTCAACTCCTGTTCCTGGTTGGACTTCGATACAAAACAGAATTTACAAACTTCACTACTTCAATTTAAAAAAAACAAAGACACGATCATACACAACTCTTACCTACGTACAATAATTCTGCAGCGGAGTTGGATTTTAAGCTGAATTATCTTTCCCTCCAGGAAGACTTGCCTGAAATCCTGAAGAACAAGAAGCAGTTTGCGAAGCTCACTACAGACTGGAACATTGCACGGACCAGGTGAGTCCCGCCGCCTCGTCTAAAAACGTGCAGGTGTGGTAGTACCTGCGGTGTCTGCAGGTCTGCTGGTGTCTCCTCAGGAGTCAGACCAGCACCGGGCCCCAGGCTAAACAGGACGGACTCAGGGAGGAAGTGGAAGAAGCGTGGAGGAAGTTGGAGAGTGTGAAGGTAGCGGCGTTAACTTTTGCACCAAAGCGCCAGATTTAACGATCGCCTTGTGAAATTAATATGATCCTGCCTGTCTTCTGCCTGTAGGACCAGTACTCTGCGGACCTGTACCATTTTGCAACCAAAGAAGACGACTATGCGAACTACTTCATCCGTGTGAGTAGCTCAGTAATCATGACTTCACGCAGACTCGTTTGGCCACCGACTCATTTCTCCTTTAATTAACCGCAGCTCCTTGAACTGCAAGCGGATTATCACAAGAATTCATACGAGTTCCTGGACAAAAACATCAACGAGCTGAAGGAGAATCACAGCCAGAAAGGTGAACTTCCTGCAGGTCTCGTCTGTCCGCTGCAGAGGTGAAATCATGGCGCGTGTTCTGACTCCCTGACTGGACTCTGCAGATTCAGCGCTGAGCCTCTCCAGCACCAAGGTCTACGGGGAAGCCCTTCTGTCACACCTGAGCCAGAGCGGCAGAGAGATCGCTGCACCCGTCCAGGAGTGCATTCACATGCTGCTGAGAACCGGCATGAGGGAGGAGGTGGGTGGCAGCACTGCGTACACAACGGGTTCTGAACTCTTTCAAACATTTTGTCAAACGGCAACGAAAGACCTGAAAGGATTTCATGAGATTTTATGAGAATGAAAAAGTCAAAGTGAAACGGGAGTAAAATGGTGTTTGATTTCTACAATACGACCCAACCCAGTTTACTCTGAAACCCCTTCGTAAAACGCAGGGGAGCTAATTAGAGAAGAAGTGCCATGGTGGCTCTGGAGGAGCTGCAGAGATCCACCGCTCAGTTGGGAGGCAGGAGATTGAGAACTGGTCTTGTGGAAGAAACAGCAAACATGTGGCATGCACTGCAAAAACAGATCTAAAAATAAGTAAAATGTTCTTAAAATGAATGTATTTGTCCTTGATTTGAGCAGGTAAATAAGATTATCTGCCAATGGAATGAGTATTTTGACCCCTAATATAAGATAATTAGATATAATACACTTGCAATAAGATGATGGAGATGAGTTGTTCCTATTTTAAGTGCAAAAATCTTATTCCATTGGCAAATTACCTTATTTACCTGCTCAGATCAAGGACAAATGCATTCATTTTAAGAACATTTTATTTATTTTAAGTTCCGTTTTTGCAGTGTGAGAGAAAGTCTTTTGGTCAGTGAAGACCAGAACTGAACCTTTTGGTTTAAACTTAAAAAAAAAATGTAAAAGTGTTGCAGAAAAACTCCCATCACCTTCAGTCTGAACACACACTACATGCTGTGGGGATGAGTTTCTTCATCAGGCACAGGGAAGCAGGTCAGAGCTGATGGAGATAAATCAGGACCATCCTGCAGGAGAACCTGAGACTGAGGTGGAGGTTCTCCTTCCAGCAGGAGAACCAGCCTGAAGATGCAGCCTGAGACATTATGGGATGGATCAGATCAAAGGTCTCAAACTGCTTTTGGAGAGTTGGGGTCCCACAACTTTTAGACGCGTCTCTGCTTCAACAGACCTGAATCAAGTGACAGCAAAGAACCACCTAAAGAGCGCTTTGATTTAAACGTGTAGGACTGGGCTGAGACTGCTTATCAAGATCAGAGCGTATTCGTGCGTTAGAATGGCCTAGTTAAAGCCCAAATCCAGTTGAGAATCTGTGGCTTGCTAAACCTTTTTCCATCCAGTCTGACTGAGCCTGAGCTGGCGGATGGAGACGCGTCCTGAAGACCGGCAGCTGGAACGTCAGAGAGACGTAACGCCTGAGGAGAAATGCATGCCACACTTCTCAGAGTTCAGTTTATTATCAGTGGATCAGCTCCAGTTCACCTCCAGAGAAAAACATCAGTGTGTGATTTAGACGTGGTGAAATGTGAACAGGTTTAATTCTCTCTAAGTCAACAGCTAACCTCTCGTTTACGCCGTCGCTTCGCCCGTCTCTGCCCAGGGTCTGTTTCGTCTTGCAGCCGCCGCCTCGGTGGTGAAGAGGCTGAAGACGTGCCTGAACCATGGGACGGTGGACCACAGCGAGTTCAGCATGGATCCTCACGCCGTCGCAGGTATGGCAGCGTCTTCTCCTCTCTTCCTAGTCCGTCCCACCATCGCCACCTTCACAGCTCACACTCACTTCCTCCTGCATTTACTCCAACTACCCTGTTGTTGCAGTTCCCTCTAATTTATAACGTGCTATTTTAGCCGATAGAGAGAAAAATAATAATCCATGTTCAAGCTACTAGAAAATAAAGAAACTTTCTCTGGTTTTGTTGACAGGAGCGTTGAAGTGTTACCTTCGGGAACTGCCTGAGCCCTTAATGACCTTTGAACTGTACAGTGATTGGTTTGAAGCTGCAGGGTGGGTATCGTATGACAGCCGCATCGGCTCCTACATTTGATGTGGTGTTCAGTTTTTTTGAGTTTGCTTCCTGACCTTCACAGAGAAAAAGACCTGACAGTCAAGCTGGAGAAGTTCAGGGAATTGCTGCAGAAACTGCCGCCTGAAAACTACAACAACCTCAGGTGCGTGCTCACTGGCTCCATCGCTGCAATCTTTTTCCACTGGCCATATGAAGGCGCGTGGCTAACTTTGGCAACGCCTGTTTTTACCGTTTCATGTTTAAATGGCAGCCGAGAGGAAGTTTGATGAAGAAGTAATTAGTTTTCCAGCTAATAGCGCCGGTCAGGGTTGGACAAGGATGCTACAAAATCTATAAAATGCAAATGCTATTTAATAAGCCTTTACACCACAGCAAGGTGGCATTTTATTGCATTATTTTGTATAATATTGACAGTGAAGGGTGTTGGTTAATGGAGGGAACATCTCAGGTACATCCTCCCTGAATTGCCAGAAACTAATCAAGCAGCATCCAGCTAATGTTTTATTACCAACAGACATGCTCACATGCATGCATATTGCCTGGTTCTGGTTCTGCTGGAGGATTCTTCCTGTTTAAGGGGAGTTTTCCTCTCCACTGTCACTACATGCATGCTCAGTATGAGGGATTGCTGCAAAGCCATCGACTTAATGCCAGCTACTGTGGCTCCAGGTTCATCCAGGAGGAGTGAAGCTGCAGCCTGCTGGGTTTCCTTAGATGCTATTCGTGTAACTTTGCTTTTCTGTTAGCCCGGCTTTGAGCAGCTTTTACCTGTAAATTTAATTTGTGTTTCGTCATTGTAGAAATGTGGGTAAGATATTTACTGGTTGTAACTCCTCAGCAGATCAGCTGAAAAGTGATTTTCAGGAGGAATTCAGCATAAAAAACATCTTTGTCTGAATTTTGTGTTTTGTTTCCACTGCAACCCAAAACTACCACAGCGACTGTCCAGAGAGAGTCCAGTGGTGTTACTAAGAGAAAAATGGTGCAAACTGTCTATTTCTACGTATTTAGTTAAAAAAAGATGGGAGTTTCACGCATATTATATCAGTAAGTCTCACTGCAAACTACTGTAAAGAGAAGAGAAGTGGGGAATATTTCAAGAAGGAAGCTGAAACCCAGCCTCAGCAGAATTATAGTATCTAGGAGACATACAGGCAACAAAAATGCAACACGGTGACCAAATGTTTAGTTGGAACGAAATGTCATAAACATTTTCCTTTTTTTTTTTATAGATATCTTTATTCATTTTTTGTTTAATAACAACAACATAACACAGAACAAAAGCTCAGCAGGTGAGTCCAAAGGAGACAAAAGAAAGGATAAGATGGGGGGCATACATACTTCATCATTATATAGTTCACATCTCAGCATTTATAAATGCTCGAGACAGGATGATGGACACGTGTCCTTCAGTATAGTCCAAGAAGGACTTCCATATGCGTCCAAAAATGTCCGTCTTAGAGTGGACGAGGCACGTTAGAAAGTCGAGAGGGATATGTTCCAAAATAGTCGAAGATTTATACATTTACCTTTTTAAGCATTAGCATGTTAGCGCTGGGCTAAAGCTCTGAGGTTTAAAGCCTGAAAATGAACCGTCTCCATGATTTCTTCCCATGCACAGCGTCTCTTTATCCCCGTCTGTTCACCGTCCCTCTCTCTGCTCGTCCAGGTACCTGGTCCAGTTCCTGTCGCTGCTGTCTGAGCAGCAGGCCATAAACAAGATGACGCCCAGTAACATCGCCATCGTGCTGGGGCCCAACCTGCTGTGGCCGCGAGCTGAAGGGTGCGTAATGAACCCATGCTCATGTTCGCTGCTGCAGGAAAACAGCGCTTCACCGTCTGAAGGACGCCGGCCTCACATTCGTTCACCTCATTGCTCACATCGTTGTTTTCCAGCTGTGTTCAGGCGTGCTGCTCATCATAGTCACGCTCATTTCCAGGTGTCTAAAAAGGCAAGAAAGCAAAAATTGGCTGCTCGCCGTGTCTGCAGCCCAAATATCAGACCAATAATGTGTCTGCAGCCTGAGGACCTAGTGAACCGGCACCCTGCGCCGGGATTTAAGAGCGCGCTGTGGCCAGATCAGATGTACCTGGAATCAGCCGCAGAGGCAAACGACTGAGTCACAAAACTAATTCAAACGGTTCCGACCAGTTTTACACATTTTTCCTCCGGCGCTGCCTGACACTCAACTCAAACTCTAAATCAGTCCAGTTCATGGCAGCTCACCCGGGCTGAGGAGGAACAGAACCGGGCCAGAGTGAAGGTTCTACATTCTGCGATGATTTGTGACGCCGTGTCATCTGCTGGTTCTGGTCCACCGGGTTTCAGTCAGCAGCCGTCTGTCAGGACCCTTTACGGCTTCCTTCTGCTTTATGGAGACGTGGATTTTATTTCCCAGCTGGACTCGGTACCGGCCCACACTGCCAAAGGTACCAAAAGCTGGTCCACTGACCCGTGTGGTACTGAGCTTGATTGGCCAGCAAACGGGCCGGACCAGAACCCCGTAGAGAATCTATGGAGTATTTTCCAGAGGTAGATGAGAGACACCAGAACCAACAGGTGACCTGAAGGCAGCTATGAGAGTAACCCGGGTCTCCAGAACATCTGAGCAGAACCACAGGCTGGTCTCCTCCATGATGCAGTGATGCAGGAACTCATGCAGACGGAGCCCAGGCCCGGTACTGATCGCTCAGAAATGAACAGAACTTTTCAGAACTCTGACATTTCTGTTTAAAATTTTCTGAACCAGAATCGTCAGAATCCCAGGAAATAAACGCTTGAAATGTTTCCCTCTGTGCGAAGAATCTCTATAATATATAAATGTTTCACTTCCTGAAACGAGCGACAAAATATTGAACAAATGCTGAACGTGTCTGCTTTGAAAACCAATGTGATTAATTTCTGTTTCATCCTTTCCAGATTTCTGTGTGCTCTGCATTTACACCACATTGTCAGCTTTAGATTACTTTATGACTTTATGACTTTCTGACTTTATTCTGCGGCTGAAGTTTATCTCCTCGTGTCGTTCAGGGAAGCGGCGCTCTTCGACATGGCTTCAGCATCTTCCGTCCAAGTGGTGACAGTCATTGAGCCTCTGATACAGTACAGCTCCAGCCTATTTCCAGAAGGTAACGCCACCTATGATCACTGTTTTTTTTATACTTAAGGACCAGATCAACACGTGATTTTTAGTTTTAATGCGTAAAATGATGGAAATCTGAACAAATATTCCAGCGACTTGGTTTGCAGCGCAGCAAACGTTATTTCCTCGTTACCGTCCTGCGCTTCTTTTCAAATGTATTCCAGCCAGAAACGAATGCAGCTGAGCTCCGGACATCGTGGTGATTTAAATATTTTCTCATAACTTCCTGCGATTTCATCTACTGCACATTTATTTAAAAGTGTGTTAAGAGAATCGGTTTATTTTCTGTTGCATTTAGATGCGATTTAAAGGAGAGAAATGTAAAACTGTGCGTGCCGCTCCTGCTGCTGCTGCTGCATCCTCTCAGAACGCCGGTGCAAAGCTTGCCCTACAAACTCAAACCACAGCTAATACAGCAGGACAAAGGTTAACCACAGCGTGAGCTGGCATGCAGCCTTCCCTCAGCGTGCATGTAGGGCTCAGAGCTTTTCTTTTCTTTCAGAAAAACCCAGAGGAGTTTCATGGTGTTGTAACACATCTCCAGTGGCGTTTTTTAATCTGTAGGAGCCTCAGAGTTAAAATTCAATGTTGGAGAGTTTGCAGCATTTCATCTACAGAACATGTCGACAATGTTTGTGAAGCAAACAACAAACAGGACAAAAATAACTGAAAACGTCGGCGTGCAAAACCCCCATAATGTCCATACAATAGCATCTTTATTTATAGAACGCTTTAAACACCCACACAACCAAAGTCAACTGAACAGCAGCCATACGATGCCATTAAAGCAAGATTAAAAACCAGAAGTATACTAAAATAATCAAACTAAGTGGAATGGAAAGAAATATGATGTAAAATTAGTAATAAAACAAATTAAACAATTTAAAAGTCAGCATCTCAGGTGGTGTCAAAGGCCGAGGAGAAGAGATGAGTTTAAGAAACGTCATTATTTATAGAGCCTTTAGCAGCTGCTGGTGTCTTTGGATCAACTTTGTCTCTGATTGGTCTGGAGCTCCGTGGTCTTCATGGCGTCTTCAGCACAGGTGTGTTTAACCTGGCAGGTCATGTGACTCCTGGGTCGCACTCAGGTGAACTTAATCTCTCTGATTACGGGACTTTTGCTGCACTGCAACGTTTGGCTGCCTCATAGCAATGAGGGTGAACACATGTGCTATAAAATGCTCTTTTTTTTTTCTCATTTCACTTTGCTAACTAAGACTATTTTGTGCAGATCCATCACATGAAATAAAAACTAAAAAACATTAAAATGTAATTAGAAAAGCCACATGTGGAAACGTGTCCAGTCTAACTGAGCGACGGTCCGCTTGCCTCGTATTTAAAGCCCGTTTGCTGCTTCCGTGACCCAGAGAACACATAAAACTCATGAATCCTTTTGTTTTCAGCCGTAGGCTTTGAGATCCCTGAGCTTCCTGAGGTCCCAGATGTTCCAGCTGCTGCTGCCCCGTCGTTCTTCTCAGAGAAGGACCGACTCAGCAGAACCGTGTCCTCCTCTTCATCCACGTCCTCCTGCTCCTCTCATCACCTCCCTGTCTCCAAAACTAACAGGTACCGGTCCTCTAAGTCCTCACAGCAGGCTCAGATATATACATACACCCCATTAACATTCTGTGCGACCTTAACGGATGCAGGCAGGGCCACCAAGCTCCACGTCGCTCTAGTTTAAACCAGTTCTGAATCATGTTGGGGGTCAATGTCCGGCTGAAATGCTCCACAGTGTTCAGGTTTCAACCATCTGACCCAATCGGACCCACAAACGGGCTTGATTGATCTGTTCAGGGAGTTTGACTAAACTTTGCATCACATCCTGCTTTAGTTCAGCAGTCCAGACTGAATAAGACGTTCCTCAGCGTGACGTGGATGTTGGTTCCACCCTGAGAGTGTTTTTCTTCCATCAGCACAGCCTCTCAGGACAGCGTTGGACTCTTCCGGGTCAAGTCCGGTTCTGTGGGCAGCCGCAGCGCCACCACATGGGGCGGTCCTGCTCCTGAGGCGCCGGCCCATCACAGCGCAGCCTCCGGCACGTCCACGTCCGAGTCCGGCACGGTTCCGGCTCCCAGTCCGTCCTCCGGATCCGGATCCGGCTCTGGATCCGGATCCGGCTCCGCACCGAACCAGATCCAACCTCCTCCTCCCAGAACCACGGCGCCGGCACCAAACCCGGCTGTCCAGATGAGGAACCCGGCCCAGAGGCAGAGCCTGGAGCAGGCCCAGCTGGAGCCCATTTTGGAGGCGCCGCCGGATTCTCCCAAGGCTGTGCTGACGATCGGGTCACCTTATAAACGTAAGAGAGGCTAAAAATGTTACAGTTTTATTCTGCAGCTGAGATACAGATAAATAAAAACCTAAAGATGTCGTAGGTTCTCCACTTCGGATCCATTTCACTCCTGAATGGTTACTAACGAGTCTAGCTGGGGTAGTGGTTCGTTAAGGCAGCGTGAGAAGGTGTGGGCGGGGGGGGGGGGGGGGGGGGGACTTCTAGTTTTAACAACCAGGATGTAGACAGGAAACAGGAAGTCTCATAACACCAGTGACCAAAATGTCAGCAGATCAGGGCCACCGAGTAGAAAGAGAAACCTTTTTAGAAACGTCTCTTACAACTGATCAGAATCTGTGATTAAAAAGAAAAAAGAGGTTTCTAACAATAAAAACATAAATCAGCTGTTCTGGGTGAGCCAACTCACACAGGTAGCATCTACCTGGAACTAAGATTTGACCCTTGAAATTTAAACTGGGGATAACGAGCAAGCATGTCTCGTTATTTCTGATTATCCTTCCATCAACCATCGGTTCTTTAATTAAACACAATTACAGACTAAAACACATCCAGGCACAGCATCCTCTTCCTCAGGTGCTGTTAACTGTTAAAATATTAAATTCTTGGCTTTATAATGACGTTACGCTGAAATCTGATCACCTTCTTAAAACACACCTCTTTTCTTTGGCTTTTGACACCATGTAGAGCGTTGATTTTATGTATATACATGCATATTTTTATTCCGAGGGGGCAGCGCTTTTACTTATTTTTATTTATTTTATCTCTCTGTGCAGCACTTTGTTTAAACCGTGCTATATAAATAAAGTGGATTGGATTCTGAATGTTTCCTGGCTGTAGTTTGACCTCGTTTAGTTATGACCTCTGGTTTCCTCATGTTTGGCTTTAACTAAAAGGTCCAAACCTTTTGCTTCCTTGTTTTGTTCCTGCACAGCAAAGAGAACCTTCAACATAAACAAAACCAACCAACCCAAGGAGCCGATGGCGGTCCAGTTCTCCAAACCCCCCAGACCCCACGCCCCGTCCCTTCCAGTCACCGCCCCCGTTACCGCCGCCGCCGCCAACACCGCCGCCAACACCGCCGCCAACACCGCCGCCGTACCCAGGCCTGCGCCTCGAGCTCCACCGGCCAACGTCAGGAAGCCTCCGCCGAAGAAGGCCGGCGTCAGAGCCCCCAGCTGCCCTCCTCCTCTTCCTCCGCCCTCGCAGCCCAAACAGCTTCCCTCGTTGGCGCAGTGAGCCGTCCCTCCTGCTCTCCCTGCTGCCCGGTCCTCACGTCGCCCAGTTCTGAGCTAATTACATTTTTTTTTTTACAGGGTTATATCCCTCACTAGTTTATTTATTGAAATGTTCTTTATTTTTTCCCGTCCTGATGGTCAGAGTCACTATAGACCACATGTGAACCCTCGTAGTGCCGATGCAACCGTCCGCCTTCGTCTTTCTGTGTTCGCCAACTTAAAAGAAAAATAATGTAAATGAATGCAAATCTAATTAAAAATGTCTTTATTGTCCATTCATATAATATTTTGTTTTTATAACTGATTCTGCATACGGGCGTGAATTGCACTATGCACTGCAGGTGCTCATACTGTAAAGTACATATCAATACATATCAGGCCATATCTTCACGTACAGGTATGTATACAAACATATATTCTTCAGCAGAAGGCATTACGGGACTTCATAATGAAATAAAGGAAGGTGCACACGGTGTTTCTGTAAGACGTCTGCAGCTTCATGGTGCGCTTCATGGCCTCAAACTGTCTTTTATTAAAGTTCCTGTTAACTAACCAACACAGGTTAGTTATGAAGGGGAAGGAAACCCACGAATGGCCTTCAAGCATTAATAGAGGAAACTGAAAAGTGCGGCATGCATTTATTTTCAGCCCTCGTTTCCTCTGCCAGCCCTAAATAAAATCAAGGGTGACCAATTTCCCCTCAGAAGTCCGTTCTGCATAAAATCTCCATAAAACGGGTTAAAGTCTGTTTGCATTGTGACTGCAGGGGCCTCCGTCCCTGCAGCGTAAATCAGATCAGGTTCAGATTCCTGATGGAGTTTGTTAATAACTCCGGTTCCACTTTGGTCCTGAGTGAAAAGTCTGCAGCGGTTCGGTTCACATCTTGCTCAGACTTCCTCTCTTGGGCTCTGCAGCTCGCAGCGTGTCCCTGTTGCAGAAGAGGAAGCGTGAGGGGAACCGAGCGGACGGCAGGCTCTCTAACTTCCACATAAAGTATTATTTTACCCCTGAAGGTGACGGCAGCTGCTTTCTGCGCCACGCCTCTGATTTCCACGCCTCCTCCTGGTTTCTGTCCGTTTCTCTTCGGCGGATATACTCCGCCGTTCTTGGAGCGGGGGGGTTTATAGAAATGGAGAACTGATGATTGGGAACCCTGGATCTGTGTCTCTGTTTGACCCTGCCAGCCGTTAAGAAGCTTGATTTGGATTACAAAGGAATGATTCACAAAATTAAAGACATTTAACCGTCGGATTTCCTCCCTGTCAGACTTTGATTTCATCCTCGTCGTCCATGAAGCTGTAGATCTTCTTCTCCGGACCTCCAGCCTCCATCTTGTTCTGTCCCTTTGCGAGGCCGTAGTGGCGTGCCAGAACATCGGTAGCACTCTGGAACCGCTCGCTCTCCATCCGTATGCGGACCCGCTCAGGAGAACCCAGCAACACGTCCGGTGCTTTCCCCGAGAATCCCCTCCTCGCACGCTCCTCCTCGCACTCGGCTTCGGCCCCGCAGTCCTCCCTCAGCAGGGAGTCCACGTAGGAGATGGTAGCAGAACCCATTTCTGACCCGTCGCTGGCAGGCCTGCATGCCGACTCCACCTCCTCTCCTCCCCACGTGGGGGCGTGCTCCTCTGGGCGCCCGTCGATCAGGCTGAACACCTCGCTCAGGAGGGATGGGCCCAGGTCAAAGGTGAAGGTGTCCAGAGAGGTGAGGGAGTCGGAGTACGCCGTGGGGCCGGTCCGTTTGGGTCCGCAGGTCCCGACAGAGGCGGAGCAGGAGGACAGGATGGCATCGGACGGGTCGGTCAGGGAGCCGCGGTGGACGCCGTGGGAGCAGGAGGTGGAGGAGGGGGGGGAGGAGACGGACGGCTGCTGGCGCTCTGACCGAGACAGACGGGGCAGCGTCACAAACCCAGACTCCAGACCTGAAGGACAGACAAAGACCATCAGATCCAGCAGAACATAAATCAGCCTCTAAACCAGGGCTGTCAAACATACGGGCCAGTTTAGTCCGGCCCAGTGGCTAAATGCATTATCATTAAAAAATTTAAAAATAAAAAATTATCCCCCAGTGTCCTGTCTGGCAATGTGGCAATAAGAATTGTTGTCTTAATGCCAAAAAGAGCTCATCAGATTTGACTTTCACAAGTGGAGCAGTTCTGCTTTTGCCATAGTGCTCCGCTTGATTTATGAATGTGAATAGTTTTATTATGATTCATGCAAGGAATATCTCAAATGATATGGACACTACAATGGAAAAGTAGGAGAGGAAAGGAAGAACAAGAAGAAGAAAAGAAAAAGTGAAAGAAAGAGGAGATAAAAGGAAGAGAATGATAAAACAATCATTGAAAAAAAACATGTACTTCGTTTAATTGAAAATCTGCAGTTCCTATATTGTCCACGAGGGGCGCTGTGTTTTAATCAGCAGATTAAGCTTCAGGTGTGGAAAAATTTAAATCATTTCTTAATTTTTAACTGTTTGATGTATTTTGTCATGCAGGACAGTGTTTTTAAGTTCCAAAAAATGTGAATAAATGTTTTTCAACATTGTATAATCACTGTGATCAGTTCTTATGCATAATGCACAAGTAAATGTTTAACTGAGTAAAAGTATTGTTGATATTGCACATACTTTTCTTAAAAACACTGAGGTTATTCATAATATATTGTGTAAAAGTAAAATTAATTTAACATAAAAATCAACAACAAGTCCACTTTTATTAGTTCTATTTAATCTTGCAATGAGTTTACTCGTGTGGCCCTCCTGAGATCAGATTAAGCTGAATGCGGCCCCTAAACCAAAATGAGTTTGACACCCCTGGTTTAAACGTTCATCCTCATGGCGTCACAGCATGACATCAACGCGCACGTCCAGCAGGGGGCAGCAAAACCCTGCAACCGACCCGCCATGCTGCGCCTCGCTGTCTGCCAGAACCAGAACCGGTCCAGGTTCCTCACACACCAACACGCTGCTGAATGCCGGCCCTTACGGGGCCCAACGCCATGAGGTTTCTGGCTCTTTCCAACAAACACAGATTTCACAGATTCACACATTGTGAGCAGAAACTGCAGAAGTAATAAGTGTTGAAAACTGGGTTTGATGGAGGAGTTGCTGCTCTGTAAATCTGCTTCAGCTGACACCAACAACAACTAAAGGCCAGGTAAACATGCGGGGGAAGCTTGTGGGCCCCCGGACCAACGCTGACCCCCTAATGGCTTCCAGATAGCGGCCGCATGTGGAGCCGCTGTTTGTGATTAAATTAATTCTGTGAAGATAAGGAGCTGGTGGAGCTCAGCACAAAGGGAGGATCTGCAGCGGCCTTCGGACTTCTGGCTGAAACGTTTCAGGCTGCAGATGTGTGGCATCATGAGGCAGGATCTGCTTCGCTTAGCAAAAAGCCCAAAGCAGGAGGAAACCACCAGCTTGAGTCTTTCCAGGGCTGACAAGATCTGCTTTCCAAGTCCTCTAAAATGAAGTTATTTTGCTTCACATAAGTATTCACACCCCATTGAACTGTTTCACACGTTGCCTGTTTGAAACCAGAAACTTTAATGTAGGAGATCCACAGAAAGTAAGCTAGAGGTGGTATAAAAAACATGAAACAGCTAAAGGGAGAGGGGAGACTTTTACAAGGCAATGAAAATGTTTTAGAAAATTTATTTGCTCTCTTGGAGTTATTTTTGGTTTAACTTTTTTGTTTCAGATCATAAAACTAAATCTGGTATCAGAAAATGATAACCAGAGTAAATCCCAAAGCATTAAATTATGATTTTATTTATTAAGGGAATGAAACCTTTCAAACCAACCTTGTGGGAAAATATAAAAGCTCCCAAATTAAATCATGAATTAACTGTGATTGATACCATCTAATGTAGAACAGATTACTAGATCAATGTGTGCTTCTGTGCTTTTTTGTTTCTCTTGTTGTGTCTCTGTTCTGTCTTCTGTAACCCCAGTCGGTCGAGGCAGATGACCGTTCATACTGAGCCCGGTTCTGCCGGAGGTTTTTTTTTCCCGTTAATGGGTGGTTTTTCTTCCCACTGTCATGCTTGCTCAGTATGAGGGATTGCAGCAAAGCCATGTACAATGCAGATGACTCTTCCTGTGGCTCTACAGTTCCCCAGGAGTGAATGCTGCTTGTCGGGACTTTGATGCAATCAACTGGTTTCCTTATATAGGAAATTTTTGACCAATCTGTATAATCTGACCCAATCTGTATAATATGATTGAACTTGACTTTGTAAAGTGCCTTGAGATGACATGTTTCATGATTTGGCGCTATATAAATAAAATTGAATTGAATTGAATTGAATCATATTTCCTGTTTCAGTTTCACAAGCCGCCCACTTATTACTACCAGACCTGAAAAGTCAAGACGGCACGGCCCGGTTTAACTCAAGAACAGATGAGAAACAGACTCAGTGACATCCACCGGTCTGCACTGCAAAAAGAGAACTAAAAGTAAGTCATATTTTCTTGAAATTAATGTATTTTTCCTTGATTTAAGCAGGTAAATAAGACTATTTGCCAATGGAGTGAGTATTTTTACCCCTAAAATAAGACAATTAGACATCCTGCATTTGAAATAAGATGAAATGATCCTATTTTAAGTGCAAATATCTCATTCCATTGGCAAATAGTCTTATTTACCTGCTTAAATCAAGGGAAAATACATTCATTTCAAGAAGATTTGACTTACTTTTAGTTCCCTTTTTACAGTGTGGAAAGGGCTGCAGGTCCATTTCTAAAGCTGTAGGACTCCAGAGAACCTCAGAGAGAACCAGGATCCACACATGGAGAGAACATGGAACATGGAGAACCTTCCCAGGAGAGGCCGACCCACCAGAATCACTCCAGGAGGTCCCAGAAGAACCCAGAGCATCTACAGCTCTGCAGGTCTCACTGTCTCAGCTGAGGTCAGGATTCAGCGATAAGAAAAAGAGACTGGGGCAAAGATGGCCTCCATGGGAGAAATCCAACACCAGAACCACTGCTGACCCACAAGAACACAAAGACCCGCCTCACATTTACCAAAAAAAAAAAAAAACATCTTGATGATTCCTGAGACTTATGGGGAAATATTCTGACTGAAGAGGCAGAAATTGACTTTTGTGGAAGGTGTGCAGGTTGTTACATCCAGAGTAAAACGTACAGCATGTCAGAACCAGAACATCATACCTAAAAAAAAGACAAAAAACTGTCTCAAATAAATCAATTTAGTAAAGTAGAGTTCCTGCACAGTGATGCTAAAGACTCGTTAGCATCACTCGTTAGCATCACTCGTTAGTCATGCTAACGAGTGATGCTAACGAGTCTAACCCGCCTCAACCTTCACAAACATACGAAGGTTTAGGGGGTGATTACTTTTCCACATCGGGCCAGGTTGGTTCTGAGAGATTCATTCTTTTAATGAATAAAATCATAATTTGAAAACTACATCCTGCATTTCCTTTTGGTTCTTTTTATGTTAATATTAGTTTTACGATCTTTAGACTGAGCACATTATGTTCGCACCTCGTTTTGAAATCTGCTTAACGTTTTATTTGAACAGATTTATGACTCTGCAAACGCTTCAATGATTCCTGAACGCCTCGTCGATGCCGACTGGAAAGTCCTCATGACATCATCTGTTTCTGCTCGGCTATTTTGGGATTAGAGAAGGAGCGGCACTAAATCCTAAAATTGTCCCATGGCTCCACTTTAGATGTTTTCCCTTCAAATTAAACTGCAGCACCAAACTAAGCCAAAGGGCAAAGGTCGGGTGAGTTAACCGGCGCTGGCTGGACGCGAGCGTCAGCCGTGGGGTCTGCTCAGTCATCCGGAGACAGATGTGTCCCAGATGTCCCTGTGAATGAGCAGCGTTTGCACCGATAACAGAGACAGAGTCGTTTGTTTTTATCGTTCCTCTCTTTGTCCTGCAAAGATCGTCATGATTTCACCAGCATGTCTGAGAGAGGAGCAGCAAACGTCTGCAGCTGCACGGTTTCTATCCGGACTTTCTCACGTTCCAAAGGTTTTATGATCTGAAACGTTTAGGCATGAAGCAGGAGTTTGCAGGGGGGGGGGGGGGGGATACTTTACACAGGACGGTTGGATCAGCTGTTAGTGAGAGCGTCCCAGGCAGCGTGAGGAAGAAATGGTTCCTACTCACCGTAAGAGCTCTGCCGCTCGTCTGGCGTGGAACTGGGGAAGAGCACCTTGGTGGTGGGACTCCCGTTGGACATGTCCACGTCCAGCCGGGGGAGGGAGACGGCGTTCTTGATGATGGGAGAGACGGCCGGAGGCGGCGGGGACAGGTCCTTCGCTCCCTCTCGGGGCCGGTTGTCGGAGCCCCGCCTGATGTGCCGCAGCGTCCTGGAGAAGAAGGCGCCGATCTTGTTGTCGGGCGAGGAGACGGAGTCCGTCTCGCCGTTGTTCCCGTTGGCCGTCCCGCCGTGGTTGCTCAGGAAGGAGGTGTCCCCGAAGACGTCGCCGCCGCGTCCAACGTGCATGGTGTGGCGGAAGTCTCCCAGAGGGGGGCTGATCATGTCCACCGTGAGGTCCCCTTTGTGACGGCGCCTGCTGTGGGAGTGGGAGACCAGACCTTTGAGGCCGGTCAGCTTCTCCTGAAGATTCATGATCACAAGGCCGGGACTGACTTTTATTCACCAAACGTCTCTGAGGTTTGTCTATAATCCCAACTGAAGGTAAAAGGGAAAAACAAGTTTGGCTTCTGCAGGGATCCAAACTTTGGGCCTGGAAAGAAAAACTTGCAAAGGTTGTTTTCTTTTTTTTTCCAAGATCAGAAGACCGGTCCAGGTCTGCAGGAGCAAACTGCTGGCTGGATTATGATCTCTGTTTATTATGTACAACCCAGAATCTGTCCCACACTTTGTGGCTTGAGGTTTTGCATCGCTGAGCAAATGAAAGAGGCAGAAAGCGAGGAGAACGCGGTGCGGTCGGTCCTAATAGAGAACGGCCAGGCTCCACGGATCGCTCCAGGCTTTAGGTTTTGTCCAGAGCAGCTCAGAAACGGCTCCGTGTCCAGATGAAGGGCGCTGTGGTCGCACTATGGAGCCATCTATGGAGGGAAAACAGGGAATGTGTTAAACCTAAAGGTTCAGGGCGGGTTTGGTCTTACATCAATGCAAACATGCAACATTTTCACCCGTTTACGCTGCGTAAGCGTTCCTCGCCTTCCTACAGCGAGTCGTTGCAAAGTCGTCTGTTTTTCTCCATAAATCTGTCCCAGAGGTTTCCAGGATTCCACGTTCCAAGTGTCCGCTGGTGTGGAACCGGCTAAATTTAGACCGCAGTCCCTCCTCTGTGGAGCAAACCAGAATCTGCTTCTCATCCACAAAATGGGAGGACTTTCTGCCCGCGTTTTTCCTGTTGTGTCTGGCATGTTGGCTGCACAAAGGTCACATTTCACCAGACGGACTTTTAGACGTTTAAAGTGGCCGACGACGCCTCAGTCAACACATGCAGATTGGTTTAGAAACAGGCAGATAGGAAGAAATGATGAAGCTTTCCTGATAAGATGATTACTGCTGCTGCTGCACGGCTCTAACCTCAGATTACCGACGCATAAACCCCCAAACAGCACAATGTTGATGGAATAAAAAACCCAAAAGATCTTTTTTAATATTAAGGTTTAGATGAATGTACTAAATTGGTTGTAATGTAGTAAAAAATCTGAACAGTTTCGGTCAACTCAGCTGGCACTCCTCAGGGCTGGGTGTTAGCACCCCTGCTGTTTATGCTCTACACTAACGAGGGTCGAGGTTTATTATTAACTTTACAGATGACTAAATTTGCAACTGATTCATCCAATGATGCAACGACTCTACTTGGAGCTAAACACTTCAAAGACAAAAAAAAAAGATGATTGATTTTCGATAAATCAACCAATGATTGCATCAACACTAGTTTCTGGTTCATTGGTAGAGATTATCAGCCAGTACAAGCATCTGAACGCCATTCTGGACAATAAGCTAACTTTTGAAGCTATCGCTGGTAGGAATGCCAACCAAAGGCTGTTTTTAAGAAAAATGAATGCTTTTAATGTAGACTATTTTACTTTAAAAATGTTTTATTTTTATTTTATTGAATCCGTTTGAACTTTTATAATGATGTGCTGGTTTGGTGAACTCGGCACTGTAAATAAAAAGAAGCTAATTAAGGTGTGTACAAAGACTGCTGGTATTCCAGAGACGTTAATTATCCTTCAGAGTCACTAAGACGACAAGATTGATCCCATTTCCTCATGTAATTAGAGGTTATGGTTACAAATACTCAAAACGAGCAACTTTTTCTTCTTTTTTTTGCAATATGTCAGCAATATAAATGGACCAAAACAGGACAACAGATTTAGTGTTTCGTTTCAGACAAATATAATATTAGATTTACATTCTGCTTCATTCTGGAAGGAGCTCATCCAGCAGCAGCTTCATGTATGCCTGATTCTTTTCCTGCTCTCCTGCAGCTGGGAGGAACACGGTTCTGTGTGAGGACTGGGTCGTCTGTGAGTGTTTGGGATCGCGAGGAACTCGAGAACCTGCAGATCATTTAGAGCTTCCACTGCCTCTCTCTCCAACAACACCAGAAAAAGTTGCTAGATTTCTTACTTGTTGATTTTTTTTTTAAAAATAGTCCCCAAAGAATTCTGATTAGTTGCTAAACAAAGCAACAAAGGCGCAAAATGTGTAACACTGTGAAGCAGACCCACTAACTTCTGCATTTAACGGAATTCATTGCAGACGTTTTCACTATGGTGTCTATTTTGCTTCCTTAGATGACTAAAGTTTATAATTCTTGTAACGCTTAATTTTCATTATTGAAAACATTAACTATAATTATCTCAGTTCCGCTTTTGGTTTGTTTCCCTTTTTTCTGCTTTATGTCTCCCAGACATCTCGATGTCGATCACAAACTCCAGAAAATTATCCTTTCATCCTTTGTTGTTCTTTTACAGAAAACGCATTTAACATTTACCCTTTCATATATTTTTTTTCTTTTCTAACATCCACAGGTTTTTTTCTGCACTGCAGTGCTAATGCGTGCTTGTATGTAAACAGGAAAAATTATCTAAGATTCAATCGTTGCTGTGTTGTTTTTATTTCTCTCTACTACAGCTAGAGATATTATTTTAGGATGTCTTCTCATAAAAATCCATTTTGCAGCTATTTGAGTAAAGTTTCTACATCCTTCAGGCTCGACATTTTCCACGTAAACAAAGACAGACCAAAAAGCTACATAGCTAACGTTTAAGGATTAAAGTGTTAATTGCACTTAAAATTATTTTAATAATAATAATATAATAATAATAATAATAATAATAATAATAATAATAATAATAATAAAATGTATTATTATTATTATTATTATTAAAATGTCTTCATTCTTCGTTGTATGAAGCAACTTGGTGATTAAACTGATTCTTAATCTTTTCTGCACTCAAAACTTAGTTTTTAAGGCATGTTTGGCATCATGCCGTAGAGTTAGCTTACAAGACACTATCCTATTCATTTTCTGTAGATAATTAAGGTTTGTATATTTTTATGGGCCTTTATTTGACAGCAAGCAGACAGGAAACAGGGTTGAGAGAGAGGTCAACGGACCCGGACTCAAACCCGGGACTGAGGCCTCCTCTGTTATACCCCTGCTGCACTGCTGAGACCAGTTTATCATTTTTACTCTTTATCCTTTTATGAAAACATTAGCTTGGTTCAGCTTTTGTTAAAACCTGCAGCGTGTGCCTTATTTCTAATTCTCTGGATTCCCGTACCTCTGGAAGTCTGTCACAAATCCAGGCAAATTGGCTTTTGGTCACAAGTTTTATTTTCCAGAGGAGTAACTGATATCCTATTTTAAATATTTTAATAGCTTAAAGAGCTCCAAAAATGCTCCTCTGTTTCTCTTTAGAGTCCACAGGCCTCCCACGCATGCAGAGCCTTGTCTGGCTGCATTAATGACCCGCCGTGGGTCGGGACACGCCGGGTTGCATCAGGTCCAAGGCAGCCGCTCTAATTTGCTGCTGACCGCAGCGCCGCTCCTCCTGGCTGCCGTTTCCAGAGGCCGTCAGGGAGGAAACGTGCTGCATACCGTCCATGAGCAGAGACTGGGACGGGGGACGGGGGGGACGAGTCTCCAGACGGGTCTCTGAGGCAACATGAGCCCTGGTTCCCATAAACTGGACCAAACAGGCAACTTTTCCGATAAGGAACGTACTGATGGGGAACACGGGCAGACATTTCTGTTTAATCCTATTAAATGACCGTCAGCCGTGGCACAGCGGGAGTAACTCCCTTTACTTTACGTGTTTTTAATTAACAACATCCACTCTTCCTCTCCCTATTCTGAATTAAACAGAAGAGTGGAGGTTTATACTTAAAATGCCCTGAAATATTACAAAAACAAGGTTGATATTAATGCTTTAATCGCAGAGGAGGCTTGTCCGTCTTTGTCTTTAGATATAAGAAGGGGACGGTTTGACAGCAGGGACCTGGACATACCCTGGATTAACCCCTAATCCTCCGTCTCTCCCATCATCCCTCTGGACGGAGCCTGTTGGCGTCCGCCGTGGTCCTGCAGGTCACGGCTTCACGCTCCTGTCAGAGGAAACACAATTAAACCAAATTAACTGGAATTATTACGTTTAGAGAAAGCTTTCGGACACAAACTAAGTTCTTCCTTTTTTCCTCACTGATTCTAAGATAGAAACTCTTAATGCAGACATTTTTTTCATGGATTTTCTGACCTACAAATGGGTTAAAATTTACTTCCACAATCAACTCAATCGTGAAGGAAATACATGTTTTTGTTTCGTTTTTTTGGCTCCTAGTTGTAAAAATTAAGGATTTCTCTTTATAAAAATAAAGAATAAAGCCACAAAGACAGTGTTAAGCACAGCGCAGGCAAAACGATACTGTGGGCGCTTTACTTTCAGAGAAACCAGCATATTAGACGGATAAGATGGAGCAAAGATATGAAAGACCTTCAGAAAACCGTTTATGTGCATCCTTCTTCAGATTCAGTTTAGTTCACCCCATGAAATACGCCACCGTGTACTGAATTAAATCTACCATACGCAATTATAAGTCTGTGTAACAAAATGTAAACCTTTTCAAACTCTGAGTATAAAGTCTGGATTTTCACGGTCAGAGCTGTTGTCCGTCTGTTTGGACCCGGGAAAAGAAACAATGCAATAATAATAAAGTCCACAAAACAAGCAGGAAAACTCAGAACTTCTTCAGTTTTAATGGAGTAAAGTGCTGTAGAAAATAAATTTAATTTAAAGTTAATTTTCGTTTCAGTGGGTCTTTTGTTTCAAAAGCCAAACTAAAACAGATATTTATCAAGAACTGCAACCATGTGAAGATCCAGGAACCGAGGCTGTGATCCGATGTTTCTCCCTTATTTACACTCTGATACTTCAGAGACCCGGTCCAAAGTTGCCATGTCGTCTGTGCCGTTTGTTCTTCAGATGGTTTTGCTGGAAGTAAAGCAGCGTAAACACAGTCTGGGTTTGTATGAACATTCCTGAGCAGAGCATCATTCGGTGGAGTCTGGCTCTGCGTTACGACCATCAAACGTCGGCTCTGATTGAAACCATGTCTGGGATCCTTCTCTTCTCTGGCCTGAACGCTTTCCCCCTCTGCCATCCTTAGTTTTCTGCTCAGTTCCTCTTAGTTTTTTCTTTTATCTCGTTTTTTATTCACTTTCCATTTCCCTGTTTTGCTTTCAGTAAAATTCACATTAGATTTAATAATTTAATGCAGGTCTTCGCCTCCCTCCACCTCCTCTCATGTCTGTTACTCACTAACCAGGTGAATAAACATACATGATAAGGCCACTCTTTTCAGGGCCACCGCTTGACTTTCAATTACATTCCTATTTTTTACCGTATGCACTCAGTCTGACTCCAAGAAAAACAGCGCTACACTTCCTCCTCAGCCAAGAAAACACTCACATGCCTCCAAAAAATATCCAAACTGGCTGCACTGCTCTGTTTCCTGTGTCTGCTGGCGCTGGCAGTCCTGATGTTCCTTCTTTGCTTTTATGCTTCTGTTGAATCCGTTCTGCCCTCGTCTTCTTGCTCAGTCTTTCATAGGTGTTACAGATTGTTTTTTATTTTAAAAAATACTCAGCAAAGGTCCAGTTGCCTCTGATTTAAGCCTGTTTGCTGGTACAGATGTAAGGTTTTCCAAATGAGAGAAGGTTTAGGGCAACGCGTGGTGTACTGGTAGAGCTAGTGGCCCAAACACAGACGCAGCTGACCCAGGTCCAATCTCAACCTCTGGACCTTTGTTACAGGTCTCTCTCTCTCTGTGCCACTCTTCTGTCTGTCCACTGCAAATAAAGGCCACAAAATATTTAAAAACTAGATAAAGTTTAAACGCCAATGCTACAAAAAGTAGCTAATTTATGCTAATCATAACATTTTCTTCAGCACTTGCACAAGGCACCAGGAACAACGATAAATCAGCGCCTTTTACTCAAACACCCCTGATAAAATCCAGTGCAACCTTCAAAAGGTGGCCCACATGAAAAACACTGTTTTAGGAATACCACCACTGCACCTCACCCTGAACACATCATCCCCACTGTGAGACACGGTGGAGGCAGCATCATGCTGAGGGGGAGCAGGTCAGAGCTGATGGAGCAGAACCAGAACCATCCTGCAGGAGAACCTGAGACTGAGGTGGAGGTTCTCCTTCCAGCAGGAGAACCAGCCTGAACCTGCAGCCTAAGATATTATGGGATGATTCATGGGTTAGAATGGCCTAGTCAAAGTCCAGACCTAGATCCAACAGATAATCTATGGTAGGACTTGAAAACTGATGTTCCCAGATGTTCTCCATCCAATCTGACTGAGCTTCAGCTGTTTTGCAAAGAAGAATGGGCAAAAGAAATAGTCCGTAGATCTGGAAAGATGTAGGAGACCGACCCCTTACAGCTGTAGTCATAGCAGAAGACGACTCTACACTGTATTGACCAAGGAGGCTGCATACAGAAGCACACTATGCAGATTTATCTAGTAAACTGTTTCTCTTCCACGTCATAATTATGCACGACTTTGTAAGTCTGTAAAATAACTGTAAGTCTGGAATAAAAGAATCCCCCTGCTGGTCGCTGAGAGAAGTTGCGGCGTCTGGTCTCGTCTATGTCTCTTTTTAAGGTTTTATCCTCTCCCACATTTGCCTGCAACTTAAAAGCCCCCCAAAAAAACTAAACATGTAATGTCCCAAAATGTGGAAAACTTAACACCTATCCAATGAGGATTAAATAACTTTATGCTTCAAATATCAATCAAACATTGCACATCTTCAGTCACATGAGATCTGTTCACACACCTGTATGCGTTCTGAGGATCACCTAAACAAAACTTTCTGTTAAAATTATTTTCTTAAACGTGTCTAAACTGGCAAATAATACTTGAACCCTGTTTTTCTATCACATTTACTTTTAATTGGTTACTGCTAAAATGTAGATACAACCATTTTAAACCTCTGTGGTCAAAACAATTTTAATCTGTCCAACACTGAAGAACATCCGCTGAACCTGCAGCAAAAAGCGTCAGACCAGAAAAGGCGACTAAAATCTAAATGTTCCAGTAAATCTCAGAGGTCTTTTAATCCATGTGTTAACTAAAAACAACTGAGCTGCACAGATATCCTGACATCTGTTTTTCTGAAAATCTCCTGGATGCAGCTGAACCCAGAAATGCAAGAAGTATTTAAAAAAAAAACAATTAGAATGCAACTAACCTGTCTAACCAGACATAAAGGGTCTTTATTTTTAGAAGATCATATGCAGATTATGTAAGTCTCACTTTTTTCCACATAACGAGTCCATGTTATACTCATACAGGTTTTACTGCACTACATTGATGTAGCTGTTCAACCCTCATTCTGAGAATACTGTCGCTCGTAGAGCTGCAGTTATTTCAACCACAATCTGTCATTTAGCCCTAAAAGCTGAATTTAGGCTAGCGCTACACATGTGGTGGAAGGACGGGAAGTTAAAATGTTGATCTACATGCAGAGTTCAGTTGCAGTCAAACTCAGACATGAAGAAAAACATGAGGCTAATTATTGTGGCTAATACAAGCAGGAAGATCATTTGAAGGAAGCAGTTACTGATTCAACCTGATCTTCTCATCACCAGACCGTTTATCTGATATCTGTCAGAGAAAAACGGCATAAAAGAAAGCAGCTTCTTACCAAACTAACTTTATTACGACAAACAACTTCGCTGGTCTGGTTGTTGCCTGCTCAACATATCAATCCGACTTACTTTTCCTGTAGATAATGATCTCTATAGCGAAAATATTCCCTCCCTCCATTTTCTGTGGAGCCAGTAAGAAGCCATACATTTAATAAATTCGCACCAACAAGCAATTTTTAAAGGGTTTAAATTAAATATCTGCTTTGAAAACAAGGGAGATTCCAATTAGGATTCATTTGTGTTTCATACTTTCTATTTTTGTAGGTTTTATGCCCTTCTAATATGATGATTGCCCTTTAATTGACAGCTTTGGTGCCTCAAACTCCTTCAGGACCAAAGTGTGTGCTTGAAGCTCTTAAAAACCCGGTGTGGCCGTTAACAAGGGTGTTGGAGGCTGTTGACAGACGACTGAACTGTGACCATCTGCTGACATCAGCCAGTGATGTCAAAGGTTTCCAAACATCACATTGTGTGGCCAAAAAGAGAAAAAACAGGCCCGCAGAGCCCCGCCGTGTGAAAGCAAACACAGCAGCCAGGTTCAGGAATGACCGTTTTGACGTTGGCGGCGTCAGTGACACCTAAAGGTCAGCAGGGACCCCCACCCCCCCCGCAGAGGAGCGTCAGGATCTCAGGCTGAGAGGGAAAATAGCAGGAAATGCCCACACTTGTGTGTGTCATCAACTGTTTTGATGTATCATTACAGTAAATCCTGTGGTTGTGGTGCAGGAAACATGTTACATACATGTGCTAACCATCTGCTTTGAGATACAGGAGACTTATTGCTGCTATCAGAGCGTGTTCCAGTGAGACCCGGTGGACGGACGCCCGCCCGGGGAGATTACCGGGGGAATTACAGAGCCGGCTGAACAAGAAAAAGTCACGCAGGACATGGATCCCCAGGAAGCATAATTGGATCCATCCCTGCGTGATTTATTATTGGACTTTATGCAGTCATCACTACAGCCGTCTGGGGTTTTCATTGATCTGGGCATGTTTGTTCACTGCCGGGCTCCAGGCGGTGCCTTCTCACACGGTGGTCCCAGCAGGGTCAGAGGACCGCCGTCCCAGAACCGCCCAAAGGTCCAACTCACTAGAACAAGTTCGTTTCCATATTTAACACATTTAAAATTGCTTCAGGGGAACAGCGGTGTGTTCCACTGAGTCAGAGCAATGTCCCTGACATGCTGGAAGGAAATTGATTGGTGGTGTTACATAATTTGGGTAATTACAAGGCAGGGTAATCCCAACCAGAGTCCTGCTGAATGCATCATGTGGAAATAAAGATGACATATTGCTGCTGCTGCTTCTGTCGGGTATAAATATGCTCCAGAGCAGGACAGGTTGACCATCAGCATTTTAACACAATACTGCTTTATCTGAACATAAACCTAATCTGGTGAGAGCGTCTAATAATTAATCCCAACATACCACAGCGGTGAAATCAGCACTTTGTGTCAGAAATCTCTTCTTTAAATGATATTCAGGCAGCAACGATGAAAGTACATGGAGGGGGGAGAAAAACACTAAATCCTATTCCAGCACCAGAAACTCTCTGGAAGAGTCACGCTGACGGCAGACAAAGCCTCTGCATGACCAGCAAAGTTCATCTGAGTTTACCTGGATTAAAAATGAATTAAATCACTCACCTGGATCAGAAAGACCCGAATCAAATAAAAAGGGGGTCCAGGCTGGATGTGTGTCCCGCTGAAAGGTCCGGGTGGTCGGAGCGAGGCGCCGGAGCTGTGCGTCTGTCCCGCTGGAGAGCCCGGGTCTGCGGCGCGGCGCGGCGCGGCGCGGCGCGGAGGAAGGGGGCGGGCTGAGGAGAACCCTGGGAGAGCCGCTCCAGGAGCCGAGCACCGCTTCACCACACGTCCGTCCCAGGAAGAGCAGAAGGCATTTTTACGTTCAGCCCGGGCTGATAATGTGCTCGGTGGAAAGCCTTCAACCCGCCGGTTCCTCCTTTTCAATGTGAAAAACCGCTTTTTGTCACTTTGTCAAGAGCTCATCAGCAGACTTCATCAGATGCATGTCTGCTGACTTTGGCAGGAGAAAAACTCCGTCATGAAATCTGATCCAGCCACGTGGAAAAATTAGGACACCCTGTGGAGCCTTTGTGGAGAAATTCAACAAGTAACATAAATGAACAATAAAAACTGCGAAACTTAAAATCCCTGAGAAATAATGATTAAAAAACACGATGAATAAGTTACACACCCACATTTATTCCCATTAAAGACCGCTAATGTGCCAGATAGGTGTGCCACCTCAGGGGAGGAGAACATCATGCTGATGTGAGCTTCTGTGCTTTCTGTGTCTCTGCTCTGTCTTCTCTACCATAGAAAGTACTCCTGGGTCAATGTGAGCTTCTGAGCTTTCTGTGTCTCTGCTCTGTCTTCTCTACCATAGAAAGTACTCCTGGGTCAATGTGAGCTTCTGAGCTTTCTGTGTCTCTGCTCTGTCTTCTCTACCATAGAAAGTACTCCTGGGTCAATGTGAGCTTCTGTGCTTTCTGTGTCTCTGCTCTGTCTTCTCTAACATAGAAAGTACTCCTGGGTCAATGTGAGCTTCTGTGCTTTCTGTGTCTCTGCTCTGTCTTCTCTACCATAGAAAGTACTCCTGGGTCAATGTGAGCTTCTGAGCTTTCTGTGTTCCTGCTCTGTCTTCTCTAACATAGAAAGTACTCCTGGGTCAATGTGAGCTTCTGAGCTTTCTGTGTCTCTGCTCTGTCTTCTCTAACATAGAAAGTACTCCTGGGTCAATGTGAGCTTCTGAGCTTTCTGTGTCTCTGCTCTGTCTTCTCTAAGCCCCAGTGGGTGGAGGCAGATGAGCGTTCACACTGAGCCTGGTTCTGGTTCTGCTGGAGGTTCTCCTCCCTGTTAAAGGGGAGTTTTCCTCTCCACTGTCGCTTCATGCATGCTCAGTATGAGGGATTGCTGCAAAGCCATCAACAATGCAGACGACTGTCCACTGTGGCTCTACGCTCTTTCAGGAGGAGTGAATGCTGCTTGGAGAGACTTGATGCAACCTGCTGGGTTTCCTTAGAGAGGAAACTTTATCACCAACCTGGAGGATCTGATGGAGTCTGACTTTGGAGAGAGACTTGATGATGATGTGATGTTAATTGGCACTGTATAAATAAAATTGAATCATCACTCAGCAGTGGGAAGGAGGCGTTTCCTCTTTAAAACTCAGATTTCTGGTTTGGTGCTCCTGGCTGAAGCGCCGCTAATAATTATTATCATGATTAAGATTTTATTCACAACGACTTGATATTAGCTGGTAGCTAAATCAGTCATCCCGTCTAGTCGAGTGGCCCGCCTGCTGCTCACAGTGTTACCTTAATGATAGTGACAGGTGGTAGTCCGTCAGTTTCCTCACCAAGACTGTCCACATTTCCTAAACATGAGACATCTACTGCCAGATTTGACTTTCAAGAAGAACATTTTCTTCTTGCAGCCAGCTGACTGTCAGTCTGCAGCAACAGGTGTGGAACGGACAGCTGAAGAAAGTCCCTTCAACACTTCTTCTGGCATCTAATTAAAAGACTTTAATTGGTAGGAAAAAGTAGCTACTGGTGCGTTTGATTTCTACACCAACAACACACTGGCCCGCGTTGTCCATTTCTGAGAATATGTTTCCTGTTTATGGGTAGACAGCAGACTGGGCAGAAAGAGGATTTGAACCTAGAACCTTCTTGCTGCAAGGCAACAGGGCTGCCAACTAACTGTGCAACCCCCAAGTAGACTTGATTTTCCAAATTAACCAAGAATATCCCCAAAGTCTTCAAGCACCCTATGGTACCAAATCCAACATGGCTGCCGCAGCTGAAACATATGAAAATGTGCCGATAAAGTTTATTTATTAAGACTTCTGCCAGTTTTTGCCTCATTTAACCGGATGTACACACGGTGCTGTGCAACGTCTGTTTATGAGTTTTCATGTCTGAGCGCAGAAAACGAAGAGACATGCCCTGTAATCTGTTTGTGGTGCTACTGGTACTTAGCAACAGGACAATTAGCAAATTACTCAGATTTTTCAGCCTGCAACTATAAGACGCCCCATTCAGGTACGGCTTGATGCACAGATCCAAAACGATCTACAGAACCACATCGGTTGGTCTGGATCCAACGATTGACCTCCAAGGTCCCGTTTGTTGCAGGTGGGCTGAAGGAACTTTCTCATAATGAAATCGGTTTTCAGATAATTGCTGTAAACACAGGTTTTATTTTGAAAAGCAGCTCCTGTTATCAGACTTTAAATTACTTTATTGTCTGCAGACACATATTGTCAGCTCACAGAACGGCTGCCGTTCCACTTATTCCAACGAGAACAATCTGAAGTGCGGATGAATTGGTTTTACACCGAAGCGTCCTGCAGGAAAAGCTCTTATCAACAGGAACAGAATCCCCATCCTGATCCTCAAAGGTCCGCCTGGGAGAGAGCTGCAGCAGCTACCAGCTTCCTGGGAATGACAAGTGGAAAACAGAACCGCTTTCCTCCGACAATGAGAGTTATTTGTTGTATTCTAATAGAAATCAGCTCTTGTCCAGCACTTTTAGATATGAATATATTTTTAAAAGCCTATTCTAAGCTGCTGCATCTCTGATAGATTGCTGTGGCTCCTAAAAATGTACTTTGTTGAGTCATTAGAGCAAGATTTGGTTTATTTTCTGTCATAAAACTGAAAACTATGTAGTGATATGTTCCCAGCTGTCGTTTCCGTCCCTTTAAAAAACGTCTGAAGAACCTTAGAGCTGGTAACTCTGGAGCTGAATAATGCTGTTTGGCGGCAGATAGCTGAGCAACCTTAACTGATTTATCCACATCTCTAACCTGTATATACAGTATTAAAGGCCATCGGAGGATAACTAAGCATGTTTTTGGTCTATGTGAACCACTCATCGTCACTGAGTTTATTTCTGTTTAGACCAGGGGTCTGCAACCTGTGGCTCTGGAGCCGCAAGTGGCTCTTTGGACCTTCCACAGTGGCTCTTAATAACTTTGGCTACAAATTATATTTTCATTATGGTATTTAAATGTAGTAATGATAATAAATACAGGTTTTAGCAACTTTTTCTTGTACTAGTTGCTTTTAATTTTCACAACAGAATGATGCTAAAAGTGCCAGTAATATTTAATTTTAAATCAATATTTTTTCATTATGTTGGAAACTATTTTTTTTTTTACATCATCATCCACAAATATCAACATCCCATCCATCCTATTTTTTCAAACCTCAAAATAGACATAAAATGGCGTTTCTTTAACAATGACAACATATTTCCTACAGTAGATCTTTATCACAAATTATAACTTGTCTTTTTTTCAAAACCCACACAACATTTGCGGCTCTGAACGAGTTTAATTCAAGTGGACCGTAGGCAAAACGGCTCTTTAGACTGTAAACATTGCAGACCCCTGGTTTAGACAGCTTAAATTAGCTCATTCTGTTTAAGGTTAGGCTTAAATTCTGACAGTACCTGATAGAAACGCGCCTGGAGTTAACATGCATCACGGCTGATTTAGTATGAAGCACTGAATATGTCCTCAGTTTTATACCAATGAATTAAAAAAGCAAAAGGATCAAATATTTCCTTCTCTGGACGTTTCCTCAGCGCTCCTTCAATGTGCATCTATGAATCTGGCCAGAGCGACCAAAACAAACCGGGTTCTGTGTTTGACACCAGAACTGCCTTTGCTCTCTGTTGTCTGCTGTTGCCACCTTTGCCCCCCCCCCCCTTCCCCCTCCAGAGCCGGAGGTGTTGGCAGCGCTGCTCTGCTTTCACTCCAAACTCGGCTCCGGTTCGGGCAGCTGAGTCAGTCCAGAGTCACTTTCAGCAGATCCGTCACGCAACTCCATCTCTGAATCGCTGCCGACTACATTTCCTAACCTTCTGGCTCAGGTGGGACCAAAACTAAATAAAATTTACCAACCCATGTCCATTAAGAATCATGCTTATATAAATGTACAACTCAGGACATTGCTATTTTGATCCAAGTTTATCTCAGCAGTAAAGTGAACATGCCTTTGGTCTGTATAACGATTATCTTTCTGTGATATAAAGATGGTCTTAACTGTTATTATTTCAACTTCCCTCTCTGAAAGCCAGACGTGGTCAGTGCAGGACCTGTAGGATCAGGAAAGGACTCAAACAGAACCTCACTGACGACATGAAGTAGGCCAGAAGGTCTCAGCAGCAGCAGCACATCAGGCCCAGTTGCCAAGTCTTGCTAAACGCTGTGGATGTTTTCTGGAAGAACATCTGACTGTCTCCTTTTTGTTTACAGGGTGCGAACTTTAGACTCTTTTTTTTATTTATTTATTTTTTCTAAAATGCTTTTGTCCATCTCCTTGACCCCCCCCCCCCCCCCCCCCACCCCCATTCCTGAACAGCAACCCAATATAAACAACTTGTGTCCTGAAGCATGTCAGCTATTTGTTCAGGAAAGCTTTTGGAGGCCGTTCAGCTCCCTGAAGGGAGGAAAGATTACAAATTTAGGGCTTTTCACATTCTCTCTCACTCTGTTTTTCATTTCTCTTGGTCTACGTCTGTTTTGTTTTTTTCTCCCCAACTCTCTCACGACTGGATCATTTCTCACTCGGAGCTCGGCGACACACTGATTTGTGAGTTTTGACACCTTGCCACCTTTGGATCTGACCTTTTGTTCCCCGTGTTCTGGTCAGTTGGGCCATATGGAGGCTCTGGATTCCTTTCTTGTTTGCTGATTTGTGATTTGGTGTCAAAAACCTTCATCGCTTCACTGTGATTAATGCTCAGGCTGATGAACTACTGTGAGAACACACATTTGGATGATCGTGTCCGTCTGATTCACACGCACGCACTCCCACAAACGCCCAAACAATCCCAGTTTGGCATTTGCTTATCGCAGGCTTGTTTGGGAAAGCCTTTCTTAGAGTAATGACCTAAAGTGTTTATTTTGTTCACAGCAGGAATGCATGTAATAAGATATTCTTGTGTGTGAGTGATCTGGGATAGAGGATCCAGGAGGTTGGTAGGAGTTCAACACACGGTGTATCGCATGTGACATATTTACCGGTCTGTGTCTTAAAACAAAAGCATAAACACAGCAGCCATGGGAATGCTGTATATGAGAGGAGAATAGACGTTAAAGAGGCTCAGACAGGTAATTAATCTTATCTCAAGATTACTTGTAGAAGGAGGGAACAGGACGGAGGACAGTCAATGCATAGCCCAAGTTTCTGGGATTTATACCCAGTTGAGCTGCAGATTAGATGATTTCCAGCAGGTGTTTACTGGCAAAGATGGACACGTGTGCAAAACCAGGTTCACCAGGTGAGTAGGACCCGCAGTATGCAGTGATTTAGTTTTTTCAGGTAAGAATAAATGGGCTTAATGCCGCTAAAATACACTTATATGCCGATGACACTGTCATTTTGAAAGTAGCTTGACCAAATGAGATGGACGAGCTGGGAGCTCTTGTTGAGCAACGTAGCTTGTTTTCAACCAGGTAAGAAAGAATAAATTAGTTTGAAAAATGATTAACTGCAGCTAAGCTACAGTCATGTTCTGCTGACATGGTCATGTTATACAGTAGCATCCTCCTAAAATCCTTTGTTTATGAATGAATGAAACTTTGTTGTCATTGTCACAAGAACAACGAAATTTTAAAAAAAGTGCCATCGATCCGTGCATAAGTTTTAAAAAATCTCTGTCCCACAATTTACACACAATATAAGAAATAAATAACAAATAACTGATAAAAAACAACTAATAAATAAAAATAGCACATTTCTCACACACATCATCCATGATAATTAATAATGGTTAGTTTTGTTTTTGCTGTCAGGTAAAACTGTCTCTAAAACGGTTGGATCTTGTTCTGATTTCTCTTTACTAAAATAAATTAACCATTTCATACTAGTAAATTACATAAAAGCTCCAAAGATACCAAAATACTGTGAAATGTTTCCAGAGTAAAACTATTTTTTAGTGCTTCTTCAGAACAAATTTTAAAATCTCACCAACCTTCACATGATCCACTTTCGTGATATTTCCAAGAGTCTTCTTGAAACTACTCTGAAAGAAATATGCAGGGATGCTGTATCTCAGTATGATCTTCCTTTTGTTGTTATAATTATTATCATGATTAAGTATTGCCACTGTGGGCTGAAGCAGGAGTCGCCAACCTTTTTGAAACCGAGAAATACTTCACTGGTACTATGTCATGTTTTACTTTAGTCTGTATAATACAGGCTGGCAGCCGACACACAGCTCTGTTTAAGTTTAAGTGTTCACACACTGAGATCTTCTCTCTAACCCGCCCAGAGGTTCCTCTGTGTGAACGCTACCGCGGTTTTGTTGTCGTGCCCATGGTGAAAGACTAATTTTATCTATCTTGAGAGGGAACAAAGGGGAGCAGGGGTCAGGTGGGGGCCAAGACGGGAAGAGGAACAGCAGATTCTCCCTTCCTGGACCCGCCTAACTTTTTCTGAAGCCAAATATTTTCCCTCGTGAGCGTCTGAAAAAAATCTGGGATAAAAAAAATCTAATAAATATAATTTCATTTTAGTCAAAATCACATTTCTGACCATTGCTAGCACCCAAACCTGCTTCCTACCTCTAAGGTGTGAGGACGGAGGCCTCTCAGTGTTTCTGTGGCTTCTGTTCTTGGTGAATTCCCGTGGGAAGTGTGTCTGGAAGAGACCAGAGTTGTTTACACGATAAAGTCCAATTCATCTGTTGCAATGACAGGTCTCCCTTTGCAAGAGTGAAAAAACCTGAGAAATAACACTAAAATAGATTTTTATGAGCCACCAGTAGGAATTAAAAGATATTCATCCAGTAATTTGTAGCGGCCACATAAACAGCACAATTCTGCAACCAATATTGATAATATTCAATAAATCAGAATATTATTAAGAAGTTAATTTATTTCAGCAACTCAGTTTACTAAGGGAAGCACACTATATAAATTGCCATTGACTGATGATGTTTGTGAGCTTTTATTCCTGTTAATAATTAGTTTTTCCATCTTCAGCTGATAAAAATAAAGCATTAAAGATTTGACCAACAAAAAAAACATTTTCATGCAGACATGGGGGCTTGAGGAAAACTGTTTAATACCTGGTTGTTTTTTAAAGGTACTTTTAATCTGACAAACAATCCTCTCAGAAATGCATACTCTAATTTATTGAACATGACTGTATATAACCAAGTCTGGTAATTATTATGTGATATGTTTAAATAAGATATTGTACTTTTAAAGGACAGATAATTAAATGCAATTGGGAATTTTTTTTAGGTATATCATTCAGATGGAATGATGATATAAGAGTAGCTAGCATTGACTTTTAAAGACAAGTACAGGCATGCATGAGCCTAAATTTACTACAGATTTTCTCTAGTCATTCTTGATGCAGGTGAAACATTTAGATTAGATCCCTGAGCACGTTGCAGCCAAACCGCATCGTTCTTTGCTGCAATCCACGAGCTTCTGACATAATTCTGGCTGGACGTTTGAACTCTCTTCTTTGCAGAATCGGTAAAGTTAATTTAAAATCTTGGTTTCCTGGCAGTGATCCACTATTGGGGGTTGAGGCCACTCCTGAATGTTAGCCTGATTTAAACAATTTCAAAACCAGTTGTCATGTGTGTTTAGGGTCGTTTTCACCACTTTAAACTTCAGCGTTCCACATTAGTCCCACAATAGTCCCACATTATGATGACTGGTGCCACCATGCTTCACAGCAGGCACCATCCTCTTCTGGCTTTGAAAACTTCACCTTAAATCTTCTAAATATCCAAAGTGCTCAATCTTTGTCTTGTCTGACTGTAACGCTTCCTCCAGCAGGTTTTTGTTTGACTGACCCCCGCCTCCTCCAAGATGTCCCCCGCCTCGTTTGCTTTTCTTTATTGTAACAGACATAAGAACCGGTTGTTCTCTAATGTTCAGAACAGCTGCAGTGAAACTCAGATTAAATCACACAGCTGGACTACATTTATTAATTAGGAGACTTCTGAGGGCAAATAGTTGCACAACCAATAACAAACGCGAGCCACACATTTCCAGTTTTTCACCTGTGTGGTGGACTCCAGTTACTAATTATTAAGGGACTATCTAGGAGACTTCTGATGGGTTAGTTATGTTACTGGATTTTCTTTAGGGGTATCTGAAAGGGGTAAATACAGATGCACACCGCACTTTTCAGATTTTCAAAAATGTTTTGACAGCTTTATTGTTTTTTTTTTACCAGCGCAACAGATTTATAGTTGCCCTTGTATTGCTACATCCAAATAAAATGTAGTAAGATTTGTTGTTGTCGTGAAAAATGTCAAACGTACTAAAGGTCTGAAAACTTTTGCTGGGACTTTTTAGCATTTTAGTAAGATTTTGGTTCTTTCTTCTAATAAACTCAATGAAAAAACGTAATTGCTTTTAATTGAATGTAATATCCTTGTTTAGTGGTGAGCTGGAATATAACCAGACGACTTACAGGTGAATCCTGGAGGCCAGACTGACGGTTTCAGAGGGAACAAATCTAGAAACGCTGCTTCCTGGTCAGGGCTTTACCTGCTGCCGTGTCTGAGCATCATGAGCTCGTGTTCGTCCATGTGCGCTGAAGTGGCTGCAGGTTTAGATGGTATTCATGTCTGATAATCACTGTCTTCCACTCCATTTAACATCTATATAAATACCATGTGTAGGAAAATGTTCCCTCAGCTGTTTGTTCATCTGCAGAAAAATAAACATGTGGAAAGGCAATATTTCCACATCAGAGACAGACGATGTGTTTCTCACACAGGTAAACAGACCCAGATGCTGACTTTGCTTCAGTGACGCTGGTCCGTTTGCCTCAGGAGACAAAACGCCCGGTTCCCTCATTCAGCAGCCATTATAGATTTATATACGTTTGCCCATCCATCCATCCATCCATCCATCCATCCATTTATCCATCCATCCATTTATCCATCCATCCATCCATCCATCCATCCATCCATCCATTCATCCATCCATCAATCCATCCATCCATCCATCCATCCATCAATCCATCCATCCATCCTCACATCCATCCATCAATTAATTCATCCATCCATCCATCCATCCATCCACACATCATCCATCCATCCATACTTCCACACATCATCCATCCATCCATACATACATCCTTCCATCCATCCATTCACACATCATTCAATCCATCCATCCATACTTCCACACATCATCCATCCATCCATCCATCCATTCATCCATTCATCCATCAATCATCCATCCATCCATCCATAAATCCATCCACCCTTCTGTACGTCCGTACGTCCGTCCGTCCGTCCGTCCGTCCGTCTGATGTCTGCCTCTGTTTCTAGAGTTCCCCACCTGAAGACTTCACTGGAAAAATAGATAGAAAGATGGACAGATGGATGGATGGATGGATGGATGGTGGATGGATTGAATGATGTGTGAATGGAAGAATGTGTAGAAGGATGGATGGATGGATGAATGGATGGATGGATGGATGGATGGATGATGTGTGGAAGTATGGATGGATGGATTGAATGATGTGTGAATGGATGGATGGATGGATGGATCGATGGAAGGATGTATGGATGGATGGATGGATGGATGACGTGTGGAAGTATGGATGGATGGATATATCGATGGATGGATGATGTGTGGAAGTGTGGATGGATGGATGGATGGATGGATGGATGTGTGAATGGAAGGATGTGTGGAAGGATGGATGGATGGATGATGTATGGATGGATGGATAAATGGATGGATGGATGATGGATGGCTGGATGGATGATGTGTGGAAGGATGGATGGATGGATGGATGGATGGATAAATGGATGGATGGATGATGTGTGGAAGTATGGATGGATGGATGGATGGATGAATTGAATGATGTGTGAATGGAAGGATGTGTGGAAGGATGGATGGATGGATGATGTATGGATGGATGGATAAATGGATGGATGGATGATGGATGGCTGGATGGATGGATGGATGGATGGTGAGATTACTAAAAATGTGTCTGTTAATTTGTTGTCCTGTTTTACATTAGAAGCTCATTTTAGCTTTTAGTCTCTGCTCTTTCTGTCCCATAACTGCCACCCTGACAGAGGCGGGAAACCCACATCAAAAATACTGTTTTTAATAAAATCAGCTGCTACAATTAGTAAAACCCATAACAAATCTGCTCCTATATTTATTCATGCCAGCGTTACTCATAAATCAGCATTTTAACCCAAGCAATGACTCTTTTCTCACGTTTCTCAGGAAATCAGCATTTTAGAAACACCCCAATGGCCGCCGAGAGATTGACATGGACATTATCAGAAATATAATCAGTATCCATATTTAATGAGAATTAAAACTACGTAATGCAGCTATTATTTTGTTTTTCTAAGCTAAACCTGGAGCCTGAACGTCTTTAACTGCAAATTTATAAACCAGATGATGTCGCGACCCACGTAAGCATGAGAAATGTGCAAGGTCCACCAGAAACGCAGAGAACCACCATGCTGGGAGTGAAGTCAGGCATTCTGATATAAGCCATAAGACCTCAGCTGGAAATCCCCACCACTGCTGGTTTGACTTCACAACCTGAAACCCTTCGATGCTCCAGCCTCCTCCAGCCTCCTCCACCCTCCTCCAGCCTCCTCCACCCTCCTCCACCCTCCTCCACCCTCCTCCACCCTCCTCCAGCCTCCTCCACCCTCCTCCAGCCTCCTCCACCCTCCTCCACCCTCCACCAGCCTCCTCCACCCTCCTCCAGCCTCCTCCAGCCTCCTCCAGCCTCCTGACGTCCATCGGTCCACTTTCACATGCGCTCCGTGGATGCTGCTCGTCCAGCAGGGACGTGCCGCTGATTAGCTTCCTGACAGGAACGCCACCACCCACCCCTGAGCAGGAGCCAGGTTCCCCCCGGGTGGGGGGGTCCCACAGTGGGTGGAGAGCCGTGGCCGATGCTGTTTGTTTGCACTGTGTCCGTATTTCCGTGAATTCTGACCCAGCAGGAAGCGTGGAGGGGAGACGGGACAATGGGCTATTGTAAGAAAATACTTTATGTTGCTGCAAAGCTCAAACAGGAAAGCACACTAAGACAGGCAGAGACATAAATGCATAAAGAAAAAGAGCAGTGGGACGCTGCAGGAAAGACACGCTGGAAAACACACCACCCTTTAGGATAAAAGGGGGGCATCTGTCGCGTTGGTCCCCCGTCTCAGATTTACAGAAGACGTACTTTAAACCACAGGTTGCTATTAAACATGGTCCAGGAGAAAAAACAGTCAACTTTGCCTTGTTCCCTTAACTACAGACTCACAACCAGTACGTGTTGATCCAGAGTCCAGGTTCCCAATTTGGGGTTGGGAACCCCCGGGGGGGTCACGGGACACCTTTTGGGGGTTTGATGCTGATTTGACAAAAAGATGGAACATTTCCTCTTTTGTGAAACCGATATCAAAATATCACTTTACAAGATGCTCCACATAACTCATTTTAACGCAGGGCGATGGAGTTCTTACAAAAATATTACTTTATTCTCCTAATTTTACAACTCTGTAAATGCGCTCGCCAAAATTGTATTGCTAATCTCAGGCACTGTTATTCTGGAGGTTACAGACTAAAGGTTTGGGAACCCCTGATCTAGAATACTGATATCAGGAACTACATTTTAACACAAAGTCCCTGGTACTGGTTCTGTTCTTGTTGGGCCTTTTTTCTTGGCGCTGAAGGGCCCCAGCCCCCCAGATTAAAGCGGATGAAACAAGCTCAAAAAGAAGCTGTTGTATCTGATCCAGGTGCCTCCAGGACTCCTCCCTCTGGACGTTTACCTGTAGGGGGACAACCCAGGACTCTCCGGAGGGACCAGATGTTCCGTCAGGCCTGGTAACACCTCAGTCTGCTCCAGAATGTGGAGAGAAGGTCCAGGTTTCCCTCCTGGACCCGTTGACTTGTTGACCTGATGTGAAAGTTACCAGATGGATAAAGGATGCAGATCCTGGTGTTTTCGCTCCTCTTTTATTGTGACTCCAGGTGAGTTAGGTAGAAATATTTCCAGACTCTCTGTTGCATCAGTGTCTGAGAAGTTAAACTAGAAAGAAGAGGCAGTGATGCTACGTGGGAAACGAGGAAGGATCTACAGAGATGTTAGCGTCATTTTCTTCAAGTCTCTACTGACTAATAAAAAACAGCCCATCATCAGACGCAGGCCTTACAGTCCGTCTGAAACATTGCCTTTATGTAGTTTAATAAATGTGCACGTTGCAATGAAATATTCTTTATAAATGAGTGCTTGTTCTTATTCATTTTCCTTTTTAACGGTTTAGTCAATCGCTCAGATTGACCGTGTTCTTATTGTCCCTTTTCTCATGGTGTCCTGCTCCATTAAGGGTTTGGAGGGTTTTTTCTCCTCAATGCAGGATGGATATTACAAATTAAGTCTATATTTAAAAGCTTTATTGAGTCTAAACTGTAAACAGGCTCTACGGTATTTTATCCGTTTCAGCATGGTGAGGCACATCAGCGACCATGTCACATTTCTGAATGAACACAACAGGAAATGCTTTTATTTTGACAAGCACGATGGTCATCATTACCAATATGGAAGCACATCTGAAACACTGATTTGTTTTTAATGTTACATCAAACAAAATAAACGATAAACAGGTTGAAGTATTTCACTGTTATTGAGCTTATACCGCTTTTTTCTCAGCTGCCTCTGGTGGAAGCCTCTCCTAGGAACAGAAACTATTAAAGGGATAACAGGATAACAAGCAACACTTTAACCAGCAATCTTTAACATGTAAATGATTAATGTTTATTGTGTATTGTAGCTTTTGTGGTGCAGTGAACTTACCTCCGTTTCTTCCTCTGCAGGATGTTCAGGCTGCAGGACTCTGAGCACCTTTTAATGGTCCTGGAGGAGGACAGTAAACTTTGCCTTTGGATATTTTAGCCATTGTTTCTGTTTACCCATGTTTCACTGTAGGTCTGT
This sequence comes from Fundulus heteroclitus, assembly GCF_011125445.2. Taxonomy (NCBI): domain Eukaryota; kingdom Metazoa; phylum Chordata; class Actinopteri; order Cyprinodontiformes; family Fundulidae; genus Fundulus; species Fundulus heteroclitus. Next base: position 1,547,483 of record NW_023396890.1, read on the forward strand.
TAATTAGCAGGTATATCAGGTTATAAAAGCTGCCTACTGAGGTCATTGTGATGCGTTTTCTTTTTGTTCTGTCTGATAAACCTGCCTCAGGTCTCCTGCTTTATAAAGCTGCTTCAGACATGCAGCCAGATTAAGAGCGGGAGAAAAAGACGCTGAAGGGACGTTAAGTTTACTTTTGTTCTGAAAATAACATTTAAAACAGCCGTCAGGTGGAGAAACGTCCATCTGGTCATTATTATGAACATCTCTGGCTAATAAATCAAGCACACCCTCTCACAGTGAAATATGCCTCCCTGCTACGCGAGAGAAGATTGTATTTAAGACTGGAGTATAAAACCAGCAGTTTAAGTCAAGCCTGAATTCTTCGCTGCTGCCACTTAAGGGAATCGAGTCCGATCGTGAAACCTGAAGCTCTGCTGAGCTGCAGCCGTTGTTGCACCGGTCCACAGGGTTCTGTGCAGGTCCGGGTGTTCAGCTGTGGGTCAGTAAATCTAAGAGTTTCTTACGTTTTTTTCAACCTACACGTTTATTTGGGAAATACGGCACAACTGATGCTTACTGACGCCAGCACTGGTTCAGCCACTAGATGTGAGAATCTGACATGTGCAAACCAATGTGGCTGCAATAAACAATGAGCAGGCGCTCCAGTAAGACAGTTGAAGCTACGCCCAAGCCTGGGCCTGTGATTTTGGAAGCGTCGCCTTTTGCATGAGATCAAGCAAAGCCCAACTGTGAGGCCGGATGAAATATGGATCCACGGAAGCCGTGAAGAGCTGCATATTTACAGAGCTGCTGGTATGTGGCAGAGCAGCGTGGTTTTTCATGCAGCATACGGGGTACGGTCAGACTGCAGCCGCTCTCTGAGCCGTCCATCTAAAGGCGCGATGACAAAGACTCTTATATAAACTGTTCTGTGTGTGTTTACCCAACTTATCCGCTGGTCGGTGAACTCTACAGCTCTGATAGAAGAACATGTGAGCATCTTTGTGCAGAGAGGAATGTCTGTGTCTGACCCGTGTTGCTCTTTCCATGTGGATGGTTGACCTGGAAGCTCGACCCTGGATGTGCTACTACCCCCCCCACACACACACACACACACACACACATTGAACTTGCTTTCTGCATTTGGACATAGAGCCTTTCTAGAGCAGCCTGTGGAGAATGGCAGTGTCTCCTCCACCTCTCTGTAATTATACATTATCGGGATCCAGTGCAGGCAGGAATAGATTTGAGCAGTGATCTTTTTTTTTTTTTGTTTTTTTTTTGGGGGGGGGGGGGGGGGGTTGCATTGCAGCATGATGAGCAGGAATGGATCATTCCTCCATCAAACTGGCCTTTTGTTTAGTTCAGCTTTTCAAAGCAACAAAGAAAAAGAGGATCCTCTTTGAGATGAAGCATGAAGGCAAGAATTAAAAGATCCAGAGCATCGTGTTGTGAACTGAGCACTGCAAAAAGAGAACTAAAAGTAAGTAACATTTTCTTGAAATTAATGTATTTGATCTTGCTTTGAGCAGGTAAATAAGATTATTCGCCAATGGAATGAGTATTTTTACCCCAAAAATAAGATGATTAGATATACTGCACTTGAAATAAGATGATGGAGATGAATTGTTCCTATTTTAAGTGCAAAAATCTTATTAAATTGGCAAATAGTCCTATTTATCTGCTCAAATCAAGGGAAAATACTTTAATTTCAAGAATTTTTATTTTATTTTTAGGTCTGCAGTGAGTCTTTGACAAACAGGCCATGGTTGAGATCCAAATCTGTGGAAACCCATTCTGCTTCAGGAACATGGTTCCTGTTCCTGTTTTCCCCACTTCTCTTCCTCCTGTGTCTGCGATTAAGGCTTCTGGTTCGTTTTTACACGTCGTTCCCGTACTACACGCTCCTGAGATCCTCTGCTTGTGGCCTGGTGCCACTGCTGCTCTCTGAGGGGACAAGAAGCGAGCTGCAGATTTCTGGAGCAGCAGCTCATCAGCTTACAGTCTGCAGGCCCTCAGACTGCCGTCCATCCGTTTCTCCAACCCTTCCTCCTGCAGAGCTTCACCAAAATGTGTCTGAGGGCCCAGCCTGCCTGGCTGTCTTTCTTTCACAGAATGCCAGAAGTCCTACAGGACTTATGATGTCTGCGCTGCTGCTGCTGAGGTGCAAAAATAAAGGATTTGCTGACAAAGCAGAACGGGCTCCACCCTGCCCTGAAGCTCCTGTTTCTTCTGAACACCACGACTCGTGTGTGGGAGACGGATCTTTACGGCTTATATGAGCATGAATATACTCGCAGTCCTGGAGAGGTTCTGCCCGGTCATGTTAGTGCAGGGGTGTCTAATGTGTGGCCCGGGGGCCATTTGTGGCCCACAGAATGACTTTGTGTGGCCTGCTGCATAAAAATTCAAGAAGAATAAAAATCCGCTGCCCCTTCCCGTCAGGTTAACGCTGAAGTCTTTTGGAAAACATGCAGACAAATACATATTTTCCTAATATGAGAAGCACAAGCTAATAATCTTTTATCAGATGTATTTTTTTTTTCTGTTAATCTGATTTGATAATAAATAATTAACATCGGCTCAGAAGCAGACTTGGGGGGAGCCCATGTATTAAAATTGGCAAAATAAAGTAAGAAAGAGACCATGTTCCTGTTTCTGAGAAAACACAAAACCAAATGTAGTTGAGGATAAAACAATCGGGACGATTTTGAAAACATATGAGACGGTTCCAGGGTTTAAACTGTATTGATTTACAGAAACCAGACTTAAAATATTTATTAAATTGATCATTTAGCAAATGAAAAAATAATAATACAATACAATACAATTGTTTTCTTTAGTGTTTTCAGATGAAAACATGGATGCATTAATGTTTAGATGCATCTCCTCCTCACAGATTCTCTGGTTTTGAGGGGAAAAGCCGAACAATTTCATTTATTTTTCATAATTTCAAAAGGAAGTGTTGCTTAAATAAAACATATCTGTGGTGCATTTTCAAAGAAAACTCACCGCTGGAGAACAGCAGTAAATGGTTACATCTTAACATCACTGAGTCTCCATGACAATCATCAGACACCACCTATCGGTACATTTCTAGCGTTTTTTAGGAGGCATGCATGGAGGTAAAAGCTTTTCTCTGTCCTACCATCACAAATATAAACATGCAAATTCCCAACAGGAATTGTGTGCTTTGTTCAGATCGAGTTTCCCAGCAGCTAACACCCTGGCTGGGTTTTAAATTAAACTAAGAGGAATATGTGTGAATGCACCTTATCCCCACTGTTAGGTACGGTGAAGGATCTGTCATGTCCTTGGCCTGTGAGCTTTGTTGGAAGACCTGGCATCATTAACTCTGAAATACGAGGCAATTTTAAATAAAATAGAGGTGCAGCACTTAGCTTCTTACAAACCCAGTAAAATGTTCCTTTGTGACAAAGCTTCTAGTCAGAGTGGCTCATGTTACCCTGAGCTACCTCTATAGTTATGCTGCTATAGGCTTAGGCTGCTGGAGGACATCAGGGTCTATTTCTCTCTCTCTGCTGAGTTCTCCTACTGCTCTCCAATCTGCATTGCTTGTTGTTATTTCAGCTTTCAACTTTTTGTTCTCTCTCTTTCTCTTCATAGAAGGTACACCTGGTCTGGCGTTCTGTTAGCTGTGACATCATCAGGGGAGGCAGATCATCCTCTATTACCATCTAACATAGAAAGTACTCCTGGGTCAATGTGAGCTTCTGAGCTTTCTGTGTCTCTGCTCTGTCTTCTCTAAGCCCCAGTGGGTGGAGGCAGATGAGCGTTCACACTGAGCCTGGTTCTGGTTCTGCTGGAGGTTCTCCTCCCTGTTAAAGGGGAGTTTTCCTCTCCACTGTCGCTTCATGCATGCTCAGTATGAGGGATTGCTGCAAAGCCATCAACAATGCAGACGACTGTCCACTGTGGCTCTACGCTCTTTCAGGAGGAGTGAATGCTGCTTGGAGAGACTTGATGCAACCTGCTGGGTTTCCTTAGAGAGGAAACTTTCTCACCAACCTGGAGGATCTGATGGAAGCTGACTTTGGAAAGAACCTTGAGATGATAATGTGTTGTGAATTGGCGCTATATAAATAAAGTTTAATTGAATTAATACTCACTTCTACATAAATATAATCGTTGTTCTGTCTCAGTTGCCTGTTTGGGGTTTTCAAACCCAAAGCCTGCAGGTCAGATCATCCTCCACTCTAACCCAAAGGACTAAAAGTAGCAACAGGACATTTAGATTCAGTCCGCATGGGTTTACTGAGCTAGCAGTTAGCGACTTCCTTTAAGCTCACTGATCATTTGTAGATTTAAACAGACAATTAAGTGAATTAAGCACAGGCCTGCAGGTATTTCGGCAGGTTCTGCACAGCTACAGTCAAAGGAGACCAAGAACAGCAAAGTGTTCACCCGGCTGCAGTTTGGATTGACTTTGTTTTATCACAAAGGTCTGAATGCAAACTCTTCACATTCATGTGTTTAAAACCTTTTTCCATCTTTACTGGCAGCCTGTTGACAGATTCCTCAGCAGCCATCAGTCTGATGGAAACTTGGTTCAGAGACAAAGAGCTCCAGAGTTTATTTTTCAGTGACTTTGGGTAGCGAGAGAGGGAGACCACATTATCTGCCAGTCTTTAAAAGTTGCATAATTAGACCGGTGGTTTTAGGCCGCAGTGGAAAATATTTGAAGCACAATGCAGTGACTCATAAAACCGGTCCAAACAATACACTAGAATCTCATAATAACACACATCTTAAGACGATTAGATAATGGAAAGACATTTTATGGTTCCATCTAGGTTTTCCTTGCCATCCCTTCTCCTAAACTTGATTAATTTTGGGGTTTACGGCCATGTGTTCGCTGTTTAGTCTCCGGCTTCCCCGGGTTGTAACCCCTCAGCTCTGAAATCCGTCAGGCGTCGCTTATCTGGACTGAAGCTCATGCACACTCCCTCCATTTCTTCCTCTGCTACACAGCGCCGCACCAACAGAAGACGTCTTTTCATGGCTGCAGACTCGCAACGGCCGGACAGGCATTTCCTGTGGGTGGGACCTGAGACATTCTTTGAGCCAGGCACCTCAGCTTCCTGTCTCTGAAAGACACGGTGTCTGGACCCGCGCGCGGAAAAGGGCTCCGTCTGTCCCAGCTCGCATTGGGAGCAGCAGTGGATCAACAGAAAAGTGTTCAATCAGGAAATGGAAGAAGTTGGTTGTGTCGGTGAAATTAAACCCTCGTGTAAAACTGAAGATAGGATGATCCACTCCACAGATCTGGCCTCCTGAAGGAGCAGCTGTGAGAAACTGATGATGAAAGGTTATAGGAAGACATGTTAGTGTGACAGCAACATGTGACACAACGCAACTCTCTGACCTGGATGCAAAATGCTATGTGAGACAGAAATATAACCCTACACATAAACCTCAATGCACCATTTCCACAGCGGCGGCAGCATCATGCTGTGGGAAGACTTTTTTCCAGCGTTTTTGCAGCTACAGGACTGTCTCAGAAAATTAGAATATTGTGATAAAGTTCTTTATTTTCTGTAATGCAATTAAAAAACATGAAATGTCATACATTCTGGATTCATTACAAATCAACTGAAATATCGCAAGCCTTTTATTGTTTTAATATCGCTGATTATGCCGTACAGCTGAAGAAAACTCAAAAATCCTATCTCAAAATATTAGAATATTTCCTCAGACCAAGTAAAATAAAAAAATTATAACAGCAAAACAAAATCAAACATTTGAAAATGTCCATTAATGCACTCAGCACTTGGTTGTGAATCCTTTTGCACAGATTAGTGCATCAATGCGGCGTGGCATGGAGGCAATCAGCCTGTGGCATTGCTGAGGTGTTATGGATGCCCAGGATGCTTCAATAGCGGCCTTTAGCTCATTTGCATTGTTGGCTCTGGTGTCTTTCAGCTTCTTCTTCACAATAGCCCACAAATTCTCTATGGGGTTCAGGTCAGGGGAATTGGCAGGCCAATCAAGGACAGTAATGCCATGGTCAGTACACCAGTTACTGTGAGAATCTGATGTCGTCTCTTAACCACTACCATACTTGTGATTTAGTTTACTGAACCAAGCTGAGTGTTTTTCAAGGCTCAGGAAACCCTGCAGTGTTTCCAGTTAATTAGACGATTCAAGTGATTAGTTGAATAGCCTACTAGTATACTTTTTCACGATATTCTAATATTTTGAGATAGGATATTTGGGTTTAAGCTGTAAGCCATAATCAGCGATATTAAAACAATAAAAGGTTTGCGATATTTCAGTGTATTTGTAATGAATCCAGAATGTATGACATTTCATATTTTTTAATTGCATTACAGAAAATAAAGAACTTTATCACAATATTCTAATTTTCTGAGACAGTCCTGTATGTTTAGCACCATTTATGGGGCCAGAGTTCAAACACACGGCACATTTTTTATTTATAGAAAACTTTGATAACCACAAATAATTTTCCTTCCACTGAATATTTATGTGCAACTTTGTGTCATAAAATCCCAGCTAGAAACGTTGACGCTGTTTTTAGTGTGACAAAATTTATATTTCCACTATAACCCAGGGTTTTGAATTAGGCGTAATAAAGAATCAGTTCCCTCTGAGGTTAACAGCTGGACCAAAGTGTTGCTATCTGACAGCTGGAGCATTTTACACCAGAAACGTGGGTAACTGTGTCTTTATGATCCAAACCTTCGTTTACAGTTCCACACAGGCACTTTAAACAGAAAGTAAACTCGTTTTAAATGCGTGTTCATTTAAAATGTGTCCAAGAGCTCCCCTTAGATGAACAAGAGAAACAAAAAGTGCACCGTTCCAGCGTCATTGGGGGACGCCCAGGAGCCAACATTAAAACAAAAGCACCTCACAGCATCCACAGGACCCACGGAGGCCACACCTAACAACCCAGACCTGTTCAGGAAACCTCCACTTAAAACCATGGCAGTTAGGGTGCAAAGGTTTAAAACTATTAAAAATTCCCCATCTTAAAAAAAAAAGCCACATTATTAAAAGATTTTTTTTAGATTTAAAAGGAAATTACAAGATTTTAATTTCTTTGGACCATGATGATAAAATATTTTTATCCTCTTTGGAGATTTGTACCTCTGATTATATATATTTTTTTTTAAAGGATAAAAAGCAGACATGCCAAATGTTAAGCTGGGGAAAGGTAAGTTGTTTTTACTTTGCTTCTTTTCTTACTTGCTGGAAACCTGGAAGGTCTGTGGAGCGTTCGTGTGAGTCTGCTGCCCCCTTATGGCCAGCTGTGGAAGTCAAACAAATTCTCCAGTAACTCGTTTATTTAATTTGTTTATTGAAATACAAAAAAAATAACCATTTCTTTAAAACTTTAATAACTCTCCTCTCTGTGCTCCATAGTTCAGATGATGCTTCATTTTTTCTCCCACAGGGAATAAAGAAGCTCTATTTGCTCAGCATACTCAAATCCAGGCCTGCAGGGAAACAAGGTTGGACATAAAAACTGAATTAACATTTCACTTCTAGCGGCATCCTTATAAGATTACCTACCACCATAACACCTTCTGGACAAAGGATTTATTTTTCTGTCCAAATCTCACCGTCCGGGCGTCTCCAGTATCAGAGGGATGTTGTCCAGTCTCGGCTCGTTGACGATGTCCCGAAACGCTGAGATTCCAATGTTCCCTTTACCGATATCTTCATGTCGATCGAGGTTACAGCCCAGCTTGCCTGTGAAAACCACCCAGAAAGGGGCTGAAGAGACGGCAAACACCAATCTTTAAGATACAAGCTGCCATCCAGCTGCACCTTTGGAATCGTTGAGGTGAACGGCTTTCAGGTAGCGAAGCCCGACTTCCCGATCAAACTGGTCGAGCATGGCCGTCACTCCTCCCTCTGCAGCCAGGTCATAACCTTCCATGGAGAATAAGTCAAAGATCAACAAATAAAGCCGACGCCCTTAAAGAATCACATTTAGATGATTTAACTGCATGTAATATAGATAAGAAGAGCATCTCTTACCGGCTGCAAAGGCGTGACAGGTATCCAGACAGACTCCCACTCTCGTCTGGTCCCTCACTCTGTCCACGATGCTCCTCAGCTCTGAGAACTTCCCCCCCACTGTGCTGCCCTGGCCGCTCATGTTCTCCAACACTGACCCCGCATCAACACAGAGAACGGGTTTTCAGTAGAACCTCCATTTTTTAATTTTTCTCAAGTCCACCACGAAAACTCAACGGAACAAAAAGAAAATTGTCTTTTATTAAAAGTGCATTAATGACACGTTTACAACCAGTTTTTGTCTTAAATGCTTTTGCAACTTTTGTTTGTCACTGCAGTTTAGGGTCGTACATTTGCTAATATTTTGCGTATTTTGCTCAGAAATGAGGGAAAACATAGAATGCTGCCTTCAGTTTGGGAGGACTCTGAAATGTATGCCTGAAAAGCAAAATTACTGTAAAATTCAGCAGATTTTCGGTCAAATTTGCAGGTGTGGACACAAAGTCACCTAATTTTTCTCTTTCTTTTTGCTTTTTCTTACCTACTCCTTTTGATCCATGGTATAACGAGGACACACTGTGTATATATTTGATGCACCTCGTCCTACATGACTCCTCTTTCCTTTGATTACTGAGCCAATGTGACATGTTAATTTCTCCAATGTGAGATCAATAAAGCCTATCTTATCTTATAAGACTGCACCGAGTACAAATTTTGCAAAGCTTTGACCTGCTGACACAGATTTCAGTTTCTCTTTCTGACATATAATAAACAGCTTTTTTTTCTCCACTTCCCAGATAGATTGAAAACCATTAAAAAAAAAGGTCCAAACAATAATATATCTACAGTTAGAAAAACAACAAAGATTTCTCAAAAGCTGCCTCTCTGGGTCCCTCCTACTGAAGTGAAATCCTCCAGATAAACCCGCCTCCTTCATAAAACAGATTAAAGTTCACAGAAATATCAGATGGTACTTTTTTTTTTTTTTACAACGGCTGTTCATGTTTTAGATCGTTAGATACATTTTCCTGTACAATCATCATGTACATCAGGACCAGAAGGAACAGAGCAGTCAGTGTTACACAGCTCTGCATGTTAACCAGATTAGTAATATTATGTCACTAATAAATTTAATGTGTTAGCATGATTAGCACAGTGGCATCAATAACTATAAACTTCCTGCAACGTCACGTAGAAAGACTGAAGCCGTTCCTGAACTGAGATTTTTAAGCCTTCTAACGTTTCCTAGTCCAACGTGTTCGATGCAGGGCAGCATTTAGCGCCTCAGGAGGAGAAAACGGAGCAACTTTGCTGTAAAACATTCAGACGGTCGGCTAAACTCCACCGCCCTGCTGTGACGGCTTGAATGAACCTCCTCTATAGAAAATATGATGAACCAGGACTCTCCTTCACTCGGTAACAACTTCCACACTGCTGCCATCACTCCGACCCGTGAAGTTATTCTGGTTACGTGGAAAATTGTCTGATTTGGGTGACAGGCTGGTTTCTCATTGCTTCTTTAAACAAAATGATAGAAATCCACCCAGAAGCTTTGACTGGTCCAAAGCCCAGCTGCCCGCATCATCTCCAGAACCACATCGTCATTTAAAAAGTGTCTCAGCTTTTCTCCCTCCATCCACCTGCATAACCTTGAATGTTTTTCAGGTGCCTTTAAATAAAAATCTATGGTTATTTATACTTTGAAAGATGATCGTGGTTGAAATTTATTTCCTATTCCATATCGGAGACTAAGTGCAAACTTCCTGTTGATTTTCACCTCTTTGTGCTGCAGATACAAACCGACTCTTTGGTTGAATACGTCGTGTTTAGGCGCGTCGTCTTGCCTTTTACCTGTGACCACTGCAGGTGTTTGCTGGTGGGCGTGGTTAATAGCGCCTGCTATCTTGTCCACACATTGCTCAGTGGAGATGGTGCCCAGGGAGGAGCCAGGGTGGAAGTTGTAGAGGTTGAGGCCCAGGAGGCTGCAGCGGCTGAGCTCGTCCACCAGCAGGGCTTGGCTCTTTTCAAACACGTCTATTTTAGAGCGGTAAAAAACGGAACAGGAAGCGTGAACTTATGAAGAGCCTAATGAAGCTAACGAGTTAATTTAGATAACTTGGGGAAATGGATGGAAGAAACATCAACACAACGTGTATTCAAATAAAAATATCACGCCTCTGGACAAACCGTCTTTAGGAGATCCGCAGTTCATCAGGTAGGAGCCATGAGGCAGGATGTGAGCCGGGTCAAATCCATGCAGGCAACATTGCTCCTGAAACTTTTCTGCAGCGTGCTGGTCCAGCGCAGGCCTCTTCCAGGACCGCTGAGAGCCCAGGAAGAGAGCAAAACTGGTGCCGCCCATCTCTACGCTGGACTCCACGGCTTTCCAGATTCCCCCTGGAGATCATAGAAGAATTTTCCAGATAGATCACAATGTAATGATAGTTTTAACAAGACTGCAAAGCTACTCACAAAGAATTTAAACCGACTCGTATGAGTAATTAAAGGAAATTAGTAATTAGATGACAGCATAGCTACTGGGAGGTAAAGCTAACACCAAAACGTTTACTTTTTAATTACAAGCTGTATGCAACAAAAGTTCGTTCTGTATGCACTCTGTACATACAAAATGACAAATAAAGATGTCCAAGTCTAAAAATAGAGTTTTCAAAAATATCAATGCTCTGAAAAATACAGATAATCCAGATACAAAATATGAGGCAAACGAAGAAAAAAAGCCCAAAGATCTAAGCAAGCCTTTGTGCAAACAGCTTTAAAGTGGCGGCAACAAAGTCAAGCAGCAACAAACTTAACCAAACATGTGAAGGGCAACACCTTGGCCTCCATGATTAATTCCTACAGTTTAGTAAATTAAAGTTCCTGTTCATAATTTAATGCATTAAACGTGTTACTGATGTTAGCGCATTAACATTGAGATAGCATGTTCAATGTTGAGATTGAAAAAGGTGAGTTTTTCATGTTCATAAAATGTTTTTTGTGCCTTTAGATATGCATTTTTTTAAAAATCACAAACGGTATTGAGTATCGAATATTTTTCTGGGTTTTTCTTAGTATCATGGCATCCCTACACCAAAATGTCACGTGAAAGGGGTGGATCTAACTGGCCGTTTTGTCCGGTTAAATAAAAGTTTATGTCTTAAAACGTCTGATGTTCCAAGGTGATTTGCAGGTAATTTTTTATGACACAGATTGGAAACTTTTCATTTTGAACACAGGTGGCACACAGGACCAGTCTTCAGGGGGGGTGATTGGGGCTCTTTTCCAGATCTGCACCCAGGGGCCATAAAAATCCCACAGCCGTCCCTGGTGAGAGTACAGGAAGACGGCGGTGAACTTTACCTTGAATAGGAACATGAGCTCCAATGTATTTGCTGCTCGCACCGGTCCTCCTTCGCAGGTCTCCCCTCTCCTCGCCAGCTTCCGTCTCCTCGTTTCTCCGCTTCTTTGCAGCCACTTTCCTCGGAGCCATCCTGTCAGCGAAACGTCTTCGCTACAGAGTTACTTTCGCGGGCTTTTCTCGTTGCCGTTGAGCCGCTGATGGGCCGATCTACGGAGCACGGTGGCTCTCTGGGGCTACTGTGGAGTTTATGAAGGTCAAAAAGCGAGTTTTATCCATCCCTCCTGACAGCAGCCAGCCAGTCACAGGGCTTCCCCGCAGCTGGCCACTGGAGGCGCTACACGCCGAGCAGCAAAATGGCCGCCCGTCAACCGACTGACTCCACAGCGCTTTGAAATTTAAAATTCTTCTGCACATTAGGGTTTACACTTTGAACGTTAGTACTTATTTGCAAACCGGTAGCTTGTTGTTCTGCGCGCGTCTGCATCATCAGCCGCTTACTTGACTCTCCGCTCAGGCGTCCTAGTTCTTGTAGCCTCGACGAATGCCTCAAAAAGAGAAAGATCGCACTGAAGCACTTTAGCTGAGCTAGCTAGCGGGCTAGCATCTCTTCATATGTGATTCCCGAGGTGAGTGGCCTGGATCGCTGCCGACTGCTTGGCTGTAACTGTAATTGTTTGCATGCAAAAACGCCGCAACTGTCAAAGAAACAGGATGCTAGCGGGGCTGACGAGCGCCTTCTCCTGCTACTTGTAGATGCTGCCATTAGCTTAGCCTAGCTTAGCTTAGCCTAGCTTAGTTTAGGTGTAGCGGTTGGCTGCCTGTTAGCAGGGCTCGGAGTTCGGCCTTGTGTGTGCCGCTGGTCCGGACTGTTGAGTGTTAGTTAACTAAAACACAACGTTGGGTGACATTTTCTGCTTCTATTCGACACGTTTCTGAGCGCAGAAATGTGTCCACGGATTTTAAGGAGGGACGAAACCGCTCCTCCATGTTAGCATTAGCGGTCTGTTAAAGACGCGAGGTTGATGGTTGATGTGGCTTTCTGCTTTAAACTATAAGATTACGTGGATTTACTTTAGAAGCCCCCGGGTTAGTTTTGATCCCCCTCATATCATCTCACTATAGCTTGCCTAGATGCTGGAGGGGTTAGAAGAATAGCGTTTATAGCGCCTGCGTCAACACGTACAGGTGGAGTTGGGCTACACCTGTCACCTGGGGGGGTTGGTGGGGATCTCAAAGTGTGGGCTCAGAAATGCCCGGAGAGATGCCAGGCTGGTTTCCCGTCAGCTCAGGAATCCTGCTTGTTGGAAAAAATCAAAAACGAAACCAACAGGCGGGCTCAGCCCCAGAGCTGGATCTCCTCCAACTTCATCATTTCCAGCCTTTCTTTGTGACCTCAAACATCACCTGTGATTATTTGATAATAACACACCAGGTGTCCTGCAGGCTGACGTCCCGTGCAGCTCATGCATTTATTAGGGCACTTTAGTTCCATAAAAATGCCCATTTGATGAATAGAATAATGCTTTATTGTCCCACGGTGAGGAAATTCTGAGAAAAAGTCCACAACAGGAGGAAAAAATACTGTACAGCTATTAAAATGGTTTACTCAGGTTAAATGATACGTGTAACTAAGCATGGTCTCCCGAAAGTGTTGAATGTTATCTAATGTGGGCGCATATTCATGCTTTTTTTCATTCTCAAGTTTTTTTTCTGTCGTTACAGATCTAGTTAAATGTTTGCTGTCTGTAGTATGGATTTATTTATTTGAGATGGATTTATTTATTTACCACCGAACGGAACTTAAGTCGCCATATTAGTCGGGTATATTTGAATATAGTAAACATAGGAGAGGAAAATAAGTGCAAATCAATGCCAATTCAGTGAATTTACTGCAAATATCAATTGACAGGCCACTCCTAGCTGTGTTTTAAACTTTTAACATTAATATGCAATGTTAGCTACCTTTTTAAATATATATACTGGCCACCGGTTGGTATGACGATCTATTTGTCAACCTTAAAGGGTTGAGAAAACGATCCAACTACTTTAATTTGAACCAAAAAAGCTACAGTCAGGATTACTGCTGCTAATAAATCACTTTAAAAAAAAAACGTCTATTTATTGGCTTTAGTGCTGGGGAGCTTGATGCCAGTGTTTGGTTGTTTGTATGTAGGGGCTTGGCAATAAGCTTATAACATGATTTTGAAAGTATTTTTTAATAAGAGATATAAGATGTGGCTATATTGTTTGTCAATGATGTTTGTTGTTATAATTATACTCTTATGTATTCCAGCAGGTTATTTTTCAGCTGTTACTTAGAAAATGTGCCTGTGAGTTTTTAGGATAAACTTTCATTCAAAAATGCCTTTTTATAATTTTCTTTATGAAAAGAAAAAAAAACATAGCAAGATAAATATTGTATATCAGGATTCAGCCTAAAAAATATTGAAATATTAGTTTTGATCATATTACCCCGTCATGTTTTTATTGTATTATTTATCTTTCTTTCTTTCATTGCTTTATGTGTGACACAGTCTTTATTGCCTTTGACAATTTTATTATCTTATTTTACATGTGAAGCACTTAGGTCACTCTATTGTGTGGAATAATGCTATTATAAATAAAGATGGACTAATTTAATATTTCAGGTATTATCTATGTATTTTTTTCTATTATTATTATTATGACTATCCGGCAGTCACTGTTTAATTAACAAGATTTACCAAGCAGTTTTTTTTATGGGTAAGATACTTTTAAAAGGAAAGGATTAGATTCTACCTGAGTTGGAAGTATTGAGTCACTGTGAGCTAATATATCAGGTTATAGGGATATATTTATTGTTAATCTGCTTTTTTACAGAGGTTAAAGGTGTAATAAGATTGTCAGTTTTGCCTCTGATGGAATATCATTGTTTGTATAACAAGCTGATGTTAGCTGAATAATTAGTCAGACTATCTACTTTAAAAACACCAATTCTATTTTTATTTATTTTTTTGTGAGGAAGGAAAGTGTAGAAGGGACATAAGGCCCACAGAAACAGGTGTGGGAGGGGGAGCAAAACTCACCCTTTCAAAGCGTTCGATGTTTTCAAAGCGTGAGTTTTTATTACTTGATACCAAATACTAGCATCTAATACTAGTATTAAATGTGCTGCACACACAGCTGCTGTGTTTCATTGCATTTTTCTTTTACCTTTTACTGTTATTCTTAGAAATAAAACTTTTTTTTTTTAAAGGTAAATGTTTAAAATTGGCTGTTGTGTCTCTGTTTTTGGTAGAAAGCAGAATCTGGTCAGGAGCAGCAGTTCATGGAAGACAAGAAAAGGAAAAAAGAAGACAAACGGAAAAGGGAAGCCTCTCAGAAGGTAAGTGGACCACAAGTCGGTAGCAACCCGACTAATTTAACATATACAAAGAAATCAAAGACAATTGTTACACAAAGTTATGGGTACAAAGCCAGAGCAATAGAATATGAATGAAATGTTAAGTAATATTCTCTCTATCGTCCATTTCTTTACCCAAATATTAATTTACCGACTAAATTAGTTTTGATACATCTAGATTACCTGGATTGCTGCCAAAATCAGAATTTGTGTCAAAGGCCCAATTAGAAATATTTGAGCATAAAATATCCAAATATATATATTTAACGTGTCTGGTCCTGGTCAATTACCATAGTAGGAAAACATTAAGAGAGCATTCAATATCACCAAATGAGATTTTCTTTCATTGAAAACATGCATGTTTTGGTGCAGTATTTAAAATATTGTGAAGATTAATTTAGATTTCTTTTCATCTTAGGTTGCAGAGCAAAAAAACAAAGGTAAGCAGCTCTTTTCTGTGTTTATGCTTTAAACGCGTCTTATTTTCTAATTTTTGTTTTTATGTTACACTCGTGTTGAGACTAATGGGAGATTATTTGCCTGCGTTGGACTTTATTATTATTACTTCTACAGGTATTCACCTTCAGACGCGAGTTCTGATGTACAAGATAGACCCTTTAGCACATATTGTAAAAACTCATCCAGAATTACTTTTAAATGTTGCTTTGTTCCAGAAATCAATTTTATGATAAACAATTTGGCACAATAAGCTTTTAATTATTTATTTTTTTAAGATGCTCAAAATTAATTTGAGAGCATTTTAAGGTTTATGTTCAAACTTTGAAATGCTTGGTTTACTTTAATAAAGCCCTTTTTTTCCCCCTTTTTTTTCTCCTTTTTTTCTTTCTTTTTTTCCCCTCTTTTTCTTTTTTTTTTGCCTTTTCCCTTTTTTTCCTTTTTCTTTTTTTTTTCCTTTTCCCTTTTTTTCCTTTTTCTTTTTTCCCTTTTTCTTTTTTTTCCTTTTTTTCCCTTTTTTTCCTTTTCCCTTTTTTTCTCTTTTTTTTCCTTTTTCCCCCTTTTTTTTTCCTTCTTTTTTTCCTTTTTTTCACCCTTTTTTTTCCCTTTTTTTCCCCTTCTTGGCCTATAACCACTGGCACACTGAGAGAGAAAAAAATAATAAAGCCCTTATTAGATTTTTACTTTATCAGCTTCTTAACTATTAGTTATTATGTAAAATATAATTAGTAACTTGACAGTTTTTATGACACCGGCGGCTGTTTTATGTTGACGATCACCGGGCAGCTGGTCCTCTCTCAGCCTCGGCTCGGTTCACGCGACCCGACTGCGTTCAGGTTTTTACTCGCTGTTAGCAGCGGGTAGAGAGAAGGGGAGCCGCTGCATGTCGTGCACAGAAAGACGGCCGTGTTTTAGTGCAGAAGGAGACGTGAACTTTAAGGTGTAGCCAGGAAGGTTGCATGTAGGTCGAGGTGCGGCGCCCTGCGTTTCCTAGGTTCTTCTTTTCTTACTGCGCTGCTTTTCCTCCAGTGACAGACGTGACCAAGCCGGCTGCTGCCCAGTCTCCTGCCGCCCAGAGCAGCTCAGCCTCCCCCAGCCCTGGACCCACCCCCACTGCCTCTCCGTCCCCAGCGACCTCAGGCCCTGGCAGCGCTGCCACCCCGTCTCAGGGCGGCAACAATGCCAAGCGCCTGGCAGTGGCCAACGGACAGCCCACCCCCAACGCCAGTTCTTCCTCCGCCGCTGGCGGCCCCGGCGCTGCAGCGAGCAGCGGCACAGGTGGCGGAGGCGGCACCCAGGCGCCTCAGCAGCCGTCGCGCTACATGCCGAGAGAAGTGCCGCCGCGATTCCGCTGCCACCAGGACCATAAAGTGCTACTGAAGAGGGGGCAGCCGCCGCTGTCCTCCATGCTGCTGGGAGGAGGGGGAGGAGGGGATGGCCCAAACCCAAACATGGCTGCTGTCTCAGGTAATGGCTCACAGAGCTGTAGCTCTCAGGTGTTTTGTGTTTTTTTTTTACCTGGTTTATGACGTCTGAATCATTATCAGGACGACCAGCTGATAGTTCAGCTGTCCTGTTGTTGGTCATAGGCGGTGGATTTTAATTCAAGTAAATGTTATTTATATATTAGGGCTGGGCGATATGGATTAAAAAATAAATCTCCGATTTTATCATACCAAATCCGATTAATCGATTTTCCTTTTTGTTTCATAAAAAGAAATTAAAGAAATTATTTTAAAACCTTGCTTTTATGTCAAGCATTTCGTCAGGGAGTTGACCTGAATTCAAAGTGCAACTAACAAAAAGGTGTGAAACATGCTTGTAAAACAAGATGGCAGCCGTGCCATTATAAACAATGAAAATCTAACAAAACATTTGCTGCTAGTGGTATTACACATTGAGCTAAGAACAGGCTTCCCTGCACTTGTGAACTTCAAACTAAGTTAAAAAAAAAAAAAGTAAATAAGTAAATGAAGTACCTCGTGTTATGGTAAAAAAAAGTTTCTACTTAACAATATTTTGACAATACATTTGCCTAAACATATATTCAGCATCACATGCTGTTCTCTTCATGGAAACCCAATGAGTGAATTGGCAAAATAAAATCCAGATTTTCCAAAAATGAAATCTTAAAGAATTGTAAATTCGAATTAATCGATTAAATCGATTTATCACCCAGCCCTATTATATAGCGCCAATTCATTAAACATGTCATCTCAATGTACTTTCCAAAGCCAAATTCAATCAGATTATACCACCATTTTACCACCCAGCGACCATAAATAAGAAAATTAAATCTTGAAGGTCCTTTTTTCATGTTTTGCTAGTCGAGATCATTCCTTCACAGACCCGCCCGTTCGACTCCTGTTGACCACAAAGTTCATGATGGAGTGGGCTTGAGGGTGGAGGACAGAGAGGACAGATGCTCAGAGGACCACATGCTAACTCTGCATTAGCAGGCTAAACTTTATGAAACATGTTTCTTTCATGCTAACGTTAGCACGCTAATGCTATTCTTTGATTAGCTTGTAACTTTAGCATGGAAGCAAATGCAGAATATATCACTTTTTTAACATTAGCAGGCTAACCTTTATGAAACATGTTTCTTTCATGCTAACATTAGCATGCTAATATTAGCACGCTAATGCTATTCTTTGATTAGCTTGTAGCTTTAGCATGAAAGCAAATGCAGAATTTATTACTTTTCATTAACTTTAGCAGGCTAATAAAATGTATAAAACATTTAGCAACAGTCTCATTATATCATTACAGTTATTTCATAAAAATATTGTGGTAAAACTAATGTTAGCGTTGGCAGCAGAGGGAAGGCTTTAGCTTAAATAACTATTAACTGAGCTTCCAGTCCCTTTACACCTGTGGCTTCTTCCTGTTACAGATTCTGCATCTTCATTGGCTCTCACCTCATCAGTTGCTGCTTCTACTTCTAATTATGCAAATTCCATGTGGGGGTCGAGCTCGGGCAGCCAGGCCTCCTCTCAGGGCAAGGAGAAGGTCATTGTTGACGGCAACGACCTGGAGGAGTGGCCCAGTATCGCTGGCAGCGACGGAGGAAACGGCGGCAACAGCGGGATGCCTGTGAATAGCGTCAGTGCCTCTGGCAACCAACCCTCACCCACTTCCTCATTCTCTCTGCCCAATGAATGTATGCAGTTGTCCAACAGTGCGGCGTGGGGGACAACTGCCTCCCAGGGTCATCTAGGAGGAGGTGCTGCTGTAGCTCCAGCTGGGCCTCTGCCGCAGCACACCTCCTCACTTTCCAAAGCCCCCACTGTGCCCGGGTGCCACGATGCCAGTGGCCCCCTGGATGGTAGCAGTGGGGTTCCAGGTGCCAACTTCAGTCCAAATGCCAACCCTTCAGCCTGGCCTGCTCTGGTGCAGCAGGACCCCCCCACCGCTGCAGGGGAAGGAGCTCTGACTGCATTCCATCACCAGGGCTCTGGAGGGTCTGCCAACAACTCCGCCTCCGTGGGGCTGGGGGGCGGGGCCGTCGGTGTGCTGGGGGGCCACCCGTCTATATCTGTGAATCAGTCGAACGCCCATCAGCACCAACTTCACCAAATGCAATCCAGAGACAGAGAGGCTGGAGGGGGGAAGTGGGACAGTGAATCAGCGGGACCAAAAATTTCAGGTGGGGAAGGGATCGGGGGAGGAATGGACCATGGAGGAGGAGGAGGAGTAGGCAGGGTGGGGGCAGGAGAGCCTAGCCAAACCCCGTCCTGGAGAGGCCAACCTTCTTGCTCCGCAGCTTACTCCAAAACGGGTGTCTCAAGGACTGATGGGTGGGAGGGCGGGGGAGGCGGGGGATTGGGTGCAGCACAGGGGGACAAAGGGACGTCGGGGTGGGGATACCCCAGCTCCACTAGTGGCAGTGCTGAAAATGGGGGTAACTGTGGTCAAACCTCCGGGGCATCTCAGGGAGGGTGGGGGTTATCGGCGGCAGGAACGGATAGAGGGGTTTCTGGTGGTTGGGGCGGTGGCTCTGCGGGGGGATCAAACCCAGGAGCTGATGAAATGGGCAACTGCAGCAGCAACAGCAGCAGCAGCGGTGGAAGCACTGCAGGCAACCCTGCTGCCGCTCCTCCATCATCATCATCAGCTGCCGCCGCCGCTGGCAGAGCCTGGGACAATCAGAAAGGAGAGGCTGAAGTGGGGGAATGGGGCGATGGGGCGGGGGGACAAGGGGGGTCTTCATCCAGCGGTGGGAATTCCAGGAGTGGAAGCGTGCCGAACGGTAACCGTATCCGCCGGCAGGCACCCAACGCTGAGGCTGCCTTACAGAACCTGCTCAGTCGGACCGATCTGGATCCCAGAGTCCTGTCCAACTCGGGCTGGGGCCAAACGCAGATCAGGCAGAACACCGCGTGGGAGCTTGAAGAGTACGGAGGGCAAAGCAAAGCTGGACCGCCTTCGTCGAAGCACCCGGCTGCTCTCGGGGGCCCCACCCAGTACTGCGGCGGACCCAGGACCCTAAGCACTGATTCAGCGGCTCCAGGGGTCGGTCCGTCCTTGGTTCCTTCTACTGGGTCTTCTGGGGAGGGATGGGAAAGCAGCAACAGCAGCGGCAGCGGAGCATCTCTGTCTGGGAGAGCCCCCCCACCTGCATGCACCAACATGAGGAGTCATGGCGTCTCACAATCTGTGGCTGCGTCCTCTTCTGCGCCCGGTATGGGGTCAGGGATGATGCCCGGGGGCCAGGCTAAAGCTACGGGTTGGGTCGGCGGGGGAAATGGTGCCGGGGAAAGTCACGAGGCCAAGGACTGGGGGGCTGAAGATTGGAGGAGTAACAGCCGAGCAGAAAAGGGAGGAGGGTGGGGGGATGTTGGACAGAAGGGTAACGCACTGAGCGGACGATGGGGAGATGGTCACCACGAAAAGGGGGCTGAGTGTTGGAAAGACGTGGGTGGGGGCGACGAGGGAAGTGGGTGGGGATCAAAGCAAAAGGTTGGGTCAGGGAAAAATTGGTTGGAGCAAGAATCAAAGCCAAGCGGAGGAGGAGGAGGAGGTTGGGACGATGAGAGGAGGAACGGAGGACACTCAGGGGGGGAGTCGGGTGGGGGAGGCTGGGGGAATTGGGACAGCGGTGCACCCCGGAGGAGCTGGGGTGCCGGAGGCACAGGGGGAGGGGGGGTGGATGGGGGCATGGGGTCCAAACCTCATCAGGGTTGGAGTGGAGGAAACAAAATGCACCAGATGCCAAACAGCCAGTCGGGCTCCATCTCAAGCCCACCGGCACAACTGCAACCGCAACAATCACAGCCCCGCAATCAGAATCCACAGCTGCAGCAAGCGTTGGACCAAGGGGTTATGCAAGGGGGCGGGGGGCGGAAGCTCGCCCCTCAAGCCCAGGCGCAGAACCAAAGCTCAGGCTGGAACTCGGGACCTATTCCTGGCGTCTCTGGCGGAGGCGGGAGCGGACCTGAACCGAGCGGCTGGGAGGAGCCGTCCCCGCAGTCGATAAGCAGGAAGAGCGAGATAGACGACGGGACATCAGCGTGGGGAGACCCGACACATTACAATTACAAGCCGGTCAACCTGTGGGATAAAAACAGCGGGTCTGCTAGCCAGCAGCCGCATGGGCCGGCTCAGCCGCAGCAGCCGCCGCCGCATCAGCAGCATCAACCGCAGCCGCCGCCGCCGCAGGGACCTCCTGCACAGCCGCCGCCCAGCAGGCCGGCCCCAGCGCTCACAGGTACTGCAGCACCGGCCCCCAATCTGGTGGAGCTCTAACAATAATTAGAGTTTGGCTGTTTAGATGGTCCCATAAAGGATAGATTAACCTAAAGTTTTAGCGTCAATGTTCTGAAATGTTAGATTTGCACCAAACAGAACTTTGCGGCCCATTTTTATCTTGGATTTTGAATTTATCAGACCTGCAGGTACCGATTTTTAGCCATTTCTATTAAATCTAAAACGACCAGCAAAATATGTTTCTTGCCTTCTGCCTGTGAGCTGCTATCATGTTATAATAACTACATAGTTATACAAACAATTTAACTGTATTTATGGATCTAATTAGCTAATATCGTCATGTAAAGTGTGGCAGAACCCGCTCCTGTACTGATTAAAAATAGGTAGGGATGCACGATATATCGGCATTAATTATCAGCTGATGTTAATGTTTTTTTAACATATCGTCTTCGGTCCAATAGGTAAAACTGGGCCGATTTTAACAACCAATGTTTAATTTCCATCTTCTCGCACCTTGTGCCAGTGTTTCAAGAGGGG
This sequence comes from Fundulus heteroclitus, assembly GCF_011125445.2. Taxonomy (NCBI): domain Eukaryota; kingdom Metazoa; phylum Chordata; class Actinopteri; order Cyprinodontiformes; family Fundulidae; genus Fundulus; species Fundulus heteroclitus. The sequence goes on from NW_023396890.1 coordinate 1,568,917, forward strand.
GGGGCGAGGATGTTGGTCATGTGACAGTGATGCATCGCAGCCATGATTGTGTTTTTTTAAAATAAGACGGAGATGCAACGTCAGCAATGTGGTCGTTTTGCGTGGTGCTGAAAGAAGACGTGTGAATAAATATTGGCTGTCGGACATAACCGCAATATTATAATAATAATAATAATAATAATAATAATAATAATAATAATAATAATACATTTTATTTGTAATGCACTTTACATTTAAGAAAAATCTCAAAGTGCTACAGGTAAAATCATCATAGAAGGGTAAAATCAAAATTAAAAACTAAGCATCGCTTTAAAACACTTATGAATAAAATCAATAGCATAATTGTAAAATGTTAAAAGTCATATGTCCTGCTAAAAAAAAGTTTTTAATCCTTTAATCCTAATATATTAATATCGTATATCGATATCGGCCCAAATTTCCGTATCAGTGCATCCCTAAGAAGCGAACAAATAAAACATATTTTATCCAGAAGGTTTCCACGTTTAACCCTATTAGCATGTTGTTCTAGTTGCTCCTAAGATTAGCATTATTAACACTGTTAATAAAGAGTCTTTGTCAATCATACTGCGCCCTCTTTAAACAGCTTTTTGTCCTCCCCTGACATCAGTTTAAACACCAACAACAGCTTAATTTCCTCAGTTATAGCTTCCACACCAAAGAGGTTCACTGACGGTGGGATTATTGAGTTTACGACCGATCCCTTAATGGTCGATGGAATTCTCTCATTCTGGTCGATTAATCGTATCTTTATGTCACCAATGTCCTTAAACCTTGTTTAAATGTGTTCTTTGCGGCGGTCTAAGCAGCTAATAGTTTAGTTCTTGGTTTACCCCAACGTCGTCATCAGCCTCCATGTTGCATCTTCACTGCCGCAGCCATAATCCTCCGTACGGTAGATGTTTCAGCTTGAATGGACTGAGGTAAATGTAACCGTCTGCAGCTGTGAACCTAACTTTGTGTTTGTCTGCAGAACCGTCGGGCTGGGGCGGCACGTCTCCTGCTGCTCCTTCTGTAGACAACGGCACCGCAGCCTGGGGCAAACCCAGCGACGCTCCTACTGGCTGGGGCGACCCTGACGAGGCTGCAGGGAAGACGGCATGCTGGGGAAACCCTTCTTCAAACTCAATCAGACCTGGTTAGAAAATCACATTTTAAGCAAGCATTGAACGTTTAAAAGTGGCTGAATGCGCGGTTAAGGGGGCCAGCAGCTGGGTGGGTGTGTATCAAGCTTCAATCTTATCTGCGTATCAGTTTCAGACGCGGCGATGCTAAATATTTCAATAAAATCCGTCAACTTGGTTATAAGTTGGACCTTTGATTCTACATCTTAGGTTCAAAGTCTATGCAAGATGGCTGGGGGGACAAGGAGAGTTCGGTGGCAGCTTCGCGCCACTCCAGCTGGGAGGATGAAGAGGAGGGAGGCGGCATGTGGAACAGCACAGGTTCCCAGGGAAGTGGCTCCTCTTGGGGCCAAGGAAGCAATGGAGGCTGGGGCCAAAGCAACCCGGTGAAAAAGCCCAGCAGCAAGGTGCGTTACTGCTGGAGAACATAGGCTTCAGTAACCTTCAATACCGTCTATAGATTCTAAGGAATGTGTGATTTAAGATGATTATGAGCAGTTATTATCTTCGCTGTAACTCCTGGTGTCTCCTGCTTGCTCCGTCAGGGTCCTCTGAAGGCTGGAGGAGATTCCTGGATGAGTCCCATCAACAGACAGTTCTCCAACATGGGTCTTCTGGTACGGCTGAAAATCCACACAGATAATAATAATAAAATAATATGATAATGAAGCATGCGGAGCAAACGTAGACGCGTTGATGGACCTACATCACATCTATGACTCCAACTTTAATGTAGTTCTATCAGGACTTTATGGCACAGAGCAGTAGACGAGGCGGACGGTTCCCTTCTATATAGGGGTTTCAAATTGGTTTCTTGCTTAAAATCCTATTAAAATACTTTAAAGTCTTTGGTTTCTATGTGAGAAAATGTTTAGATGACTACCCACAATGCAGTGGGCCAGTGGTTAAAGGCCAAGATTTTATAATATAACGATCACCACCCTTTCCATCTTTTTATAATAACGATAATAATAAAGATTTATTGCCCTCTGTGTCAAACAGAACGATGACCCCAGTGGGCCGAACATCGACCTTCCTCCTGCTTCTCTTCACGAGAAGAAAATGGAGGCAGAGAAAAGAAGCATGGGAGTGAGTGATTACAACGGAGACATGAGAAAAGGAGGAAGAGGAGGAGGTCCGAGCGGAGGAGTGATCTATCGTCCTCCTGGCTCCAAAGACCCGGCACAGGTGGATGCGGGGTCTTACTACGACAAGGTAGCGTCTCAGATCTCCTTTCTCTCTCTTCTGTCTTTGTCCAGAAAAAGTTGCCCTCTTGCGATTTTTGCTCTTTTCCTACTTTTTATCCGGCGGCCCCTTCTCTCCACCTTCCTCTGCACCCGTCACTGCTACTCAAATTGGTCTCCCTATGGCTGTCGCTGTGACAGGCCTTGCATTTGATCAATCAGGATGGGTGCCTTGGGGAGGAGGGTCCTTCCTCCCTGTACTCACCACCCACCGCCTACAAGTCCCATTCCCTCTTCAACCACCCTCTCCCCGTTAGACAAGTAAGACTCCCACTCCTCCTGTTTCTGTCCTGCTGTCTTTTTGCACATTTTACCTGTGTTGTTGTGAATATACCTCCGTCTGTTTTTAGACGGAGCTGTCGGTCTTCTCACGTCGTCTCTCTGTTTTTTTTACACAGGGCGGTCACGGTATCTTTGGCAGTACTGGAGGAATGGTCCAATCAAGGCATCAGCCAAGTGTCCCCCCGATGAACCAGTCCCCAGGGATGCGAGCACAAGTGCCTCATCAGTTCCTGTCACCTCAGGTACGTCTGCTTTAATCTCTGCGGGGTTCAGATAATTATTAGTCCAGCGTCTCTGCTGGTTTCTACAAACCATCGTCGTTGAGCCGCAGCGCTGAACTAAACTCTGTGACAGGTTTGGGTTGGAGTCTATCATATCTTTAACTAGTTTTACACAAAAACTACCAGAGGCTTTAGTCACAGCTTGCACCTGTCAGATTTAAGTGGTTTATTTTTATGTTTTATGTCTTGTTATTGTAAATCTAATAATTCTGTTAGTTTGTAGGTGGAAAGGCTCGTTTCTCATCTTGGCCAGGACATCCTTATAACAGAGATTAATGATATCAATGGATTTCTTTTCTGGAGTAATAAAGTCTTTGCTTAAAGCCCCAGTGTGTCAGATTTACACCCTGGTGTGCCATCTAGTGGTGCGCTGAATGAATTACAGACGGCCTCACTGTTAAGCGCATAATAACTACTACGGAAGCCTCAGAGTGTCATAAATGTGACGATGTCCTCCATGTATCTGGTACCTAGCTAATGCTAACAGCTAACAGCTACGTGTAAAATGGTTTATGGTTCTGTTTCTAAGTCTGCTTGTTTTTTCTAAAGTCAAATTCTTTGTGTCGTGTTACTTTGGGCTCGTTTCTGATCGTGGAGTCGCTTATTCTGGCTCTAAAATAAGCGACTATAACACGAATAAAGAGACCATCTACAGCCGTGAACCGGCTGATATCCCTCCGCCTCTCTGCGTCCACATCCTCCCTGAGACGAACAACTGAGGCGTCTCTGCAGGAGGACAGTTTCTAACATAACGCCTAAATAAACTTTTCTGTTAGATTAAATTAACCTACCTGTCCAGCAGAAAGCTGCAACCTCTGCATCCGTTTAGAGTCTCCGCTCCCCCATGAATTATCTCCACATGGTAATAATAGCTGAGCCGATATAGACTCTAGTTTATCTCAGTTTTTACTTCTTTTACTTTTCTTGGTTACTTTCTCTTCCCTCTTCTGGGCAGAGAGTATGGATGATCCTCCATTTTAACAGAAAACAGTAAATAAATGATCTACGGTCGTCTTTGCTTGTTTTCTACTCCTCCATCGACAGCAGGTCTTCATATAGAAGACCTGCTTTTGATGTGATGTTATTAGACTTTGGCAGAATATGTATTTATGAAAGCAAAACTTATTAAAAGTCACATTAGTTGACCACTGTCCCCTTAATAATTTGGGTTTTTGTTCTGGGCGAGTCCTTCTTCACTTCAAGTCTCTGTCTGCATCAAACCTTCTGCTGATGTCATCATTGATCTTTCTGCACACCCGTCGCCTCCTCGTTGGTTCAAACCACGCTGTGCTTCAAGGCCCGCTGCTTATTCACCGGCCAGCTGTGGTGGAGCTGCTAAGCGTACTTTATGCTCCTGGTAGATGCACAAAAATGAAAGGAAATATCAGGTTGTTTAGCAACAGTCTGTTTCCAGACTTGTTTCATTGAGTGGTTTTCTTCTCGCTGCTAGCATAGCATCCATTAGCAATAGTTCCTAAGTTTGACGCTGACAGGGAATTCATACATGCATCTCAATAAAGGAGGATAGCACTGAAAAGGTTAGATTTGTCATTTAGTTCAAGAGAAACACTCCTGCGTAAACACAATAGTATGTTTCAGGTGTTTATCTCGCTTTTCAAAATCTTAAAACCTGTTTCAATATTGCAGAAAATTGTATCTAGTTAACAGTAGGTTCGATTTCGGCCACGCATACATATATACAGTTTTCTAGCACTATATATATATATATATATATATATATATATATATAATATATATAAATAAAACTTTTGACACCAAGTGAGACTGTCTTACTACTTTTTATGTTTGTTTCTTGATTTAACGTTTATGGTCGACCTTATGTGTGTTTTATGCATCCTGCTGATCCTATTTATTTCATGCTGTGCGTCTGCGTTTAGTCTTTTATGTGCTTTTTAATTATTCTAGTATACAGCTTTTGGTCCTGTTTTAGATGCATAAACCAGGATGGATGACTGACCTTTTTAATCCACAAAGAAACTGGCCGTACTGTTGCCGTCAGAAACCTAATTAAATGTGTTATCTTGGAGCTCTGCGGTGTTGAATACTTGATTTCCCTCTCTGGGTTTTATGCGAGCGAAGTTCTCCAGTGATTAAGCTCCCGGTGGGGAACATGTTGCTGCGCTGGAGAGTCACGTGTGATTGAGGAGTTAAATGTGTTGATTATGGGTATGGAGGAAGAGCAGACGGCCTGTAAACAATCTGACAAACATGACTGAATCATGTGGCGAAGAACCCTCATCAGTCTGTAAACATGGACACAGACAAAGTGAAATATCACAGAGGCCGTGTTTGTTACCAGTCTGCGAACGGTCGGCAGCTTCTCTGCGTGTTAAAGGCTTGTTTGCTTGTCTTTCAGGTGCCGGGGTCCATGCTGAAGCCGATGCCCCCTCCCAGCGGGAGCGTAGGAGGCGTTGGGGGCATGGGAGGCGTGGCAGGAGTCGGGGGCGGGGTGTTCCCTCCGCAGCTCTCCCCTCAGCATATCGCCATGCTCAGCAGCATCTACCCGCCTCAGATCCAGCTGCAGCTGGTGAGAAGCAGCAGGGAGCCGCTGGCGCCTTGACTTACGGGTTTAAATCACGGTTTAAACGACGCGTCGAAACGCCGTTAAGACGTTCCAGATTAACGGCCAAGAACAGGACAGAGAACGCTGCGGTTTGTTTGGATGCATGGTTTTAAATTAGGAAAAATGAATCATGAATAAAGTACATTGGCAGTACAGGTCAGACGGCATGAAGATGCTGGAGAACGGGGTAGCGGACCCTTTCCTCCATGCTTTCATCACTTTGTTTACCTGAAAGAGTTTTCAACAGAAACTCGTCCAGTTAAACTCTCCACGTTCCCAGAGTTTCCTTTTTCCCTCTAACTTCTGGATCCCCTGGTTTCCTGACTGTCACTACCCGATCCGTACCATCAGCTCATTTGTGCAAGTGCGAACAGAATAACTTCCGGGTCGCCAAACAAATAATGTAATTACGGTACTAAAAATACTTATTTCTATACTTAAATCGTTAAATAATACTAAACTATATCGTAAATAAAATATTCAAGACTTTTCTGAAAGAAATTGATACGTTTTACATTCTCTCCATTGTATTGCTTGACGTCATCATTGGATATGCTCAGAAGTCCGGGAAGTTATCATTGCGTAACGTTTATCTGTATTGTCTGAATGCAATCTGTTAGTTTTATTGCTTGTTCAAACAGGACTGGAAAAATATATTTCATCCTTAATTATACGGGGAATTTCGTTATACAAATAATCTTGATCTAAACATTTATATTATTAGAAAGTTAAAATTATCAATTGAGATTTTAGCGCCCTCTGGTGTACACATCATAAACTAGAGAAGACCTCGTGATTATAGTAGCCGCATTTTACAAAAACGAACAGGGAATAGAACAAAGAACACACACAAAGTGAATGCAACCCTTATTAAAATACATTTATTAAGCACAAAATACACATGCAAATCAAATAAATGATAAAAAAATTCAAAACCAAATACGTTTCTGTACTCCTATATGTCTTTATAGCTGGGGGTTTATGTACTTTAAGAAATGGTTTATATATTTTTATTTCCCTAACCACAACTGGGAAACATTTTTGCTATAAAAAAAAAAAAAAAAGTATTTTTTTTATGTATTTCTGTTGTTTAATTTTTTAGACTATGCAATATTGGTGCAAATACAAAGATATATAAAAAGAAACCCCTGTCTCGACAAAATACAAAAGAATAAAAAAGTAAAATATTTCCTACCGGAAGTTATTCTGTTCGCGCACACGCAAATGAGCTGATGGTACGGATCGGTTAGTGACACTGCCAACCCTCTGTGCGCTGCCGCTCTGTTGCATTGTTCACCGTGGCGGCCGCGGCGCCCTCTAGTGGCGGGATGTCTGAACCCGGCTCGTTAGCTGATTTTAAGCTCTAACAACAAAGCGAACAAACATCTTGGAGACGGCTTGCATTTTGAAAAACGCGTTAGTCAAGGCACCGCTGTATGTCACACTCAAGGCATGAAATAAAATAATTTCTCTAATATTAGAGGTACAACGAGGTTTTAAGGTTCCCGTTAATTGAGAGAAAATCTTAATGACAACCAGAACATTTCTGAAGGCTAAATTGAGTAATAGAAAGTTTATTTAATTGCTCAGAAGTTTGAGGGTTTGTTTCTCTGCATTCGTAGGAAAACCCAAAATGTAGGACCTTTTTAGAACGGCCGTTTCCCCCTTATGCCTCTTAAAGTACTCAAAGCTTTTACTGAAACATCTGAAAGCCAAGAATAACGTTTGTTCTTCATGTGCATCTGCCGGTCCAGGCTTGTCAGCTCTTGTTGCAGCAGCAGCAGCAGCCGCCTCAGCAGCAGCAGCAGATCCTGCAGAACCAGAGGAAGTTTGCTCCAAATGTGCGGCAGCAATCCGACCCTCAGCAGGTACGCCTACAGCCTCGCCCCCCAACGTCTTACAGCTGATCACGTCCTGCCATGTCCAGAAGACATGTTGCAATGATAAATACAGATTATTTGTCTTTGAACGTGTTATTTGTAACCAATAACATTGAATGCTTCTCCCCCCCCCCCCCCCCCAGCTGGCCAGGATCATGGCGGTGCTCCAGCAGCAGAGGCAGCACCAGCAGATTGGAGGCCTAGGTGGCGGCTCCAAGCTGTCCCCCTCCCACCACGGTGGACTGGGTCCCAAGCTTCCCGGCGCCGAAGCTCTGCCCCATCCGGGCCTGGCCGGGTCCGTGGCTGACCTGCAGCACAAAGCGTTCGGACCCTACTCTGGTCAGTCACCGTGGCTCAGTAGCTTTATTTACCTTTAAATAGAGATGGAAGTCTGAGCTGACGGAACTTTGCTTTATATTGCAAAATGCAAATTACTGCTGTAAAATAGGGCTAATTAATCACATTTGCAATATAATACAGGGTTCCTGCGGATCCTTAAAAAGTCTTAAAAGGCATTGAATTCTATAATATAAAACTAAGGCCTTAATTGGCATTAAAATGTCTTAAATCAGTCTTTCTTAGGTCTTAAAATTAACAGGTCATAAATAGGATTTTATTTTTGTAATTCTTACCAAACAGTAAAATAATTGACACAATTATATATTTTTTTTAATTTACTGAACGGCTCAATGTAAACATTGTTGGTTCCGTCCCGATAGCGGAACCAAAAAAAACTGTTGCAGCCGGACTATAGCTGTTAAAAAGAGTGGTTGTGGTTTTTAAAACTGATTTATAGTTTATTTTAGTAGGGAACAAAACAAAGTTTGTGAATTCAGTTCAGTAGTTGTTAAAAATATATCTGTAATTTGTGTGTGTTTTAGCTTTCTTCCTATATGGAATGTTTTTCAAAATCTTTAACATGTCTACTGAGCCAGAAAGTAATGGTTTATGTTAAAATAAACATTTGGGTGAAGTTGTCGCAACCAGGTTTATCTTGTTTATCGTGAAGTTGGTCTTAACTTTTTATTTCAAGTGGCATTAAAAAGTCTTAAAAAGTCTTGAATTTAACTTGCCTTATGCTGTAGGAACTCTGTAATAATATAATGTAATTTCCAGATGACAGAGGTCTGCAGTCTTTGTCTAAATAATTAACAGATCAGACCTTCAGGTGTCGGTAATTATGTCTAAAGTGGGTTTGCTCCTCATGGAAGGTAAGAGAGCTGCAGCAGAGAGATAATCTAGGTTTATTACTTGTTTTAGAGTTTATATAATCATAGTTTTTACCAGAAAGTTTTAGAAATCCCTCCACAGCATTAAGTTCTGGTCAATCAGTTTAATACACAGACTTATTAGTTAGTTGAACATTATGTTCAACAAGGACTGATGTCCAACTCAACAAGTTGTTGTTTTGAATAATAATAATATTCTGATGAATAATAACGGTTTAATTTCTTGGTTTAAATATTCCTGGTATAAAAATGTCTTTATCTGCAGGACATTTTGTTGCTTATGGTGGAAGCAGAGAAAAGTCTAAATTAAATCACAATTATGGCAAAATCATGAAAAGTCACATAAACCTAAGTTTGTATTTCATCACAAGACAGAAATATTTATTTCACAAAGTTCAGTTAAATCCATGTTTCTGCTGTCGGTTCGGCACCAGCTAACGAGTTTTTTAGTGTTAGAACCTGTTCAGTGTTCTGATGAGCTGGTGTTTAATTTTCTTTTTTAACTCTGCTATATTTTGTCTGGCGATTTGCAACCATTTCACCAACAATGAAGTCCTAAAGTCACAAAGTGCATATTTTAACCAACATTTGCCGATTGAATTGCTCTGTGTCTGGTCTGAACAGGGTTTGGTTCTGCTGTGAACCTCCCGGGTCTGGATCTTGGAGGCTCTATTGTGGGGGGGCCCGGAGCCGTGAAGGACCTCGGGGCCCAGCAGTCCCGTTTCAAATGGATGATGGAGGGAAACTGCTCTCCTGATACTTCCTCGCCTGAAAACGTGTACCAAAAAAACGGTAAGATGTTTTTGTGACGGCTAGGGTTGATGCAGCGCCGCCTTAAATATTTATATCCTCCTATTTTCCTCTGTCTTTATCAAACCAAACCTCTGATGCCTACAAAGAACCGTTGCAGTCGGTGTCTGGTGAAGTTACTGGCTAATACAAAATGCTAACTGCACTTTTTTAGCGTGTCATCAGGACAGATATTAGCGCTGAACTTCTGAACGTGGCTTTATGGAAGAGCGGTTGTTAGAAAGTCACGAGTTGGAGCTGGTTTAGTGAACCAGGCAGAGAAAGCAGGAGGTCTGGTCAGTTGGTTAGTATATATATATATATATATATATATATATATATATATATATATATATATATATATATATATATATATATATATATATATATATATATATATATATATATATATATGCGCACACAGACTATCCTTAATCAGAGTGAAATTAATTAAAATATTATGAAACATTAAAATCTACTTTATTTTGAAAAGCCAGCACCACCGGCTCCTTCCTGCCTGTCTGGCTGCAAAGTAAGCTTCTGTGCAGTCGGTGCGCAGTGTTGCAAATTCATGTTATTATATTTAGTGACCTTTCAGATCCCTACAGCCAATTTTATAAAAAAGCGGCTAGCGACTTCATCTGAAATGTTCTGCAGTGGCTGTGTCTCACAGGCACACAGCTGCAGCTATAATCCCTCAGCGCTGTCTCACAGGCACACAGCTGCAGCTATAATCCCTCAGCGCTGTCTCACAGGCACACAGCTGCAGCTATAATCCCTCAGCGCTGTCTCACAGGCACACAGCTGCAGCTATAATCCCTCAGCGCTGTCTCACAGGCACACAGCTGCAGCTATAATCCCTCAGCGCTGTCTCACAGGCACACAGCTGCAGCTATAATCCCTCAGCGCTGTCTCACAGGCACACAGCTGCAGCTATAATCCCTCAGCGCTGTCTCACAGGCACACAGCTGCAGCTATAATCCCTCAGCGCTGTCTCACAGGCACACAGCTGCAGCTATAATCCCTCAGCGCTGTCTCACAGGCACACAGCTGCAGCTATAATCCCTCAGCGCTGTCTCACAGGCACACAGCTGCAGCTATAATCCCTCAGCGCTGTCTCACAGGCACACAGCTGCAGCTATAATCCCTCAGCGCTGTCTCACAGGCACACTGCTGCAGCTATAATCCCTCAGCGCTGTCTCACAGGCACACTGCTGCAGCTATAATCCCTCAGCGCTGTCTCACAGGCACACAGCTGCAGCTTTGCCGTCCGGAAAGCCGCCTGCAGTCACACTAAAGAGAGTACAAACACTTTGCTTCCACACTGCAAATGATTCATGCGTGCACAAAGATACCTCTGATCCGCCCTGGATTACAAAGCAGGAAATAAATCTGATTTAAATATAGTCATTTAAAGTATTCTTTTTATTTTTCTCTGAAACTGCTGCTCTAAAGAGGCGGTCATGTGGAGCAGAGGTGCATTTGAGGAGATCTGGGAGCCGTCTGGTGCTGAGCGACGTTTGTCTTCTTCCTCTCAGGTCCCGTCACCCCCATAAAGATGCCAGGGAGCTCGCCCTACTCCCAGTTTGACATCCTGGGCGGAGACGCACCGAGTGACAACTGGCATCGCACCCCTGGCAACAAGATGGCCGCCAAGCCTACCAACACGCCCAGCTGGCCTCCTGGTTGGTCGTTATTCTCGTTTAGACAAACGGTTTTAATGATAGGAGGAGAAAAGAAGCTCCTCCAGCTGCTAACCGGTTTGTTTCTGCTGCAGAGTTTCAGCCCGGCGTGCCCTGGAAGGGGATCGATCGAGTCGATCCGGAGTCCGACCCGTACATGACGCCAGGGAGCATGATGGGAAACGCGGTTTCTCCCGGTCTCAACGACACAGAGCACCAGTTGTTACAAGACAATACCGGTACAGATGATCCAGCTCTGAGGAGCCGTTTGTGATTTCTTTCCTGCAGTCCAGGCTGTAGTTTGATTTGATTTACGACGTAGTTTAGGGTGAAACGTTGGGTTTGCAGTCTGGTCTCTGATTGGTCGCTTCTTTTGTCCAGATTCCACCCCTCCCCTGAACACCTTGCTGCCTTCACCTGGTGCCTGGCCCTATAGTGCCTCAGACAGCCTTCTTAACAATGCACACAACTCAGGTAATGCCTTCCAACGCGTCCTCATGCATCGCAGCACGTCTTTGGCTCTTTGTGCAAAGCCAGAGCAGAACACTGAGAGTTAAATGGTTAACGAGCCGCTTTAACGAGCCGCTTTAACGAGCCGCTTTAACGAGTCTTTCCTGTTTCCTCGCAGCAAAGTACACAGACTACAAGGCCAGCTGGCCCCCAGAGCCGTTCGGACACAAGTCGTGGAAGGCGAGCCGTGGCAGCAGCCAGGCCCAGTTGTCCCGCCCCCCCCCGGGCCTGGCCAGTCAGAAGCAGCCGTCGGCCTCCCCCTGGTCAGGAGGAGCTCCCCGGCTGGCTGGACGAGGCTGGGGGAGCGGCTCCAGCAGCACCGGTAAAACTAACCGTCGTCCCGCTGAGACGGTCCGCTCACACGGAACCCGGCTAGCTGTCAGAACACGCGTGTTAAAGCCATGACATCACAGCAGTTTGTTTCCTCCTTCAAGGCTCCGCCTGGAGTGACGGAAACTCTCGGGAAAGCAGCTGGTTGGTGCTCAGCAACCTCACCCCCCAGGTACGCTGACCTTTACCCCGACAGGAGGTCGACGGTCCGACTCCGGACCGCCGCCGCCGCCTTTGAGCCTAACGGTGCCGGTTCTGTGCCTGTCTGCAGATCGACGGCTCCACCCTGAGAACCATTTGCATGCAGCACGGCCCCCTGCTGACCTTTCACCTCGGCCTGACCCAGGGCTCGGCTCTGATTCGCTACGGGTCCAGACAGGAGGCGGCCAAGGCGCAGAGCGCCCTCCACATGTGAGGCTTTGCTTTTTATCACGTGTCCTGTTGGCTGTTTGCAACCAGCAGGTAGACAAACGTTAACATTAAACTCATTCTGTTGCATTTTTATTAATTATTTTCACCGTCATCAAACCATAAAACCTGCCGTGTTTAGAGCCGCTTCTCTTTATTGGGTCTGACCCTTTAAAGGCATACTATGCAACATTTTTCAGTTAATTAATGTGTTCCATAACGTTTTAGATGATTAAATGAGTCATTTCAGGTCGAACAAAGGTTTTCTCGGCCGCCCTGGTGGTCTGTGGGGGAAATACCGTATTTGCAATTGCAGGAGCCCTCGGCCCGCACACACAGAAGTCTTGTTTTACGGCGAGAACTCCATGTGTTTTTGCCCTGCCATTCACTATATGCACGCGCGAAAGCAACAACAAAGAACCGCGTGTTAACGTCAAATAAACATGCAAGCATCGAGTTTTTTATTATTATTATTATTATTATTATTATTTCTTTATTTTATTTTTAATGTTGGCGAGGCGGTAGCATGAGTTAGCGCTGTGGGAAACCCTGATGTTCATACCTTCACTGTGTTAGTCATTGTATGTACTGCCGTTTTTTCCACTTTCCGTTGCGTTCGCCTGTCTGCTAAGCTCAAAACAACCGCGCCTGGCTTGACGGAGAAACCAGAACAGCTGAGCATCTTTACGACAGTGCACTTTTACTTTCGCCCTCTGGGGGGAGCCTCGCTGGAAAATCAACCCCGGTTGCCTAGTATGTCTTTAATTTCCGCTCGCTCTGTTAAATCTCTGTTTATTTTATCATGATTTTATGTGACAGACCAACGCGGATGTTTGTCGTCAGATTAACAGAGAAGCTTTTCTGCAGTTATTTCTCCTGCAGTTCCAGTAAATCTGGGATCTAAAGTCCGTTTAGCGACCCGCTTGGCGCCTGACGACACCGACGGTCGAAGCGTCGCCTGAGGAGCAGCTTCTGGCGCCGCTCGCTCCGCTGTCGCTTTTTAAGTTCTTTACTTTAAAGATGGATGGTGTTATTTTGTTCCTCCGCCTTGAATGCTGCTGCCACCACCGTGCTTTATTCTGCAGCTGGTTGGTTCTGACTGTTTGGTTCTGGTCCGATTTGACCAGACCAGCTTCACACCCACAGGTTTGCTGCTCCTGTCGTTTTTTAGGTTGTATCAGAGTAAAGGCGGCTGACAGCTGAGCCACAGGTTCAGGTTTAGTTGAAGCTGGGCTGCTGGGTAATTCAAAATGCTAAATAATTAAGAATGCTAAACTATGTCGTAAAGAAAATACTGAAGACTTTTCTGGAAGAAATTGATGCGTTTTACATTCTCTCCATTGTATTGCTTGACGTCATCATCGGATATCCTCAGAAGTCCGGGAATATATCATTGCGTAACGTTTATCTGTATTGTCTGAAAGCACTCTATTAGTTTTACTATTTGTTCAAACAGGACTGGAAAAAACATTTTCATCCTTAAGTATAAGGTGAATTTTGTTATACAAATAATCTTGTACTAAGAATTTGTTTTATTAGAAAGTTAAAATTGTTGATTGAGATCTTAGCGCCCTCTGGTGGACACATCATAAACAAGCAAAGACCGCATTGTGTATTTTTTTTACAAAAACCGAACAGGGAATAGAACAAAGAACACATAACCAAGCCAAGGCAAAATTTATTTAAATAAATGTATTAAGTACAAAATACACAAATACATCTGCAAATCAAATGAATGATAAAAAAAACCCTGAAGAATATTTCGAAATAAAATATGTTTCTATACTCCTAAACGTTTTTATGTACTTTAAGAAATGGTTTATATATCCTTATTTCCCTAACCACAACTGGGAAACATTTTTGCTATTAAAAAAATTAAAAAAAATATATATTTTTTTATGTATTTCTGTATTTATTTGTAAAATATGCAATATTTACGCAAATACAGAGATACAAAAAGAAACCCCCGACCCGAAAAAAGACAAAAGAATAAAAAAGTAAGAAAAACAAAATATTTCCAACCGGAAGTTATTCTGATGGGACGGATCAGGGTGTGATGGGCTGGAACGTAACGCTCTGCTCTGTTTTGCTCCAGGTGCGTTCTGGGTAACACCACCATCTTGGCGGAGTTTGTGAGCGAGGAGGAGGTCGGCCGTTATATTGCACATTCCCAGGCCGGCGTGGCTGGGAGCGAAGGAACCTCTGCTGCCTCTGCAGGCCTGGGGCCCACGGGGGCCTCCGCTGTCGGGACCGGCGCCAACGGAGGGAGCTGCGACCGGGGCGGAGCCGGCGGCGGCGGGGGCGTCGCAGCAGAGGGCGCCCCCCCGGCGGCAGGAGCCTCGTCTTCCAGCTCAGGGTGGCAGAGCCTAGACGGCACAGGCAGCTCATCGGACCCGTCCGCCGGCCAGGGGCCCGGCCTCGGCATCTTCACGCAGTGGAGCAGCAACGGGGCCGGCGTGGGCGGGGGGGACGGCGGGAGGCAGGGCCTCTGGGGGGGGATGGGGGGGATGAGCGGCGCGGGGTACCCCGGCGGCGGCAGCAGCCTGTGGGGCTCCCCGGCGCTGGAGGACCGTCACCAGATGGGAAGCCCCGCCTCCCTGCTGCCGGGGGACCTGCTGGGCGGGGGGGCCGACTCCATCTGACACCTTCCACGCTCGCCGCCCGCTCCACCTTTAAATGAAGACAACAGGAAAACTTGAACCGGGGGGGGGCGTGAACCCATGAAAGTTTTTAGGACTTTTTACTCCAAACGTGGCCATCAGCATCCAGAGAGCGCTCAGGCATGCACTGCAGGCCGGCTCAGCCAGAGTCCCGGCAGGTTTCAGCGTGCCGCCTCTTCTTTTTTATCACTATTTAACGTCTCCAGTCACACTTGCAGACTGAGCCCTGGTAGACCTGGCCCGACCCGGAGGGGGGGGGGGGGGAGTCAGGGGCGGCGCCGCACTACTGAACCAGAGGGACGAGCGTCTGAGGCCTGGAGGCAGCGACGCAGGAAGTCTGCAGGGACCCCGGGGGGGGGGGGGGGGGAACACGAGCGTCATCAGCCAAACTTGCACTATATGCCTCTGGGTTTGTCGTTGACTCTTCCTCTACAAATCCCTCCTTTTAGTTTGTTTTTTTTACCGCGCTGCGACACGACGGCGGCGGACGTTAAAGGTTGCAGCAGCTGTGGCCTTGGCTGAACCCCAGCGGCCATGTTAGCCCCCCCCCCCCCATCACTGACACCCCGCTATATCTGACAACTACCAGTGTATCTCTCTCTCTCTGTGTCGGTGTACGTTGGCTGTTTATCCGGTTTTTACGTTTTAAAGCTAAATACGTGAAACTTTGTGGAATTCCCCTTCAAACACTGAGACCTCGTTGTTGTTTTTTCTTTTTCCTCATTGGACAAATCAAGTTGGATATGTGAGCGGGATCCTTTATTTCCTCGCTGTAAACCCCCCCCCCCCCCCCCCCCTCCGGCTGACGGCAGCAGCGCGTCGTGTTTCTCCTGCGTTGAATGTTTTTCCTCCTGGTCCTGGTGAGAAACGCTGCGGCGTGTTTGCAGACGTGGGGGGGGGGGGGCGGCTGCTGGACGAATGCGTGCTCCACCGTCTGGCTTCAAAAGTAAAAAAAATAATAATAATCTGGCACTATTGCGTATGTCTCTTATGTCGGGTGTTTTTTTTTTTTTTTTTCATTTTGTTTCTGTTTGTATTTTTATTTTCTGTCAAATGCAATAAGAGTAACGTTTTGTTTTTTAAGACAAAGCAAGAAACTGAAGGCATTTGTGTAAAGATGCCACGTCCTACCATACCAAGCTGAGCTGGAACAGTGTTTTACAGACACGTTAAAGACATTACCTGTTATGTTTTACTGTGTTTTTTTTCTTTCTTTTGTGTTACCATGTATCCGTTTAAATTAAGTCGGTCTCTTATCATCACTCCTGTTCAGGATGTTTTCATTTATTTCATATGTTACAAAAAAGGAGAGGAAGTTAATTTAAAGCAGAAAAGAACAAAATAATAAAGGTTGAGTTGAAGTCTGGTCTTTTGATTGATTTTTTTTTTTTTTTGTTTTTTTTATAACCGGATGCTCTGGACCTTTTTTGTTTGGCCTTTAATGAATTAAATATTTGTGATGACTGCAGAGCTGCACTATCATAACATTAGAAACTTATGCTGTTTACTTTGGACCTTCTGAGCCCCTAAAGGAGACCCCAATTGGATTTTTAACTTGTTTCCATTATTTCTGTTTGACTTGTGGTATTTGTTTATTTCAAAGCATTAAAACAGTGAAACCTGTCCTTTAGTTTTAAGCTATCTTTATTATCCTCGTTCAAAAACTACAATCGAGTCAAATGGCGTCGAAACACCATCACAGTGAGGCAGAAATCTCCAGCGGTGGGTGAGAGGAGTCCAACCAATCACACCTCAGGACAATTTAGAGCGACCAATTAACCCAAATGATGCTTTTGGAGTGAGGCAGGAAGCCGGAGTACCCAGAGATCCACGGAGAACCTGCAAAGAGAACCCTGGACCTTCTTGCTGCACGGCTGCAGAGCTGCCAACCGCTCCACCATGCAACCTGTAGAAAGTATCCAATTACAAAAGAGTACTTTAAATATATTTAGCTAATTTATAATTTCTAAGGCCAGTTTATTATTAGCAGGTTTCAGTAACAAGATGATTCAAAGTGCTGAACATGAGCAGAACATGGAGAGGAAAACACATTGTAGTGGAATAGTAGCAGCAGGTAAAGGTATCAGAGCAGATGGGCTACAAACTAAATATAATGAAGTTTCATGGAACTACAACAGTTTAAATAAACATTAACATTTAAAGGCAACTCCAAACTAACAGGTTTTTAACTTTAATTTAAAGGAACTCAGGCTTTCAGCACTTTTCCAGTTTTCTGGGAGTTTGTTCCAGATCAGTGGAGCATAGGAACTAAATGCTGCTTCTCCATCTCTGGTTCTGGTTCTGATTCTGCAGAGCAGGTTCTACTAAAGATAAACATGGATTAGTTTCTCCAGATCCTGCTGAGACATCAGTCCTTTAATCCTGGAAATGTTCTCCAGGTTCTAGAAGGTCCACTTTGTCTTCAGATGGAGGTTCAGGTGTGAGTCCATCACTACTCCCAGGTTTCAGGCCTGATCAGTGGTTCCTAGCTGAAGCAGCTGAAGCTGTGAGATAACTCTGGATCTCTCCTCTATTGGTCCAGAAATTATTCCTTCAGTTTAGTTTTTATTCAGTTAAAGAACATTTAGTCTCCTCCTGCATTGATTTCTTCTATTTCCTCAGAGGCTGAACTGGTTCATAGTCACCTGGTGACATGGTGATGTAGAGCTGTGTGTCGTCTGCATAGTGATGGTAGCTGATGTTGTTTATGATCTGAGCTAGAGGAGCACGTAGATCTAGAACAGGAGGAACCCAGGATGGAACCTTGGAGAACCCCACATGTGATTTATGTGAAAGGTGCTTTATAAATAAACTGTACCCACTGCTACTTACGCTTTAAAATGTTTGCAAAGAAGTCTTTAGAAGTTGTTTAGGGAAAAACAAAAACACAACTTTACTGAAATGTGTAGAAAATGGCAAATGGACAAAAAAGTTATTTATATCCTTTAATGAGATGCATAAGGAAACATTTTTAACCTTTTTAGCAGCCACCCTCAATCAAAAATGTATGCTTTAATTACCATAAAGGTGATGATTATTATATTTTTAAAACGTTTTGCATCTCAAGACATGCTGAGTCATTAGATGATGTAAAATCTAAGCTATTTATAGATTCAGTGTTTTGACCCGACTCTGTGAAGTAAATAATAGATTTGACAAATTGTTGCCTTTGTACCGATGCAGCTCCTCATCCTGGTCACAAGTCATCAATGTTCACAGAGATTATTCTTCTGATTCATGATCCATGCGAGCTGGAGCCTCAGTGCTGATGGTGGAACCTTCACCTTCAGTTTTGTCTTCTTCAGAGAAGAATTTGTGGTTCTGTTGGTCGTCCAAGTCCTTGAGCAGCGAAACAGCCCCAGACCATCACTCTACCACCTCCATGTTTAAAAGAAGTTCTGAAATGCTGCGTTTGCTTCATGGCAGATGTAACGGGACACACTGTTGGTTCTCCTAAGATGATCCCTGGGAACATCTAGATGTTTTTTTTCTGGTAAACGTGAGACAAGCCTTTGTGTTCTTTTGGGTCGGAGGTGGTTTTCACTCTGATTCAGAACCATTTTGGTCTCTGCCTCTCTGTGTCTCCCTCGTTGTATCGTGAACTTTGACCTGGGCTGAGCCTGAGGTGCATCGGTGGTTCTGGGTTCTGTCGGGAACCTCCTGGGTGAGTGGTCAATGTGCTGAAGGTTGCGTTCTCCATGTGTGGATACCGGTTCTCGCACTGGTTCTCCGGAGTTCCAAAGCTTTAGAAATGTCTTTCTAAACCTGAGAGAAGAACGTTTTTGATTTGCTCTTGAATTTATTTTGTCATTTGTTAAGATCTTTTCGCCTACTTCATGCTGTCAGATAGGTTCTGTTTAACCGGGCTGTGCGCAGACGGTAAAACTGAGTAAAAAATGCAGTTTATTATAAAAATAAATAATTTTTTTCAAAAATTAATAAAAAATAATAAATAAATAAAATGATTAAAAAACATAACGACAATGATAATAAAATTAAATAAGCAGTTTATTATAAACAAATTTATATAAAAAAATAATAAATGAAAAAATAGTAAATAAATTAAAATATAAAAATCCAATATTTAAATGTAATTTATTTGTTAAGATCTTTTCGCCTACTTCATGCTGTCATATAGGTTCTGTTTAACCGGGCTGTGCGCAGACAGTAAAACAGAGTAAAAAAAATGCAGTTTGTTAAAGAAAAAATACATAAATAAATAAAATAATAAAAAATAAATAAAATTATTTAAAAAAACATAAAAGATAATGATAATAAACTTAAATATGCAGTTTATTATAAACAAAAATTTTATACAAATAATACATGAAAAAATAGTAAATAAAAAACTTTATTTTTTTTATTTTTTTTACAAATAATAAAATGTAATGAACTTTTTTAAAATAAGAAATATGCAATTTATTGCTAATGTACCAAGGTGTGCAGCAGGTTATAGATTAAGTGACATCATCATCACCTGAAAACCTTATTCTGCTTATATTTATCTGCTAATTAAAGGTGTTCCCCAGCGCTGTAGGTCCAATAAAAACATCCAGGTAGTTACCTGGATGTTTCAGCCGAACCTGGCTTTGCTTTATTTTCATCATGGCAATGAATGTGGGGCTGATTGCGTAAGCTCCAGATGGGTTTACAGGACGGAGGCTGCTTTAAGGCGATCCGGGCATCTCCGGCTGTCTGCGGATGACATCATCGGTGTAAAGCGGGAGGACTGGCGGTGAGGAGCAGCCGGGAGACACAAGGACCTTTGGGCTTTTCCCTCATTTCCCCTCAGAGATGGAATAAAAGGAAGAAGGCTCGGGTCGCGCAGACAAGGCGCAGAGAAGCGGGGTTCTGTTGGGGTTCTGTTGGGGTTCGGGTCGCGCGTCTGGGTTATGATCCGAACCCGGTCGGCACGTCGCTGTCCATGGTCCTGAGTGAGACGGAGCGACCGCGGAGCCGGTGAGGGTGAGGAGGAGGTGGAGGAGAGGAGGAGGAGGAGGAGGAGGAGGAGGTGTGGTTCAGGGGGCTGTTTGCTCCCTGAAGCGGTCTGCAGGCGCGCATGAGTCCGGCGGGTCTTAGCGTGGTTTGGGTCGGGCGAACGGAGCCCAAACAGAGGCGTGTTGGGCTGCAGGGCGCGGTTCTGGGTGCCGATGCGGCTGCGCTCAGCGCTTTCTGGGGCGAATGCGTGAAGGACTCTCCGCCCTGCCTGTGTTCGCAGCGGTGCAGCGAGGCGGAACATCTGCGCTCCGGGTTCTCAGCCTACATTCATTAGTGGCTGATTTTTTTCCTGCGTGTTGAAGGTGGGCCGTGGGGTATGCATGCGTGCACCGAGTCATTGCCCACTTCCCACGGCCTGAGTGGAGGAGAACATGAGAGCTGCATGTTGTCAGGAGGCTCCAGCCTGGAATCGGGAGGTCATGCGCATTAAACGGGAGCAGAGGAGCGTGTAGGAAGCTGGAGCAGCGTCCCTCCCTGCAGCCCATGTTACACAACTCCTCTCACTCCGCTTGGCTCTCAGCCTCTGCTCCAGACTTTATCTCTGCAGCTGTTAGGTGCAGTGGCTGCTCGGTCCTCTGCTTCTCCTCCTCCTGCTCATCCCACTCAGGCTGAACTACGTCACTCATTTGTATCGTTTCACTTTTGTTTCATCTCTTCTGTCGCTTCCTCTCCACCGTCTCTGGTTCTGTTGGCTCTCATGACACAGCAGAGTTTCTCGCCCGCAGCTTTGCGCCACTTTGTCTTTTTGATGTCTGTTGATGAGCGGTGACTGACTGATGGTGCAGACAGTCTGCTGTTTCCCCAGTGAGGCCAAGAGCTCAGGAGCCATGGAGCTACGCGTGGGGAACAAGTACCGCCTGGGGAGGAAGATAGGCAGCGGATCCTTCGGAGACATCTACCTTGGTGAGAAGATTTCTGTCCTTCGTTCGTTCTGCCACAGACAGTTTCAGAAGAACGCTCTTAAACTTTTTCACATTTCATCACGTGAGTTAATCTGAAATTCAAAGCATCTTGTTTACCAAAGGAAAATCAGAATGCCGCACATCTAAACTACTGTTGTCTGTGAGCATCTAGAGCACGTGTCAAACCCAAGGCCCGTGGGCCGAATCCGGCCCGTCAAGGCAAATAATCCGGCCCTCGAGAGACAAAAAGGCAGATCATGTCATAAAGTGGAGGCATTCATCCTTTAAATCGTATAAAGTGGCTGAAACAGCCTCCTGTAGCGAATCTTGTCTTTTTTACTGTGTAGTAACATCGTCCTGCCACTACAGTAGTTTTCCCAAAACACATTAAAACAACCCAGAAATGTCCGAAAAGAGAAAAAGTGATGCAGAATGAGACTTTAAAGTGTAACTCACCCCAATAACAACTTTGTTTGTTTTTTTAAGAAAAACTATATAAACTGGGTCTAAAGCTGCTACTTTTATGTTACTGTGCATTTTTTTTTTATATTTCTATGTGAACTGAAATTAAATTATGAAATTAAAAGTATCATCTATACAAGTGCAACCGGCCCTTTTTAATGACTTCATGATGTCAAAGTGGCCCAATGTAGAAATGAGTTTGACAACCCTGATCTAGTCTTCCCACAGTCTCCTAATTAGATGCTGGTCTGGACTTTGACTAGGCCATTATAACCCATGCTCTAAAACATGCTCTGATCTGATCCATCCCATAATATCTCAGGTTGCAGGTTCAGGATGGTTCTCCTGCTGGAAGGAGAACGTCCACCTCAGTCTCAGGTTCTCCTGCAGCCTTTTAAAAACGTTGATGTTCCCTTGGAAGAAAATAGTTCCCACAGCATGAAGCTCTAACAGAAATAGAAATGTGACAAAATGTGAAAAGAATCAAGGGGTGTGAACACTTTTGAAAGGGCCTGTGGTCTTTCTCCGGATCCTCCACCGTTGGCTCACTCTAACTGCACCTCCGTATCTTCGGTTTGGTCCGTCAGGTTCAAACATCGCGACAGGAGAGGAGGTAGCCATCAAACTGGAGTGTGTGAAGACCAAACACCCGCAGCTCCACATCGAGAGCAAGTTCTACAAGATGATGCAGGGAGGAGGTGAGGTCTGCACCGGTAGGCTGGGGTGACCCAGGAGTCCCGATTCCCCAACACTCTGGTCTTCTCCTCAGTGGGAATTCCCTCCATCAAGTGGTGCGGGGCGGAGGGAGACTACAACGTCATGGTGATGGAGCTGCTGGGCCCCAGTTTGGAGGACTTGTTCAACTTCTGCTCCCGCAAGTTCAGCCTGAAGACCGTCCTGCTGCTGGCTGATCAGATGGTGAGGCAGAGCGGCTACAGCGTGTCTATAATAATCTGTTTTCTGTCGGTTTTTCTGTGACGCAAAAATCCATCCATCGCTTTAGACTTAGACTTAGACAACTTTATTTGTCATTTTGTATGCACAGAGTGCGTACAGAACGAAATTTCGTTGCATACAGCTTGTAAATTGCAGTAAAAATTTAATTACAGTATAAGGGGCAGCAGTGATTTAAAAGTAAACAATTTAAATGTAGACAATGCAGGAGAAGTCACAGTGTACAGGTGAGTATTTTTTTTAAAAAACATTTGTATGTACAGAATTTGATTGTGCAAAGGGCATTTGTGCAAGAATGCATTTAAAAACTAAGAGTTCGGCAGCATTTGTAATGCTAGATGGAGATGCAATGATTCAAAATGTGCAAATGTGCGAATGGTGTGCAGAGTTAATGTGCAGAGCTTTGTGTTGCTCTGTGATATAAAATCATATTTAAATATGTAAAGTTTGCATCTGAAACACGAGAAAATGTGCAAAACGTTCATCCATCCATCATCCATCCATTATCCATCCCTCCCTCCCTCTCTCCATCCATCCCATCCATCTTTAATAAGTATTTTCCCTAAAAAGCCTGACTTCATACCTTGAGCACGTATTTACCATCTCTTATAAAGCTTTTTTATTTGTCCAGATTTCAGGTTGGTTGTCCGACTCATTGCCTGTTGGCAGCTTTGACCTGTTTTGCTAAGTGCTTCTTGCTAGTTTTTAAACTTCTCTCCTGCTTCCTCCTGTAAAGATGCTGCACAGCAAGAAAAACTGGACGGCCTCTGTTGACGAGCAGAAAGGCCGACACAATAATTGATGAGTTCAACAGACTCAGCAAATATTGGACCACACGATGAGATCTGAGGCCTTTATGGCTCCTTTTTGCTCTGCAGTCAGGAGCGTTTGGTGCAGTTTTTAGGTTAAAGAAGTGCTGGTTGTGATATAGATGAAAGATCAACGGTACAGTTATGAATTTGTAGTAGAGACTCCTACTGTTTGGAAGGAGAACTGCTGGGAGTGAGCCAAAATAAAAAGTGACCTCATCAGTTGCAGTCGGTTTGCCTTCATCCAGAAAAATCTCCTTTTTTCTGCTGATCAGCGAGCAGATCCTTGTTTACGGTGCTGCAAAGAAGGTTTCCAGCCTCACTGACTTCTTCTGTTTTTGTTTTTTTTTAATCCAACCAGTTGTTTCAGCTTTTAAATGTTGATTAAATAAATTTTAACGTCTCTGAGCTGAATTTGGAACTAGTTCTCATAAAGTGTGCCATGCAATCTTTAATTTAAATTGATATTTCTCAAATGTTTTAATGAGACAATACAAATTAATAAAGACAGATAAAAAGGCTGAAGATAAAAGACTGTAATATATAAAAGTAGACTCATACAAGAAGGCTAAAATTTCAAAATAAAAGGTCAATTTGTGCAAAAAGGTTTGGGAGGCAGTGCAGCCATTCGCTGGTTGTGGTTCCACAGGAACAGGAGAAAGACTGGAGCTCAGATGCGTTTAAAGGAACAGCGTGACAGAGATGAGTCTGAGGGAACGCAGAAATGAAATGTAACAACCTCAGGGTTCGCTTCCCTCCACAGATCAGCCGAATTGAATACATCCACTCCAAGAACTTCATCCACAGAGATGTGAAACCCGACAACTTCCTGATGGGCCTCGGGAAGAAGGGCAACCTGGTCTACATCATCGACTTCGGCCTGGCCAAGAAATACCGGGACGCCCGAACACACCAGCACATCCCCTACCGTGAAAATAAGAACCTGACCGGGACGGCGCGCTACGCCTCCATCAACACCCATCTGGGCATCGGTAAGTGGGCCCGTCCCCAGTGGGCCTCACGGCGCCTCCGTTCCTTCACTTCTCGTTGCCTCCACAGAGCAGTCCAGGCGAGACGACCTGGAGTCTCTGGGCTACGTGCTCATGTACTTCAACCTGGGTTCCCTGCCCTGGCAAGGACTCAAAGCTGCAACCAAGAGGCAGAAGTACGAGCGCATCAGCGAAAAGAAAATGTCCACCCCCATCGAGGTGCTCTGCAAAGGATACCCCTGTGAGTTGGATGAAAATGGGTCATTTTGAGACAATGTCCAGTTTGTCCTTTACTGTTGCTTGAATCTTCATCCACCCTCCCGTCTCTGTCCCCAGCGGAGTTCTCCACTTACCTGAACCTGTGTCGCTCTCTGCGGTTTGACGACAAGCCTGACTACTCGTATCTGAGGCAGCTCTTCAGGAATCTTTTCCACCGACAGGGCTTCTCCTACGACTACGTCTTCGACTGGAACATGCTGAAGTTTGTGAGTGTTTCTTGTTCTCCCCGGGTCGAGTTATGAAAACCGGTCCTTGTTTAACCCCCGCAGAAGAGGTCAGACGCGCTTATCCGCTACAGAAGATAACACAATGGTCCAGTGTGGAGGTAAGATGGTGCGTTTGCAGACTAGAGACCAGCACCAGAGAGTCTAAGGTCAGGTGTGCAGACCACAAAGTGACTTAATGTTCAACCAATGTGTCTCTGAGGGACTCGTCTCATATTGTGTCATATGCCTTGATAACTAAGAAATTACGGCAACCCTACTTCATCCAAACCCTGTTCTACTGCATTATGTGCTGTTGATGCAGGACATTCCTTCTGTCTCCAGTGCATCTCCTCTTTGGGGACCTTCTGTCTGGACCACAGATGCCCCATCAGCTACAGGACTGTCTCAGAAAATTAGAATATTGTGATAAAGTTCTTTATTTTCTGTAATGCAATTAAAAAACATGAAATGTCAAACATTCTGGATTCATTACAAATCAACTGAAATATCTCAAGCCTTTTATTGTTTTAATATCGCTGATTATATCGTACAGCTTAAGAAACCCAAATATCCTATCTCAAAATATTAGAATATCGTGAAAAAGTATACTAGTAGGCTATTCAACTAATCACTTGAATCGTCTAATTAACTGGAAACACTGCAGGGTTTCCTGAGCCTTGAAAAACACTCAGCTTGGTTCAGTAAACTAAATCCCAAGTATGGTAGTGGTTAAGAGACGACATCAGATTCTCACAGTAACTGGTGTACTGACCATGGCATTACTGTCCTTGATTGGCCTGCCAATTCCCCTGACCTGAACCCCATAGAGAATTTGTGGGCTATTGTGAAGAAGAAGCTGAAAGACACCAGAGCCAACAATGCAAATGAGCTAAAGGCCGCTATTGAAGCATCCTGGGCATCCATAACACCTCAGCAATGCCACAGGCTGATTGCCTCCATGCCACGCCGCATTCATGCACTAATCTGTGCAACCAAGTACTGAGTGCATTAATGGACATTTTCAAATGTTTGATTTTGTTTTGCTGTTATAATTTTTTTTTTTTTACTTGGTCTGAGGAAATATTCTAATATTTTGAGATAGGATTTTTGAGTTTTCTTCAGCTGTACGCCATAATCAGCGATATTAAAACAATAAAAGGCTTGCGATATTTCAGTTGATTTGTAATGAATCCAGAATGTATGACATTTCATGTTTTTTAATTGCATTACAGAAAATAAAGAACTTTATCACAATATTCTAATTTTCTGAGACAGTCCTGTACCCATAAGTCATAGCGTTGCCCTTGATCTCAGACCTTATTCCTTCTGGTGTCTGCTATAGATTCTCAGTCATCCAGGACTTGATTATCCTAAATGCTCCAGCAGAAGGCAACCACACTTATTCTCTTGTTCCATGAAGACGTTTCGTCTCTCATCCCTAAAGCTTCTTCAGTCCTGAACATGGTTGAAGGTAACTCCAAGTTGGAGTCTGATAGATTGCGCTGAGCCATAAGGATTCCTTGATGGGGCAATCACCTTCTACTGAGCTCAATGTTTGGGTCACTGTTGGCTGAAGATTCCAACGCGTCCCTAATGGAGCCATGTGGGATGTTTTGGTCACGTGTCCAAAGATGTGAACTGCTGAGAGTCTCCTGGAGAGACGAGTCGGGCTGCAGATGTTAGAAGATGAAACCTGAGGCGCCCTCATCTGCTTCGCTGATCATAGGTGGCTTCTTTCACCTCCTGTCCTCCAAAACGTAGACATTGCTGTCATCAAACGAGTCTCCCTTGTCCTTGAAATGTGGCTGATTCTTGACCCGATGACCCGGTTCTTCTGTGTTGGGCCATCCGTGTGTAGCTGCAGTGTCGAGGTCTGAACAATCCTCTCTGGGCTGCAGAAGACACGCCGCTGGGCTTGTTTGGGTGTTTTCTCCTGGGGACGAACCCGTCTCTCTCTGAGGGGGTTTAAAAACATGTAACTTCCAACCATGCCCAGAACCAAAGGAGTTTTTTGGGTGAGATGTGAAACAATCTTCCAGTTGGCGTCTGCTGAAGCACGCATGCTTGTTCTAACACACAATCAGGTCTACAGGTTTACCAAATTAGTCATTCTGGACTGCTATGCTGCTAATATGTCAGTAGCTGTAGCAATCAGTTAAAATTACACCCTCAGTTCTGTCTAGAGAAAAACACACGACAGCTGAAAAGACATCCAAATGAGGACATTTTTATCTCAGGAGCTCAGATCCAGGGATGATGAGCAGACTTCATCCTAGCTGCAAGCTGCAAAACCATCTTGATCTGCTAATTGTTGCAATGCTAGCTGCTGTTAGCAACACAGGCTAATAACGACGCATCTCTCTCTTATCATGTGTTCAAACCCTCAGGTCTGTTCATGCCCAGAGAATATAAGTGTGCTCCTGATTTAATGTGAAACAAATCAGAACCAGGGCTGCTAGAAAACTGTTTATAACTGCAACTTCCAGAGTGTTTTTAACGTGAGCGGCAGCCATGTTGCATGCTGGTCTCTGTCCAGTAAGGTTTTTAAAAGTATGGATACTCAAACACTGCATCTGGATGCAATGCTAATTTGGCATGAGCAAATTTTGCACAGTATGAATGTTAAATACTTTGCATAAGAGGCAAACAGCGAAGGGAAACCCAAACATCTTGACAGGCTTGTGTGCAAACAACTTTAAAGTGGTGTCAGCAAAGTCCATTATCTGAGGCCATGAGAATATCATTAGTGACCTTCACCAGAGCTGCTTCAGTGCTATGATGAGCTCTGAAGCCTGACTGAAACTCCTCAAGTAGGTCATTACTTTGTAACTGTTCACAAAGTTGATTACCAACTACTTTCTCAAGAAATTTAGATGGGAAAAGAAGATTAGATATAGGTCTGTAGTTTACTAACTCATCTTGATCAAGAGATGGTTTCTTAAGTAAAGGTTTAATAACAGCTACTTTAAAAGCCTGTGGTACATATCCATTTACCAAGGATAGATTAATCATGTCTAAAATAGGACCACTGATCAGAGGGAACACCTCCTTAAACAACTTGGTTGGGATTGGGTCTAACATACAGGTAGAAGGTTTAGATGAAGCTAAAATTTTAGATAGCTCAGAAAGCTCTACTGCTTTTAAACAGTTCAGACACTGCGCAGGTTCTAAAGATTCCTCCAATGCTGCCTCACTTACTGAGGATGAGGTAATCATGTTTGGGAGGATGCCAATTATTTTATTTTTAATGGCATCAATTTTATTTATGAAGAATCCCATAAAATCATTACTGCTAAGAGCTAAGGGAATGGATGGATCAACAGAGCTGTGACTCTGTGTAAGTTTGGCAACTGTACTGAAGAGAAATCTAGGATTATTTTTGTTCTCCTCAATTAATGATGAAAAATATGCTGCGAAGGGTCTTGTTAGTCAAATAAAGGTTCCTGTTCATAATTTAATTAAATTAAACCTATTACTGATGTTAGCACGGCCGGGGGTCCATATTAATGTTGTGAGATTA
Organism: Fundulus heteroclitus; assembly: GCF_011125445.2. Taxonomy (NCBI): domain Eukaryota; kingdom Metazoa; phylum Chordata; class Actinopteri; order Cyprinodontiformes; family Fundulidae; genus Fundulus; species Fundulus heteroclitus. The sequence goes on from NW_023396890.1 coordinate 1,597,057, forward strand.
GCTGTGGCTAGCATGCTACCATACACATGTTGTATTTGGGTTATTTATTCAGCATTTCTTTATAAATTGTGTTTAATATGAGTGGCAGCCTGAATTCTGACTTCAGGGGCGTTGTTGCTGTATTTCAGACGGGGAACTGAAAGCATCGCGTGCATCAGCTCCCTTCGGTTCCTTGGATTAATTTAGGTTTGGGTCTGGACCATCGGCTATTACAGCATATCAATCATTTCTATGCCGCTCGGTTGCAGCTCTGCTACATTGGATCAAGGTTGCGTTGCACGGTCCAGTACAACTTGTTGTGGATCTTATGGTGAAAAATAGCCCAAAGCACCACGTTTGGTAGCGATTACGAGGTGTTTGTGCTGATGTTGTGTAGTGATTGCTCATTCTGGTTCTGTGCTTTACCGTTTGGTTGGTTAAAGGTTTTACTGAAGTTCAGATGAAACTTAGTCTGCTGTTCGTCTGTGTTTCAGGGTTCCAGCAGGACAGCAGAGGACGGGGAGAGGGAGAGGAGGGAGGGGAAAGAAGGGGAGGATCGAGCAGGAGTGGGCCAGAGAGGAGCGGGAGGTCGGGCCTTACCTCCGGGTCCGAACCCCTGTGCCGCCAACAGGGTGAGGAACGAGCCCGACGCTGCTCCTTCCAACCAGGCGTCGCGGGGAGCCCAGCCGTCAGGTCAGGAGGTTCTGTGGATGCAACACGACACCCTGAGGCGGGCTTTTGGTTCACACTGTGCCTACTGCTGCGTGCAGGGAACCGTTCCCCCCAGGCAGGGAGAGCAGAGAGAGCCGAACGAGAGAGGAAGGTGGCCATGAGGCTTCACCGCGGCGCCCCCGCCAACGTCTCGTCCTCTGACCTCACTGCACGCCTCGACCAATCACGCATCACTGCCTCACAGGTAGGTCTGGGAGCTCCTTGCAGATTTCCTGTCAATAAGATTGCAGAACAGTGGCACCATGGGTTAGCCTTGCAGCAGAAGGGTCCCGGGTTCAAATCCTGTCCTGGGGTCCTTCTGCATGTTTGCATGTTCTTCCTGTGAATGTGTGGCTTCCTCTTGGTCTCCCTGGTTTCATGGGTGTCTCTGTGTTGTCCTGTGATGGACTGTCTACCTGTCCATGGACCACCCCACCTGTCACCCAGTCGACCTGCCAGCCTGTGTGGATCCAGCGGGTTTTAAAAATGCAAATCCAGATGCTGGAGGATCTCTTGTTCTGTTTATGCTAATCAGAATTAGTGGTTGTATAAATTATTATCAAAGTTCAGGAAAAAAGCTGTTTTCAGTGTTAAACTAGGAATGTATCAGATAATCTCTCAGCAGTTCCTCAGACTGAGGGAGAGAACATCCTGTTGCATGACCAAACCTCTCCTCAGTAGATGAAGAGTTTGGAGGACTTTTGCCGTTTGGGAACTGATGGTTGAGGAGTTTGGAGACACTTTCAGCTCCTCCGTTCTCTCGTCCCTACAGGTCAGTGTGCCGTTTGAACATCTGGCAAAGTGAGGTTCTCCTGGCGGGCCTGCAGGTCAGTACCACCTCTGTGGGATCTGTGTAAACCCCTGGCTGTGAGAAGGTCAATGTTCCTAGTCAGTGATGTGAGACCAGAGGCAGAAAACAGGTTCTGTCTTTTCTGTGCAGCTTTTCATCTTCCTGATTGTTTGAACTGTTCTACAGCGCCTCACTAAACTATTAACACCCGTTGAATACTTAAGAGACGTTAAAACCAGACACGTCAGCGGATTCTGCATGACAGAACAAAGAAGCCCGACAAGCCACCCGGGTTCTGGTTCAGTCTCGCACCGCTGCAGCGACCTCCTCACTGGTCTAAGAACCTACGCCACGCTCAAGACAATCCAGACAGTTTCCCTGCGCTACCAGAACCAGAACCTTTCTGTCCATCTTCAGGAAACTCTTGAAGACCCATCTCTTCAGAGAGGGCTTCCCCCCCGCCTCCACTGCGTTACCTCTTTCTGTCCCTCCACTCTGCTCTGTCTCCACAGACAGAACCGGACTCATGGGCTTCCTTCTAAGTAGCGACTTATCAGCTTCAACATTTACTGCATTGTTAAATCCTCAGTCGTAAGTCGCTTTGGATCAAAGCATCTTCCAGATGCAAACCTGAGTGTGGTGTAGATTGGTAGAACTACAACTGCAGGTTCTCCAGGGTCTCCACCAGCTTTCAAGACCTAGAAAATGATAATTATTCACATTCTTCTGTGTGAAACAGCTCAAGCTCAGTCAGATTGGAGGAACAAAATCTTTGAACATCAATCTTCATGTCTTGTCACAGATTCTCAGTTGGGCTTAGGTCTGAACTTTGACTAGGTCATTCTAATGCATGAATCCATCCAATAACATCTCAGGCTGCGTGTTCAGGCTGGTTCTCCTGCTGAAAGGAGAACCTCCACCTCAGTCTCAGGTTCTCCTGCAGCTTCTAACAGGTTCTCCTCCAGGATGGTCCTGATTCATCTCCATCAGCTCTGACCTGCTTCCCTCAGCATGATGCTGCCTCCACCGTGCTTCACTGTTGGGTTAGTCAGTTTTAAACATATGCCAGAAAGGTTAGTCTTGGTCTCATCTAACAGTCATCCCTTCTTCTACACATCTCCTACAAGCTGGGATTCTTCTACCTTTCTTTCAACAACGGCTTTCTACTTGCTGCTCATCCATTAATGTCAGATTATTCAAGTCCACACCTAGTCGTTGTGCATCCTTTGCAGCTCCTCCAGAGCCACCATGGTCCTCCTGGTTAACCTCCACCTGAGCTGCTGGTCTCTGCAGCTCCTCCAGAGCCACCATGGTCCTCCTGGTTAACCTCCACCTGAGCTGTGGGTCTCTGCAGCTCCTCCAGAGCCACCATGGTCCTCCTGCTTCTCTGATCAATGCTCTCCTGGTCCAGCCTGTCAGTCCAGGTGGACGTCCATGTCCTGGTAGGTCTGCAGGTGGTCCATCCTCTCTCCAGGTCCACATGATGATCAGAGCTCTGGGAGGTTCTGTAGAACCTGACCTGCTGTAAACTGGACCAGAACTTTCTCTCTGACCCGTCTGCTGGGTTCCTGGGTCTCCATGATGCTGGAGGTTCTCTGATGTTCTCTAAGGAACCTCTGACGCCGGGACCAGAACATCTGCAGTTAGACTCAGAGCTGGACTTGGTTTGTTTTAGATTTTTTTTGGGAACGACTAAAAGTTTAAGGAATATGAACATATTTCCACACCTGCAGGTTTTTAGCCATTTTCAGAGCCTCAGAATGACTCTGAGAGTCACAACGTTTGGATCTGGTTTCTGATTTCTGTCCCAGAACCAGAAATACTGTAGAACTGAGGAGCAATAGTTCCTAACCCAGCCTTTCTGAAGGACTCTTGGTGATAAACGGACCTGATTCGACTCTTGCTGTAAACTGGTTAATGGTTTCAGGGTCCCTCAGTTGTGTGACGCTTCTCTTTTTGTCTCCCATCGTTTAGCAACTGAAGGGCATCTAACACCCGACTTTTCAAATAAAAATGAACGAATGAAGACATGAATGAGTGAAGGAGGAAGGGGCAGCGCTGTGAACAAGGACCGAGAGCGTCTGTCCGTGTGTCTGCCGGTTTGCCACGTGAGCATGCGCAGTGCCAAAGCCCTGGGGGATGATGGGAAACCAGCGAGAAGAAGAAGAACCTCCATTCTGGACCTGCTTAGAGCTGCTCTTCAAACTAGCGTTGGTGAAGAAAGCTGGGTGCAACATTACAAAGGCCTCAGCCCGACTTCGCTCTTATTCACCTTCACATCGACACAGAGGCTCAATACGCACAAAAAGGAGAAAGAAAACATAAAAGTGCACAAAAAGGACTAAATTTACACAACTCTGGTTTATATGTGTGAGCTGGGAAAAAAAATCTGGATTTGCCTTTGTTAGAGCGCTAAACTGGCTGCTTCTGGTGTAATTTATTCTAATTAGATCCACAGCTGAAACCATATTCTGGATAAAGAGACACAGCCTTTAGTTTCACTGTCTGACATTAAACCAGACTAAACCTTTTCTGTTGTAGCTCAGTTAGGATTACATGATTTCAATTTGCAAAATGTCTGAATAATGAGAGAAAGAAGAGAAGATCTTTATTTGTCACATGAGGATCTTTCCTCATCAGTGTGTCTGTCCCTCCTGCAGCAAAACACCCCCACATCATGATGATGATGATGCCTCCATACGTCACAGTTAGGATGGTGTTTAAGGTTTCCAAGCTTCCCCCTTTTTCTGAATTTATTGCTGGTCCTCATGTCTAAACATTTCAGTTTTCCTTTCATCAAATTACAGCACATACCTCCAGACATTTAAGTCTTTGAGTTAATTTAAAAACCATAATCTGGTTTCTGCTGCAGCCTTTAGACTGACGGCTTCTTCCTCTCTGAGCGGCCTTTCAGCCCATGTGGGTCCAACCTGACTGGTGGAGATCCACAATACTCCTCCTGATGTGTTGGCCGATTTATTTAGATGCCTCCATAGAGTCCCATAAGGACATGGAGAGTCTGAGGTGTTGGCTTGAGATGGAACCACAGGTGAGCCTCCATTTCACCCAGATGTTGTGATTGAACATATCAGAAGTTCAATCACAAGTTCATGCAAACATAAAAAGTATTAAGATTATATTTAAAAAATATGTTTTCCCCTCATTATTCTGATATTTAGCAAACAGCAATGATTTACTTAATCCCATTTGAGGTAAAACAGGAAAGGATTTTCCCGATTCAATGTCAAACAGTGAGGAGATCATTAACCTTTTATACAGAGGGTGTAAATATCCCATCATCACCTGTTTGCCACAGCCTTGGAAGCTAAATTAAAGAGTGTTTAGGTCTTTGTAGAAGAGAAAGCTGCAGTGTGAATCAAGGTGAGGATCCAGAGTGAATGTGAGAAAATCTGCAGTGAAAAAGTTGCTGCTCTTCGACAGTCGACATCTTTGTCTGTGTTTTGTCTCAAGCTTTCGTTTTTGCCTTCAGCTTTACTTTAAGGAGTCCAAGGAAATGACTGCAAGAAGACTGGAAAGGTATGATCCAGCCTGTTAAATGTTCCCGTTGTGTAGCACACCTGTCTTACCTGTGGGTAAGACGCTGGTTCAGTGTGAGAGGAGGAGGCAGATCATGTGATCTGACGAAGCCCTCGTCCAGCCTGTACCTCCAGGAATGAGCAGACCTGGGCAGGTTATATCATCCTGGAAGTCAGAGTGTACAGTAAATGTGTAGATACGACTCGCCAGAATGTGACAGAAAGTTTATTTTTCTTTGATAAACCTTTAGAGTCTGCTGACAGTCTGAGAGGATCAGGCGATCGCTCCGGCAGGCAATGACAGAAAGGTTCATGTGAAAACAATGCAGAGCTCTGATTTAGACCAAAGTCTGTCTAGATGAATGAATGAGTGGCTGGAAGGAAATGACTGTTGCCCTGTACATTTCTTTATCTTGCTTGGATTTTATGATTATATTGGTGTATATTTTCTGACTCAATAAAAGTATACACAGCAGACTCCTAGCCATGTCTTGATCACGGAGCCTTTTTTTTTTCCCACAACCACAAATTTTCATTCTGTTTCATGTGGATTTACAGACAGACCAACACAATGTTTGCATAATATCCTTAATTAAAAACTCTGGATGAGCTGTAGAGAGCCACAGTTGAGATAATTTATTAAATCTATTAATGGTTACACTTTATTTGAAGGGGTGTACATAAGACTGACATTACACTGTCATAAACATGACATAACACCTGTTATGAACATAAATTACTCTTTATGAATGTTTAGGACTGTTGTCATTAATTGTCATTCGGTAAATTATGACACTATTAAAGCAAAGTTGACATTGTTTAAAATGTCTTTGTTATGACAACTTGACATTAACAGAGACAAGGTTAAATTTAGGGCTTGATTTGGGATTAGGTTAAATAGGGCTTGGGATCCGCGTTGCATTGTGGGACGTAGCGGCCATATTGACAGCAACGCAACGTTAAAATACCTCTGACATAACGTTGTTGAACGAAGAGACGTAGAAGTAGAGTTGAGAAAGAATAGATAGAAAAAATTTGTTAAAATCCCGAAAAGGATCTGAAATTTACCGGGACACATTAAATAGAGAAACCAGGGACCGGTATGTTGACAAAATCAGCATTATTATGGAGCGCCGACAACGACTTGTTGCCACTGTTTTGCATATCAGACGTCTTCGGCTACCTTGTTTGTGGTGTGAGCGCCTATACTTCAGAACAGTTCCAAAGCTACAAATCCTTGGAGTCTCATGTGCAGTTCATGAATGGATGGGTTCAGGAGCTGTAGATCATAAAGCCAGCAAACAGTGGGAACACAGTAACTCGTTCAAAGGTAAGCTGTGCTGAGACGGGCTCTGACACCTGCTAACCGTTAGTGCTAACAACCACTCACGCATGTAATGTACTTTTAACTAGCTGCTATGTGTTTCAAAGGTTTAGTTAGTAACGTTAACTGCCAGCCCTCCCTAAACCCTCCGGGTTTCTCACGTATTTGAGCCTTTTCCCGCTGCCGTTTTAGTATTTATGTGCATGTATGTGGTGTCGCGGCTGAAGGAAAGAAACAATGTAGGCTATAAAATAAAACCGTGCATCTTTAACTTACCAGAATGAAAATGCAGAGAACACACTCTCATTAATATCGGGATACTGTGGAAAGTTATGATCGGTAGTCTTAAAGCCGCGATCCAAGCGAGCCGACGACTCTTTGTTATCTCTGACACTTGGTCTCCGTGGTTGCGCCTCCAGGCAGGAAAGCAGTGGAAAGTTAAACCATTTTCTATGTTTTTCCCATGGCGATCATGTGTTGCGCTGTTACAGCCCACAACACAGCAACGGTTTACCATGGTTGAAATCAAGTTAAGGTGAAATTAATCAAATTAAAACACGGCTGAGAGGGAGTACAGTACGCGGTAGTCATAGGCAGTAGTCTGAGTAGCGGTGGCAGAGGCATTCAACATGGCGGCCACGGAAAGTAATACGTCATGACGCCCAATCCCTATTAAGGGCTTGTCATAACAAAGACATAACTAAATGTTTCCTCTGGATTCAGTGAAAACTTAACATCCACTTCTCATGTGTATGAATGTCATATTCATATTTGGCCTTTAAATAATGCATTTCAACCATTAGTTTGTCCCTTCCTGATATCTTTTCTTATTTATTTTTTTCGTGTCACACGAGGAGCAGTGTTTAAATTGTCTAAAAATACATTCACAGGTGTTCCTCCATTTAATTCAACTGTGGTGAATGAACCTATTAGAAGCACACAAAGCCATGACGTCATCACCATCTGAGCTTGGTAATCATAGTTTATGTAAACTTCTCTCTTTAAGGAAAGTATTATTCTACATTTACCAAAGAGAAATTATGTTGTCAATCTCTGACTGGCCCAAAAGAAAAAGTTTAAAAGGTGATTTAGTGTCAGACCGAGAGAAAACAGTGTAAATATCTGCTTTCAGGGGTTAATTTTACAGAAAACTGATCATATTTTCTTTGGTTTAAGGAAACTAAGAACTATAAACAGGTGGTGAGTGAAGTTTTTACGTGGAGCAGCCATTTCCCGCGTCACACGCTCAGGACAGGAAGCAGTTAGAGGGAGCAGCTGGAAAATCCCAGAATAAAGCTGCGCAAACTCACTGCGCCTCCAGCGTAAGCCCCGCCCTACACCGAGAACCTCGTCGTCTAATTGGTTGAGCCGCGTTTGTCCTGGTCCAGTGGGCGGAGCCTCTGCGACGCCTCGTTAATCCGGGCAGAGATTTAGTTTAACAGCGGAGCCGTTACTGGGAGAACAGCAGAACCGAGAGAACCAACCGCTGACAAACTCCACCAACACCGACTCCAAGTGCCACAAATGGACCGACGGCACCGGTTACCGGAGAGAACCGGAGCGGCGGAGCCTGCGAGCTGAACTTTTAGACGGGAGTTTCGCTTGTTGCTGGGAGTTGGAGCTGCGGAGCCAACATGGATGTCCTGGGAGCGACGGGGCCGTTTCTGGGTCACCGGAGCCGAACCGAGGGTCTGGAGCCGCTGGGGGAGATTCTGGAGCGGAGTTCGGGTCGCCAGGTAAGTCTGGACTCACCTGGCGACAAATAGAAGCTCAGTCTTTTTTTTAATTCGTTTTAAACACAGCAGCATAACAATAAATTACATAAAATTGTATTTAAATTGCGCTAATTCACAACACATCACGATGTAATTATTTTATTCAACTGCAGTAAAAGTGCTTTAACCACAGCAGCTTAATTATCCCAGGCAGTGACGTCACTTTATTGGTATGATGTGGAAATAACAGAGAAAAGGAATCCAGATGAATGAATTGTGTTGCTGCTGTTAAAATAATCCAGTCTGGCTGTCACTGATGTTTATCACCCTGCATGGTGGGAATTGTCCTGCTTTCCATCTGTTGCTTTATATCCCTGCCTCCCTGATGGATTATTATTCTAGTGGGAGTGGGAGTGGGAGTGGGAGCCCCCTGCTCCAGCTGTCCTGCCTCCCTGCAGCATCATTTCCTGGGCAGCCCCATTGTGCTCCTGGTGCACCGATCAACCAGCCAGACGTCGGAATAGGCCGATCTTTCCCTCCGTCTGCTCAGATTGGTAATGTGTAGCAATCTCAATCTGGCCGTGTTTAATTAAGGAGGGACGTTCAGCACAACTCTCCGAGCTGATTGGATGGTTTTAGCCAATCACGGCATCACATGAAAACGTAAGCAGCCGGCGCCATGAGAAACCATAAGTGACGCTGGCCATTCTCGCTGTTTTTCTCTCTGACCAATCAGATGTGAGAGCGGCAGCTGCCATGTTTAGGTTGGTTCAGCTCTAAGTCCCGCCTTAAACCGTAATACTGCAACGTGATTGGCCCGAACCGTTTTTGGTTCGGTGCCGAACGGTGGAGGCGGGACAAGATAGATTCTGGTGTGTTTGTGGACACACAAATCCCGCGAGAATTCAGCCTGCAGGCAAGATTAGCAGATCGGTGAGCAACAGGTTAAAAGATTTGCATCATAACAGAGTTTGGTTCTCTAGATACTCCTAAAGTGAAGATTTTTAAACTGTATCTGTGGTTCTGAAGCCAAGTTGGTTGAAAAAAAGCAGAAAACTGGTTAATCTACTGTTATCCATCACGTTTTGTATGAAAAGGTTTTCTGAACTGGACAACTTGTCAGAACCGTGCTGATGGTTTCCAGCTGCTCTCCTCTGTTTGTTTCGGCTCTATAAAAGCGCTCCATGTTTTTCACTTCAACTCTTCCTGCTGTTTTTAATTCCGTATGAAAGGTGTGCGTTTCAGTGATTTCCATCCAAAGTGATGGCGAGGACATCGACCCACCAGACGGTGACCAGCCGGTGCATGGCTTATAATAATGTTGTTTTTTTTTTATAAAAAATAATCGTAACGTGAATTATTTTCTTTTTTTCGGCTAACCAATAAATTAGCCGTGCAATAATTAAATAAAAGAAATGCAAAAGAACTACTTATAGGACCAGGAAAGGGTCTTAGATGTTTGCATCAATAAAAGAAAACGTGTCCGGTTACTTATTGGGTCGAATGTTTTCTGCCATGTTGATCTAAAAAAGTTTTTTCTCTTTCTTCAAAGACCCTTTGGAGGGCGGAGCCTGTTTTTAATTTTAAAAAAGTGGCTGATTCTTTGTTTCATTCCTAGGATATTCAAATAAAAGTAATAAAAACTTTTTATCAAACCGTTTCTATTTAAGAAGATATGAACTAGTCTCCTCCTAAATGTCCATCAGCTGTTTTTGCTGAAGGGACGAATTTGTGCCATCCTTGAATTGTAATCTGGGCCTCACTGAATCATCCTACGGGCAGCGAACGGCCCGCGGGCCGCACCTTGAACACCGCTGCCATGAAATCGCTGCTCGTCTGCCATGTTTGGGCCGGTTGTGACCGTGGCGCCGTGGGAAAGTAAAACAAATCAATGTGTGATGCCAGCGAGGAGTCAGCAGCACACAGCGGCTCATTTCTCTGTGGAAGTGGACCCAGACCGGCTTTGTTTGATCTCTGCCTGTCCTGCTGTCTGTGGATGTGTCACAGCTTCTGTTTCCCCCACAGATGTTCAGGCTGTGGAGGCGAGACGTGCCCCACCCGGGGAGGCCCGATGGCGGGGATGGCGGCCCCCCAGCCACGGCGGTCCCAACGGGGCCCAACATGTCCTGGTTCCCCGACGCGCCGCTGCTGGGGACGGACCCCCCCACCTTCCTGATGTCCACAGCCGCCCAGGCCGTCTCTGGCTTCTTCGTCTGGACTGCGCTCCTCCTCACCTGCCACCAGGTAACGGCTTCTCACGCCTTTCCTGCCGGTTCTGGTTCTGTTCTTTATTCACCGAGAGGAAAACGTCCTGCTGGATGGTTGAGGTTTACCCCGTTTACTGATCCAGTTGTCCTTTTTATTACACGTTTCATCAGCTCTAAAGACGTACATTAAAGCTGTGGGTTGATGCGTTTATTAACTTTAAATTATTAAATAAATGGAAGTGTTAGATCTGCACGCTGTGAAGAAAAGAGGCGAGTTGCTGTAATATTGGTGAATAATAAAACAATGTTAGACTCCAGATGAAGAGCCTGTTCAGCTACTGGAGAATCAAATGAAACTTATTTCTGTCTCAAGAAGGTAAACTAAAAAAATGTTGCTTGTTTTTTAATGACTTCCATCGACGATCTACTCTCTAAATCTTTTCCCCAAAGTTTCCTCATCCAGGCACAGAGAGTCTGGATAAACGGGCCTTAATAATGTTTATTATTATTAACGTTTGTTTTTATTAACGCGTCACACGGTGCTGCCGTTGTGAAAAGACTTTTATTTTTGTCTAAAACAGAAAAGCGCCGCTGTTGTTCCTGGTGGTTAAATGAGTCGTTTGATGCGCAGGTGAAGTAATGGCTGCTGATGCAAACAACACCTGTGCTCGACAGGTAGGCAGGAGGTTGCTAAGCAGCAGCCAGCAGCAAGATGTTGTGCTGCAGAAAACGAGCTTAACGAGGCGGACGCGGTCATGTGACTTCAGAGCCGAAAACAAAGCGGATTTTGGGTTATGGGATGTCTGACAAAGACCCAAAGCAAATATGTTTAAATAAAAGTCTAAGCATTCTCTAAAGGATCTGTTGCTTTTAAGAGCTTTACTGATTTAATGAAGCGTGTCTGCTGTGTGAAGACTGAAAATGTGTCTGGTGTTTTCTCCAGATCTACATGCACCTCCGTTTCTACAGCTCACCCAGGGAGCAGCGCCACATCGTGCGCATCCTCTTCATCGTTCCCATCTACGCCTTTGATTCCTGGCTCAGCCTCCTCTTCTTCACCAACGACCAGTACTACGTCTACTTTGACACCATCAGGGACTGCTACGAAGGTGAGAACGTCCTGTGGCTCTGCAGAGAGGCTGAGCGGCCTGGATTCTGCCTCGGGACCCACGAAGGGGGGAATCCATCCATCCATCCATCCATCCATCCATCCATCCATCTATTCTTAGTTTATTTCTTCGTTGCTTCCCTCCTTCCTGCAGTCCCACATTATGTCCGTAATGCGTGATTAAATATTTGTATTCAGACGGAGAACTCTAGAAGGAAAACGTGATGAAACCTTTATTTCTTTTCTTTTTTTTGTGACGTAAACTCCATGAATGTCGTGTTTTGTGTCCTAGAACCTAAAATGTGTAACGTGGGTGAAAAGCAGCTGACGGAGGACAGAAATAGTCCTGATTCTCTGAGCTGACACATGGACGTGAATGTTCTGCGTCACGTTGTCGCCCTCCTTTCTCTTCCTCATCCTTTCATGGTCCATCCTTCCATCCTTCCTCCACTCGTCTGTCTCCCCACCTCTCCTCCTGCCGGGCCTGTTGCATGGCAGCCACGCTCCTCATCCACCGGTCTGCAGCATCAGATGTAGGCGCGCTGTGTCGCCTGGCAACCTGCAGTGGCGGCCGGCGTCCTGTGGGGGGCGACATGGCGCTGAGTGGCTGCTGTGAGGTTGTGTGCAGGAAGTACTTCTACCTGAGTTTTGTCTGGCAGGCAGCAGCAGACGGTGACGGCGTGCAGAAACCAAAGTCACTGACGCGTCACGCCACACGCCTACGACACGCCGGCTGCGTTTTCCTCCTCTTCCTCCTCTTCCTCCTCCTCCTCTTCCTCCTCCGCTCTGAGGCGGCATGCAGGCGCTCCTCAGAGGGCGGCAGGCTTAGCCGGGTCCAGCAGCGCTGAGAGATAATCCTCGGCTCACTGGAGACAGGAATGTTGTTCAGTCAGGGTTATTGTGGAGAAACACACCTGCCCTCGTTAGCTCATGGTACCTGAACAGGTGGAGACCCGAGTTCTGGTTCTGGTGTTTGTGGAGAAGATGCCTTCAGGGCTCTGTGTCCGTCTTCCTGAACCATCACAGAATCTGTTTAAACCCAATAATTGGTGCCGGTGTAGGTACCAGATCGACTCGGGTCCTGCGCCTTCTGATGATGTCACATTATGGCAACGCCACTCAAACAAAGTACATAGAGCCCGCGGTCTGCATTTGTAACGAATCAATGTTATTAACTTAATTTAGCGGGTTTTTTTCTCAAAAGCTTGAACAAATATTCAAGCCATTTTACAAAAAAAAAAAAAAATTGTAACAATTGGCTCAATGTTTGGAAGAATATTGTTAACAAGAAAATGGAAGGGCTAGCCAGACTAATTTATCCAGCATATATCTTAAATGTACCAAATACCACAATAAAAAAATAATCAAATTCATCACAATTTCATCTGGAATAATAAAAAAACGTGATCAGAAAGAACATCAGTACAAAAAGGAGGAATGAACGTTATTGATTTTAAAGTGATGAATGCCATGATAAAATTAAATTTGGCTGCTGACTTTTATTAAAAATGAAATGAGTTTATGGTTTAGTTTCCCTTCACAACTTAAAAAAAAAATTGGAGGAATTAAATTTCTGTAAGGTTGTAACTTTGATCCTGTAAAATTACAGATTAAATTGTCAGACTACCACACAAGTATTCCAAAATGATGTTAAAAGTTTTCATACCTCGACTAATTTACAGGAAAATAACCGTAAATTAACAAAATAAAATTGATTTGTAACAAATGGAGACCGCGGGCATAATGTAGTTTGTTTGAGTTGAGTTGCCATATGATGATGTCATCGGGTAGCACCCGAGTCAATCTGGTACCTACACCGGTTCTCCTGCCAAACACACAAATAATAATCGGCGCGTCTTTTCTTCTTCTGTTGTTTCTCTGCAGCGTTTGTAATTTACAGCTTCCTGAGTCTGTGCTACGAGTATCTGGGCGGAGAGAGCGCCATCATGGCGGAGATCCGTGGGAAGCCTATAGAGTGAGTAGCTCTGCTCCATGGCGGCTCAGGCGCTGCTTCCTCTGTGCTGAACCTCTTCCTCCGGCCCGTTCAGGTCCAGCTGCATGTACGGTACCTGCTGCCTCAGAGGAAGAACCTACTCCATCGGACTCCTGCGGTTCTGCAAGCAGGCCACGCTGCAGTTCTGCGTGGTCAAGCCTCTGATGGCCGTCATCACCGTGGTGCTGCAGGCCTACGGCAAATACAAGGACGGAGACTTCAAGTGAGCGCTCCAGCCGGGAGAACCGAGGCTTTAGTGTCAGAACCGGCGGGTCGGGCTAAAGGCGTTAACGCTCTGCTGTTCTCCTCAGCGCTGCCAGCGGTTACCTGTACGTCACCATCATCTACAACGTCTCAGTCAGCCTGGCTCTCTACGCCCTCTTCCTCTTCTACTTCTCCACCCGCGAGCTGCTCAGCCCCTACAGCCCCATGCTGAAGTTCTTCATGGTCAAGTCCGTCATCTTCCTCTCCTTCTGGCAGGGTAGGAGCGCGCCTCGCCATCGTTAAATCTGTTAACGCCTGCAGCCACTTAAACCTAAAGCATTCATCTTTTCACAAACTTTGCTGCGTCTCCTTGTGGTTTTCTGTGTTAAATCAGGATTAGTTTATCTGCAGCACATTCCTACGTTCTTAGTCTTAGTGGAAGGACTTCAGAACCGGGTCCATGTTCTCTATGATCAGTTCTACTAAAGATAAACATGGATTAGTTTCTCCAGATCCTGCTGAGACATCAATCCTTTAATCCTGGAAATGTTCTCCAGGTTCTAGAAGGTCCACTTTGTCTTCAGATGGAGGTTCAGGTGTGAGTCCATCACTACTCCCAGGTTTCAGGCCTGATCTCCAGGTTGTAGCTGTGAGAACTGAAGCCGACTCTAATTTGTTCCTCTTTAGGTCCAAAGATAATAACTTCAGTTTTGTTTCTGTTGAGCTGGAGAAAGTTTTGGCGCCTCCGTGCATTGATTTCTTCTAAGCATCCATTCAGGTCACGCATGGTTCAGAGTCACCTGGTGATGTAGAGCTGAGCATCATCTGCATAGTTATAGTTACTGTTTTCTTGTTATAACCTCAGCTAGAGGGAGAATGTAGATATTAAATAGAAAGGAACCCAGGATTAAACCTTGGGGAACCCCACATGTGACTTTTGTCCTCTCTGATGAGAAGTCTCTGTTCTTTAAGGAGAATTAGAACCAACTGAGTTCTGTACCAGAGTCCAACCCAGCTCTCCAGGTGCTTTAATAATATCATGGTTATCAGGGTGAAATGCTGCGCTCAGGTTCACCAACACAAAGTAATGGATTATTTCAGGTGGAAGGACGGTCCTGCATAGTTTCTACATGGATTTTATGAACAAAAGGCAAAGCCTGTGTTTAAATTTACCCTCCTACAGTTTGGTAGCAATGATTAAAATCCAGTGTAAACAGTTTTTTAAGTTTACGTGTCCCAGTGGGTGAAGGCGGTAGATGTAGAAGATCCACCGGTCAGATGAGGCCAAAATGAATCACATCGCCCAACATGAAAAAAAACGGGTAAACAAGGCGGTGGCAGCATCATGCTGTGGGAGGAGAACCAGCCAGAGATATTATGGGTTAGAATGGCCTAGTCAAAGTCCAGACCTGAATCCAACCAAACCCAGATATGGAGAAGTAACCAGACGGACTCAGATTTTCCTCTGGGGTCCAAACTGTGAATCTCTTTTCGTGTCTCAGAGCTTTCTTCTTCTTCTTCTTTGTTTTCAGGCATGCTGCTGGCCATCCTGGAGAAATGCGGGGCGATCCCTCAGATCAACTCGCCGGAGGTGTCGGTGGGCGAGGGCACGGTCGCCGCTGGCTACCAGAACTTCATCGTCTGCATCGAGATGTTCTTTGCAGCGCTGGCCCTGCGGCACGCCTTCACTTACAGAGTCTACATGGATAAGAGCCTCAGCTCTAGAGGTAAGAGAGCATCTGGGTGGTTCACTGCAAGCTTAGAGAACTGTTTCAGATATTCTCCTTTATTTCCCACCACACTTATCTCTGTTGTTAAATGAGCGTCACTCCTGGTTCAGCGTCATCTTTATCTGTCCTCACTTCTGTCTTTTCTGCTGCGCTGCACCCAAAAGGACTTCTTCCTACATACGGAGAGTTTGGTAGGTTTAAATCAGGAGAAGCTCCAGTCTCCTGGTTTCTGGGGAGGGGGTGGGTGCTTTGGTTCTGGGTTAGATCTTGGTTAATTTTTCCTACTTTTAAAGCAGGAGATCAGCGAGACAGACAGAAAGCTAAACCACCTTTGCTGGTAGCAGGATTTCTGCTGCTGGTGAAATACCTTCAACACGACAAACATTTCAGAAAGTGTGAGGGGAGCCGAGCGCTAAATGCTGAGCAAAGAAAATGTCTGCCGTCTCTTTGCTGTTTAAGATGTAACAGAAATCAACGTGGGCGCCTCAATTAATTTGGCTTCATAAATAATTTTACTCCCCAAAAGTAAAACTGCAAAACAACGACGCTTACTCACCTGGAGCGACGTGGTTCAAACCAGAGGGCCCCATGTGGGGCCCCATGAGCCTGTTCTAAAAACAGCACAACCCGCCATAGAGCTGCATCTGAAACCTTATTTCTGTTTATTCACACCTGCATTAATATAGATTTAAAGACGACAATATCTACAACAAAACATGAAAAATGTGTTTATTTCACATAAAGTTAAGGTGAACTCTGACTCTTCTAGCTCAAAGGTCCTTCGTAGGACACGACGCTAATGAAGTAACTCAGGGCTGGACGATAATTCAATAACAATATATAACGACTGATAGATGTATATCGATGATACAAAAAAAGGTCAATAAAAAGTTAAATAGAATAACAGTTTTCCTACCTTTTGCATTCTGGCCATGTAGGTTGATATTACATCATTACATCCTCCCAACCAATCACAACACAGACCCAGGAACCAAGCTCCACCCCCTTCAGAGAGTTCAGAGAACACTTGTTCCATTTTTATTTTTTAAAACTTGCAGTTTAGGTAAAAAGTTGGTTGAATAAAGGGTTGAGATTAAATTCAGTGTTTGTGTCTGTATATAAAAATAGGTTGCTAAGCAACAGCATAAAATGATCAGGGCTGCATTTACAATATGTTTCGAACTTGTTGATAATTATCAATCTCGATCAGTATGATTTCTATCATTTAAAAAAAAAAAAAAAAAAAAAAAAAATATATATATATATATATATATATTTATTTGAAACAGTATCTCTGTTTCAAAAAGGCTGGTGATCCCTGCTATAAACAGTAGGTGGCGCATTTTTAACAGGCGTCAGATTTTAGATTAAATAAATATATGGCTTGCCATATCCTAACATTAAGTTCTTGATTTTTGATAATAGTGCTTGCCGTATCTGTCTGCTCTCTAGTTTACATACACACCCCTGGTGGCCATTTTTATTCACATCAGTTGTAGTTTTAGTTTCTTCCTTGTTTTCTATTCCTGCCTTCTTTAGGTTTTTTTTTTTTATCTCTTTACATCATCCCCTAAATCCCCCCTCCCCCTCTAGTTTCAGCACCTTTCTGCTGTCCACCTGCTGCCACTGACTCCTCCGTCTCCTCCCTCCTCCACAGGCCGCTGCGCCCCGATGAAGAGCATCTCCAGCAGCCTGAAGGAGACGATGAACCCTGGAGACATGGTCCAGGACGCCATCCATAACTTCTCCCCGGCGTACCAGCAGTACACGCAGCAGTCCACCCTGGAGCGGGGGGCGCCGCCGCCCGCCCAGCGCGGCCCCCCCACCGCCCGCGGAGACACGGAGAAGACGCTCCTGCTCAGCTCAGACGATGAATTCTAGACGCCGTGTCGTCCCGCTGCTGAGGTGTGAGGGCCGGACCTTACGCCATCAGCCCGTAGAACCAGAACCAGAACCAGAGCTGGTTCTACACGGGACTGCAGAGAAAGCCTTCACAAACATTTCTTCCTCCACAAACCCAGATGTCTTATTTGGTGGGAACGCACAACGCTGATTTACTGCTTGTACAGTTTCACTTCGTCAATAGAAGCTTATTTTTATATTTTTGCTGATTTTACATTTATTTTTTAACTCAGTAAAAATCTATTCTTTAAAACAGACTTTTTAAAATTCTAATAGCAGTTATCCCGAGGGATGCACCGATATGTACATTTGGTCTGCATCACTTTTATTATTTAACATTATTTTAGACATGAACGCTGTAAAACTGCAACATTAAAACATTATAAATATTAATCTCTTAATTATTTTAACTATTAATCTGCAGCAGCAACAGTTGATGAGAGAAATGATTTGTTTGATCCTGACTTCTGCTGCTCAGAGATGTTTCCAGTGTTGTGGACTGGAAAGGGAACATCAGCTGGGAGCCAACAGAACTCGGTACCGGGCCGGGTCCAAATCACAACAGAACTCGGTACCGGGCCGGGTCCAAATCACAACAGAACTCGGTACCGGGCCGGGTCCAAATCACAACAGAACTCTGTACCGGGCCGGGTCCAAATCACAACAGAACTCTGTACCGGGCCGGGTCCAAATCACAACAGAACTCGGTACTGGGCCGGGTTCAACTCACCAGCACCGATCCGTGTGCTTACTGACATTAACGCTGAAGCTGGGAGCCGGGTGTTCTGTGATCGGCCGGGTCGGTACTGGAGAAGCCGGACCGGACCCGCTGACTGTTAACCCGGCGCTGAAACCATCCAGTCCAGAAAGAACCGTCAGGTTCTGGTTGGCCCAGATTAACACGCAGCAAACTGAACCCCCTGCTGGTCAGAGTTGCGCAATCTGTTGTTGTTTTTATAAGAAGCGATGGCCCTTTTTTTTTTTTTTTTTTTAAACAGAACCCGGTTCTGATCCAAACATCCTGGCTGACTAACAAAGCCCTGTAGCAGCAGAAATGTCCGCCTCCTTCAGACTCGGTTAAGAAGCGAATCTAAAGTGGACGTGTTGGTTTTGCTCCCATCGGGCGGCGCCGGGCTTCTCCCTCCGGGTCGTTTCATGTGGGTTCTGTTCTGATCCGGCACAAACGCAGCCGCTGCTGCTTTTTTTACTCATAATTGGACTTCTTGAGTCATCAGAATGAGTCACTCTGGAAATGCCAACTTGTTTACTTTCACTGCGGTGCTGTAGCTCGGCCTGACCACCAGAGGGCGCCTCACCTCTCCAGAACCAGCAGCAGAACCTGGTTGCTGGTCAGAGAGCAGATCCTGTTGCAGCGTTGCATATAAATAGGAAGGATTTTAATGCTGATTGCGGGATTCCTCCCCAGCTTGCAGGTTTAAAAATAAACTGCTGTGGTTCTCGCTGCTGTTTGAAGGCCGTGATTCACTCCTGAATGTTTCCCTTTGCTCGTTCTGCTGCTGCAGGCCTGTTTGGGTTCTGAAAGCTGGACTGCTTCTCTGTGAAAACCAGCATGTCGTTTTATTTTAACGCCGCTAACTTTGTACGAGCCGCTGTTGTGACGCTGAGGATGGAACAAATAAAAGCTTCTGTGTCGTAATCAGCTGCTGTCTGACCCGCATGTTGTTGGACCAGAGTGTCCCGGTGAGACCGGAGGGGGGGGGCGGGGCGTTTGGACCGCACCAGCCCGGGGGGCAGTTCAACCCACTGAGCTATATAATATACTGGAGTGCTGATTTTGCCGAAAAACTGAAGTCACTGGCCGCCATCTTGCTCCTCCCTACTCTCACAGAGTCCCACAGGATTTGGTTGCAACAACAAGCAGTTTTCTGGCTGAGTGAAAACGTTTCACAGGTAATTCTACAGTCAGTGGATGTACTAACACTATCAACTACTAGAAAATTAGGTGCTTAAATATTTGTGTATATATATATATATATATATATATATAATTATTTTTTTTTTAAATAAATGCAAAATATTTCAGCACATGATTTTTTCAGTACTTGATATTTTTAGAACATTACATAAAAGTATATGGCATATGACATTTAAAAGTTTTAAGCCCCCCCTGAACATGAGAAAATCCTCGTTATTCGATGCTGTAGCGCACATATTCCCTAGTTACTGGGGGGAAATAGGGAGTACCAATATGGCGGCTGGTGGCTTCACAGCAACTCGTTCTAACAGTGGCTATTAGCACTCCAGTGTATAATATAGCTCAGTGGTTCAAACCTTCCCGGTTAAAGGAGGAACAGGAACAAATGTGATTGGGTGAGTGTGGCCCCAGAGCGCTTTGATTGGCTGGGACTCCTTCCTGGTTTATTTATTTTAAAGCTTCCCTCTGTGGAGCGATCCGGACTAAATTCATCCTGGATTCCAGAATCACTGCTTGGACCAGAACCAGAACCTGGTCCTGGTCTGCAGCTGTTGGTGGTTTCCCTTCATCCTCACAAACAAGCCCACCGGAGCTGTTTTATGTACAATATGTACAACATTTATTATTATTAATATATAAAATAGACAATGTACTTAAATTTTCACAATAGAAAAAATACAGGTAATAAATACAAATACCATCTTGTTTCGCGGGGTATTACAAAACATCCAGCACGACCGGAAGAACGTTAAAATATGGGGAATAAATGCTCGGACACAACGGTTCTCGTGTTTTAGCTAAATATGCGCCTCGCGTCTCCAGGAGTCACTTTCATGGCCGCTGTCTGTTCATTCCTACTCACATCCGCTCTGCTCTGACTGACCGGGACCCAAACGTCCCTCCAGCTCTCCTCCTCCAGCCCGTCCACTTCCTGTCTCCATCGTCCTGGGGTCTCCTCGCCAACCTGCCTCTTCATCCCTCTGAGTCTTCCTCCGGCGCCCTTCCAGCTGCTAATTCTCTCTAATTAAACAACAGATCGTCGTAGAAAAATAAATGTCCCTCCCCTGTGTGTCTAGCGACAGGCCAGTAGAAATATACACAGACATAATCACACACCAATATGGCCGCTGGCGACGAGGATCTCTACGTGAACATTTTGTGATCTTTGTTTCCGCACAACACAGTAATAATTAGACGTGAGAATCTTCTCAGACTAGTCATAAGTACTTTTGAACACACGTAGAACATCACAGCACTCGTTAGCTTGTCTTCTCATAACATCTACCTTTAAATACAAATAAAATATAGAATATATATCTCTGAAAAAACGTCTCTCTCAACATTTTCTGTCTCTGCAGCACATACGGACGTTACAAATAACACAAAACTGGAATGTACTGAGGGGGTTTGCATCGGTTCATCTGGCGGAGTGAGCCACGTGTTTGATGGAAGCCTGCAGACATATAGACACATAGATCTACATCTATATATGTAGGATTAAAACAACCGAAGCTCCAGCAGACGTTAGCCAAGTCACTGTTTGTGAAATGAGCGATGTGGGGGTGGGGGGGGGGGGGTGTAGCCAAGAAAACCTAGAAAGTCCACAGCCCTCATAATGAAAGTGCTGCGGTTAAAAAACAGGAATGATGGAGCCATCGAGTTCTGCTTTTACTTCTTTCTGTTCAGGTTTGGATTCTTGTAGCTCCGACACGACCTGAAGGCACAGAGTTGATGTGATTAGTGAGACCGGGGGGGGGGGGGGCGTTCGCCTGGATCACAGCAGCAGGAGAGCCGGGGTTATTTAATAACATTAAAGTTGTTTCAACGCATCCATTGGCCTCGCTGTGGGCGAGGCGGCCGGAGGGTGGGAGCAGAACCTGCTGGAGGAGAAGCTTCACCCAGATGGAGGCTGAAGGCCTCGTTAGCCTCGTTAGCAGCTGCCCCGCTGCAGTAAAGACGTACGGTAACTGTGGGTCGGTCCGGTGGTGGTGGGGGGGGGGCTGACTGGGCTCTCCTCCTGCCGGTGCTGCGGGGGGGGGCCCGGCTCGGCGGGACACGCCTTGCTGCACTGAGGTAAATCACTTCTGCGGATCATAATGTGAAAAAGGTGCAGACAGCATGTTTAGTATTTTCCTACTGCTCTCCTGTCTGTGCAGACGTGAGTTTTCTGTTTGTTCTGAACATTCATGCACCCCCCCCCCTCCTCCCACCCCCCCGGTTCTGGTTCTGCGGGCTCCTCTAGGACGGATCCTGCTCTCTCTGTTGCTGAGGCTGCTGCGGACTCTTGACGATGGTGATGACGGAGGCGGTGTTGAGGCGCGGCGCCGTGGCCAGCAGGCTGCCCCCCCCGGCCTCCAGGCCCCGGGCGAACCTCTGCAGGGCGGCCAGCCGCGCCCCCAGCCCCTCCAGCTCCTTCCTCATGCCGGCGTTCTCGGCGCCCAGCCGCTCCACCTCCCTCTGCAGCTCCATCTTCTGCTGCTCCAGGGCCTCCCGCTGGGAGACGCGCTTGACGCGGCAGCTGGCCGCGTAGCCGCGGTTCTTCAGGGTCCGCCGGCGCTGCTTCAGTTTCTGGATCTCCTCGCGGGAGAGGCCCCGCAGGTGGAGGTTCAGCTCCCGCACCGACAGGGACATGAGCTCGCTGTCTGACAGGAAGGGAACGTTCTCACCGCACTCCTGCTTCACCTGAGGGGACGGCGGAACAAGAGCGAGAGCTTTAGCGTCTGGATTTATACAGCGGAGGATGTGTTAGCATGTGGTGGAGTCTTACCTTCAGGGCTTTGCTGTTCCTCTCTGTCGTCATGATCTAATTGTCCTCAGTTCTCCCCGGTTCAGACGAATACACACGCTGAGGGAGAATAAGGAAGTGAATTAAAGACATTGTGCTTTCCCATGTGATGCGGCTCATTGTGCCGCGTTCTGCCCCGGCGTTAGCATCCGCTCACAAGACAGTCGGTCACGCACACACGCTGCGAAGAAAAGGAGAACCCGCAGATCTGCCGCGCTTCTCCAAACGCGCTCTGTCATTAAAGCCTGCGGTTTGATACGGGGGGGGCGGTTCTGAAAACGTCCGGCTGTTTTCTGTTCGGTGGAACGGTGAGGGGGAAGTTAGACAGCGAGTCTGGCTGAGCGTTGCTCAATGCAGGTGTCCCAACCCGTTCGCTCGACACTTCCTCTTGTCAACATTAACGGTTCAAAGCTCTGACTGTGAGAGATAAAGACGTGGGGGGGGGGGGGTATCCTCACAGCTCTGTGTCGTTTGCTGCACAGATGAACCTTAGCGGCACAAACTGAGCCAAACACATCAGACTGAAGCTAAAGCTGCCGGACGTAGCGGCGGGTACAACCTGAGCTAACCGTGTAGCTCAGCGTTCGGCTCTTTCTCTCACTCAGCACTTCTCACAGATTGCATCAGGGCGGCCTCAGAGCCACTTGAGGTCAGCTCACAAATATCATGGCGTGGGATGAAAGTCTAACCTCTAAGTGGGCTAAGCCAAGCTGTTTTTCCCCTCGCTGTGTCTTTGTTGATTCAGTGGTTTGCCTCAGATCACTTTCGTATTGATGGAGCCTTCCAGCTGCCGCCGATGGTTCTGGTCCATCACTGAGCCGACCCGGGAGGGAAGGCCCGCGGGTGCAGAAAACAGAAAACATCCCAGAAAAAACAGCAGGAGATTAAAAGGCGCCGGCGCAGCGGTGCTACTTTCACACCTTGACACAAACCACAGGGGGTTTTCCTCTCTTGCTTTCGCTAAACCAGCGCCAGACTTCAGACTTCAGGGTTTAGAAAGTGAACGTCTCTTCTCCAGGCCACAACAGAAGCAGAGCGCTAACCGGGCCGAGCTAACCGTGCCGGGCTAACCGTGCCGGGCTAACCGGGCCGGGCTAACCGCGCCGGGCTAACAGGACCAGGCTGACATTGACTCCTGGGCTCATTTGTCCTGGTTGTGAAACGCGGCTCCAGGCCAGTCATGCTGAGCGCCGTAGAAACATCATCATGATGTTCTGCAACGTCTGAATCTTCTTCCTGTTTACTGATCCGTCAGCGTCACGACGGCCTGACTGAACCCAACAAAGTCTGCAGTTTAGCTGCTAAACAACAACATCTGATTATTTAAGACCAACACAGTCAGTATTTCTGAACTGAGCGTCATTTCTTTACATCTTAGTCATCGTGTTTCCTCTGGAGGCGTGGAGGGTCACAGTCCCATTGCCTGGTGGGCATGCTAACGCTAACGGCCGAGCTAACTGCTATTAGCCGCCAGGCTGTCGCTGACTGAGACGTTTTAGATCTGAGAGAAATCGTCTCATCAGAAGCAGGCGAAGCTTTATTCCTGCGGCCGTCACTAGATCCGTATGAACGGCGGCCATGTTGGATTTTCCACCCACAACTCCAAATCCAGGAAGTCTTTCCTTTAATTTATCTACCTCGAAGCTTGTGAAACTTAAAGAGTAAAAGGGAGATTCATAATTAAACTGCTTTCTTTCACCAACCACGCAGAACCAATGGACAAATTACATTTTTACCTTTTTTCTTAATCCAAGTCCTGCTGTGCTACCATTAGAATGTCTGAGTGTGGCGGCCATATTGGAATAATTACTGCGTTATAAGAGCCGCTGATATTAACCCGGCTCATCTCTACCAGACAGTTATTATAAAAACGCAACAGAAGTAACGGCCTTTGTGGTGCTCAAAATATGGATTTGTGTAAATAATTAGAGAGATAATTGACGATGTTGTAAAGCCGATAAGCCACGGCTAAAGAGGTGAGTTCTTCAAGCAAAATATGACTTTTCAAAAAAGGAAAATATTTCAAGAACTCGTAGTTTAGACTAAAGCTAGCGGCAGCAAACCATGAATAATCATTTCTGTACCTCTGAAGTCAGAACATTGACCTGGAAATATCCTCAAACCCAGATGAACCGAGCTGTGTGGTGATCAGCTGACTACTAGCAACATAAGCTAACAGCTAAAGCTAACAGCTAAAGCTAACAGCTAAAGCTAATAGCGGGTATTGTTTTTGTTTTTTTGCATTTAATGCATTGAAACTGAAGGAACATGTTTACCGTCAGATGTTGGACAGTTATTTGTGTGCATGTAACATTTAATGAGAAGCAAAGGAGGAAATTAACGGCTTATTCCTGCAATGACTCTTTTAAACACAGGGCAGCCATATTGGGCTTTTAGGTCGGGGTTGGTCAGAACTTTTCTACCTGCAAAAAATGACTTCCTGTTGAATTATTCAAGTAAAAGAGGAACTAAACAAGCACTCAGTCCCAGTGGATAAGAACATTTATGGTTGTCTCTACATGTCTGCCAGTGTGGAGACATTTCAGGTCCTCTGTGTCCGTTTCATGATTAATTCTCTCTGTATCTGCTGCATTTCTGCAGATTTTACGTCTCTCTTGATGAACTGTGTCATATTGTCACTTTTTGAAGCTGTGGTTCTTTTAATTTCTCCTTTTGTTACAACTAAAGTAATTCTGCTGTTATTTTTAGTCTTCTGGCTTTTCAGGTTATTTTTTGGCTGCTCTCTTCTATCTTCTCGGCGGTTTTAGGTTTCTCTGGTCCGGTTCTTCCTCACGTTGCATCTCTTCCAAAGCGCTCCCCGCGGTGTCCAGTTGTCTGCCCTGTTTCTGTCTCTTTGTCTTTATCGTGGCGGTATTGAGTTACGTGGGATGTTCACTTCACAGACACACGGAAGGCTGGGAAATCACACAATCCTCGAAAACCCCGATCCTGTGATTTCGGCTCGCTTTGACTCATCAGAACCCAAAAACTGGGTCAAAAAGATCAGAACCAGATAATTAAATCATGTGTGAGGTTTGAAGTCTTTCTCACAATTAATCAAAGTATGATGTTTGTCTTGTGGTAGCAGCGTGGGAAAACGTTATGGTTGG
The DNA here is from genome assembly GCF_011125445.2 of Fundulus heteroclitus. Taxonomy (NCBI): domain Eukaryota; kingdom Metazoa; phylum Chordata; class Actinopteri; order Cyprinodontiformes; family Fundulidae; genus Fundulus; species Fundulus heteroclitus. Next base: position 1,622,087 of record NW_023396890.1, read on the forward strand.
TCTGCAGTATGCAGAGAAATCTTCTCTCTAAACAAAGGAAAAGGATTTGTCCCATTATCTAATTGTCTTATTAACTAAAGAATAAGTTCAGGCGGGCCAAGTCAATGATAAAGAAACAAGATGATAGAGACGACTGAAGACTTTGGGACGAACAAATCTAAAGCAGTTTAGTCATTTTATTTTTATTTACCTGACTGGTTTGGATTTGAACTATTTGTTTATTATTAAAATATTTATTAAAGGTTTATTGTGTGAGTTTTTAAAAAGATTCCCTAGACATAAAAACAAATTAAATGACAAATTACAACAAATGTTGATTTTTTTATTTTTTTATTTTGTTATTAAAGTCTTTTTTTTTAAATGAAACAAATCTACAATACGATTGGTTGGATTAGTGGCTTTGGTCACAGACGGTTCCATTAGATAAGGTTTATTATTATAATTATTCACACTCGTAAAAGGATAGCTATTCTGCTGAATTGCTTAAATGTTTTTTTATTTTATAACTATTTCAAGTCTTACATCATACTTATCTAAACCACGTTTTGTATGAGAGAGGGTGAGAGGTCTGTTTCAGCATAACTGTGGCTGACTAACTCCTTTAACAATGTGGTCCAATTCTCTGACTTCAGCAGCTGGACCGCAGGAATACAATCATATATTAAGTTATTATTCTAAAATTTAAATGTTTTTTCTTAAACAAACATATATATATTAAGGTTTAGAATCAGGTTAAATCGTCGAGTTGCTTTATACACTCTGATTACACAGGTTTTAACTATGATACACATAAAAAAAGTAAATAGAAATATATTTCTTGTGAATTTGAATATATACAGTTTGACAAAAGAGGACTGGAATGGTTCACATAAGTATGGTAAAGACCTGGGTCCTACTTCATTTTATGTCTATTAAGTGTGATTGTTTTTTAAGCTGGTCCCAGTTAAACAAAGATCTCTGGTCCAGGTGTGGTTTACCTGGACCTGGTCCCCAGTAAAGCAGGTAGACTCACCTGCAGGCCCGGCCCGGCCGGAAGTCATGCCTACAACTCCCACCCTGCGGTCTGTGAACCAAAGCGCAACAAAGGCGTCTTTACACGGCCGAGTGGGCTCGCTAACAACAAGCCCCGTTTCCCGACATGCGTGGGAAGTCGGAGGTTTCAGCCAAACAAGGTGTTTGTCCAGGCAGCAGCAGCCGGCCGGCCCCGGCCAGCAGACCGAGCGCACCGCCGTTTCGCCAAGTCAGGGTGATTCAGCAATACGCCTCCTGCTGCCGCTCCGCCGAGCCTGTCAGCCAGCAGCAGCCCGGCAGCAGCCTCCACCATCAGCCGCACACCGCTCCAGACACCCCCCCTCTGCGTCCCGCCGGTCCCGCACCTCCACGCTGCTGCCCGGAACACGGTTCGGCTACGATTAGGGGAGCAACAAGTGAACGCAACACGGTCCAACACGAGTCCGGACCCGGATAATTAACTATCCTGCCCTCCGTTACTCCGCCATCCGCTCCGTTTGACACTAAACTCAGCTGCTACACATAAATAACACATACCACTGCTTATCGTGACGTTATGGGATGTTATGAGACGCGTAGAATCCACCCTGGAGAGGAGCCGTCCAGGCGGAGGGCGAAGGCACCACTGCCGTAGTAAACAGCCATCACGGCAGCCCCCGGGGGGCATTTAGGTCTAAATAACCCGTTTAGAGGCTGTTAACGCGGACAGAAACGGCAGATAAACACCAAACAGCTGCTTCTGCCGACTAACGCGCGAGCAGAGCCGCCAAGCAGGAAGCCAGGTCGAACTTATTGGCGTTTCTCCCGACATGCTAGTGGCGTTAACCGTTAGCAGCTAGCATGAGCGGCTGAAGCCGAGCGGAGCGCCCAGCAGCTGCCCGCTCACTTGTCCTTGGCTGGCGAGCCGCCCGGCGGACGGCATTCCGCCGATACTCGGTAATTACTACGGAGTTACAGCCTAATATCGCTTACTTCGCCTTCGCGGTTCACGTAAAGATGGTCGTTTACCTGCTCGATCGACGCGACCGTGGCGACAAAATGTCAGTCCGCCTTTTCCCGGAATTACTCTGCTGCGCTCTGAGGTTGGATTCTTTCATTCATAAAAAACACCGAGCGACAATGACGTCAGGCCCAAAGAATGGGGGCGGAGCTAACCGCCCACCGCGGCGTCCTCCAGGAGGATGTAAACAAGGAATCCCTGCAATCCTTGAACTTTTCCATGGCCGCCCCCCTTTTTATGTCCCCAGCAGCAGGAAAAACAGCCCAGGTAAAAAAAAAAAAAAAAACACCGTTTTCACGGCGAAGCGCTTATTTTTCTAGGAACTGGACTATAAGAACAAAAAAGGAAGAGAGTTTTGGCTTACCTTGGCAAGTACGACCAAACTTTACCAAGAAGAAAAAAATATATATAATCAAGATACATTCTGACTGGATTTAAATTCCAAAAAAATACATAGTTTGTAAATAAAAAGTTGAACTAAAAAGGTGTAATAATTCCACATAATTCTAAAAATGTACCTCAGAATTAAGCAATTGTGTTGTTTAACAGTCATAAGTGTACCACCTGTATTAATAAACAATGCAACTCTTGAAAACATGTCTTCTCATCTTTTTAATTATTCATAAAAAGCTAATTAATGGAGTGGGGCAAATGTTCCTAAGCTCACACAATCTTGCTTACACTGCCAAAAACAGCCTATAACATATAAAATCCCATAGCTATTATATGTATATATATATATATATATATATATATATATATATATATATATATATATATATATATATATATATACATGAAAAAAAATTCAACCAAAGAGTGATTATTATGCCACTTGTTTTGAATGTGGTTTTGTTTATAACTTCAACACCTGCTATTAGACCGTCTGCGCGACAGGGGGCACTGTTCGTTTTACGTCTTGTCCAGACTGACCCTCGCCCCTTCCACCGTCATGCTATCCTGTTGAGGCTCACGTTTTTTCCGCTGTGACCTCGGAGTGTCGGCGCCCAGACTCGGTTTCCTCTGAATGAAAACTGCTGGACAATAATTATAAAAACCTCTAAAACCGCAGCACGGCTCCACCGCGGCCTCCTGCGACTCGTTGGCCGCCACTCAGCTAAATTAGCCGGACTAGCACCAGGAGAGGTGAAGGGGAGACATGGCTGAAGTGGAAGAGTTGTCCCCGGCTTCAGGCCCGGTGGCTACCCGACCTCCAGAAGACGAGATAGACGACGATGAAGACGAAGATGTTAGCATGCATCCTTATTAGTTATTATAGCTGCCAGGCAGAGCTAGCAGGCTGCGGTAGTAGCATCGTTTCCTGTTAGCCTGGCTATGCCCATGCTAACCTGTAAGCTAACTGGGATGTCTGTTGCTAGTCTGGGCTCGGGTTCTAGAAAAATAGACCTTTAGCAGCTTATTTTGTCACAGACCAGCTTTCCCCCTCATAAGCTATGCTGTTACATGTTGTCTTTGCTGCAATAGCCACATTATTAGTTGTGTTTGTCTCCTTCAGCTGGATGAGACCCTGGTGGAGAGGTTGTGGGGTCTGACTGAGATGTTTCCCGACCCAGTGAGGACCGCTGCGGAGGTTTCTGTGCAAGGCTCGGTCTCCTTGTTCAAGAAGTTTTACAGGTGGGACATTCCTCGACATGTTTCACAGTATCACAAAAATCTAACAGTAAGCAGCCATGAGCAGAAATTTATTGAAAGTAGGAAGAAAAAAACCCTTCCAGAAAATTAATGTATTTACATGATTTTTTTTATAGGTATTCAGACAAGATTTGACATACCTGTACCTGTTTTAACTGATATTTATTGAGTTATAAGGGGAAGATTTAAAATGTTAATTTTCCAGCCTTCTCGCCATGAGCAGTTCTAAATTAATGTTATTGGGAGCTGACGCAACGTGACAGTGTGTGTTGGAGAACAGTCTGTGAAAAGTGGGTACAAAGTTATTCCATAATGGACATTGTAAGCTGTATTTAAGATGTTATGTCAGTGCTTTGCACCATCAGTGGCTATCACTTTTCTAAACGGCAATATCCATATGTATTCCCCAGGAATTTAGATTATTACCTTGACGTTTGATCTGTACTGGTGCTGCTCAATTTTAAGAAAACATTAATTTTCAATATCAAATATAGAAGTGATGATATTGATTGCAATTTCAACTTTACTTTCTGATAAGCTTTGCATCACAATCACCAAACTCGATCAGTTCTGGGTATGGAAACTGCTGAGAGCTTCTCAGCTGCTCAACATTAATCTTGTAATGGAGAATGTGAACAAACACCTTTTAAAATATCATGGTCTTCCAAATGTTGCTTCCAATAAGCGCTTCATAGCTGTGATGATTATTCCAACCCGTAAATTGTGCACCTTCTTTAGTCTTTACCTTTAAAACTGAGGTTTCCAAAAGCCTGACGATATTCAACGTGTTGGAGACAAACAGATGCTGAAAACTCAAAAGAATAAAACATGATTTTGTAGTAATGCGTCCAGCCTTCCTGTTATCTGTTAACATTCTGAATCTCCCACAGACATGCCCCAACATATAAAAAAAATAGTTTTCTTTTAAATAGCGCCTTTCAGCTTCCTCTTACTTAATTTTAATCAGATTCACTCGATGAATTTGAGTGTTTTCACTAAACAACATCTACCACACTAAAGACAGTTCTTACTCTACCCAGATAGCATCTATATGTGGTTATTTTTCACCGTGGAGCTGATATTTTAAAATCCTGCGATGCAACAGATCTGACTAATGTGAAAGGATGTGTACTAGAGCTGCAAAATATTTAATATGATATCCAGATATAATTGTTGATCATTGTGGTTAAGATATTAATTGAAATGATGCCCATAGCCGTCTTCCTGGGTTTTAGGATCTTGTTCATTAAGATCTGCATCGGGCTGGGTGTGAATTACAGTGACAATCCATCCAGGTAGCCAAATCTATATTAATGACAATTAGGGCTTAATGCATGGCACCTTAAATATTAGTCTCCTAAATATTGCATCTACGCAGTCATTTGTGATTTGGTTATCCCAAAATAAAAAAAATCTCTTCCCTGATGTTGGTTTTTCTAAAAGATGCTCTTTAAGAGTTCCCTTAATATTTTTCATTCACTCCTCAGTTGAGATAAAAAGAAAAGCTTCTTGTTTCAAGCAAACTTCCTTCAGCCAGTTTCCACTTTTGGCCTTGACTTGAATTTTTAACTTTAAATTGAAGCTGCACAGCAAAGTCCAAACCTAAATGTCAACTTAAAAGATAATTTAGGTCCTCGAAACGAAAATAAAAACAGAATTTAATTTCAAAACTTGACGCCTGTTATTTTCACAGCAGGGAGACCCCTCAGTTAACAGAACACATTGCAGGGCTTTAAGGAAGGAGGGGGGGGGGACATTCTGCAATGTGACATTTGTCATAATAAACTGGCAGCTCAGTTAGGCAGAACAATCTTAACAGTTAATTATTCAGTTCTTAGGAAAATAAGTAATCACAGATGGCTAGGAGCAGTTTGTCACGGTTACAGATAATAGATGCAAAAACAACATTCATAGTGAGTCTGTCTCTTGCACCAGGTCTTACTCTGTAACAGTAGAGAGACATCAGTCATCTGAAAGACACTTTAATATCTGAATAAACTCAAACCTTAAACCCTTTTTAATAGTAATGAGTAAATACGTGATAAATGCAAAGAACATAGTGAATAAAATAAAACGTATAGAGAATAGTACAAATAACTCTAACATTGACCAAGTATTATTGTGTCCTATTAGCATTGTGTGCAATGTGAGAAGTTTTATTTAAGCATACCAGGCTGAGAAGAGTTTAGCTGTTTTATAGCAGCGTTTAACCATCGTTCCTTACGTTGTTGCAGCTTTTCCCGTTCTGCGCTGTGGGTGGGCACCACCAGCTTCATGATCCTGGTGCTGCCCGTCGTCTTTGAGACGGAGAGACTTCAGCTGGAGCAGCAGCAGCTGCAGCAGCAGCGACAGGTGAGTCCATGAGCGTCTCTAATTCACCAGATCACTCCAACCCAACACAAAACAAGGGGAAACTGAAGCTGTCGCAACATTTTATATTTATTGTGGTTAAAAAAAAGAGGTTTTTGTTTTTTGTCATTTTATTTTCAGATTCTATTAGGGCCCAACACGGGGATGTCTGGTGGGATGCCTGGCATGATGCCTCCTGCGCCTGCCAAGATGTGAGGAAGCAGAGGAGCACTACATGGACCTGAGGTCTGCTGCCATCCACACAGCAGGGAGAGACAGGGAGAGCATGGGACACGGCCGGGCCTGCGTGTCTGCAGCACTGCTGGGACTCATGACGCCTTGATTTCACTGTCTCTCCTCCTCCTTCCCAATGTCACGCAGAGACTGATTTCCAGGAGCACGGTTTCTGTCGTCTAGTTTTTTTTTATTATTACGTACTTCTTTCAGCATAAATAATGTTTGTTGGGTGGGTAGCAGATGCAGGCGAGTATGTGGGAGTTAGAAGAGGTCTGAGCGTCGCCTGCAGTCTGATCCGTGTTTCTGTTTTTAGATCTTTGTGTGTGCTGGTTGCTCCTGTACGAGAAGAGTGATGGTAGTGATAAATGTCAGATGGGTTTAAAGAAATGTTAGCAGTGAAGACAGTGGTCGACAGTCTGGAAACCAAATGACGGCCTTCTCTGTTTCCTGTCACAGCATGTTGTCATGATGTAAAATGTGCATATTTCTCACTTTAAACCCGACAAGAGATTTATCTCCCCTGGTTAAACGATGGAATGAATAATGCTGTCAGGTTTTCTTTTTTTAATTGATGCCGTGTAAAATCCTCTAATCTTTTTATTGTTACCAGTTTATCATCATTTCAGGAGCACATTACAGTCTTATGCTTAAACGTGTCACTTCTTTTTGTCTAACTGGACTGCAAAAATTAAAACCCCAAATGAAAGGAGAACGTCTCGTTAACTGTCATATAGACACGTGGTCCGCAGCCTGTGGTCATGCATGACTGGATGCTTCCCTGCTGCCACAAACCCCACTTAAATGAGTTAACAGGTTTCTGTGGGTTGATGACATGCTGAATCAAACGTAGGAGAAAGAGATAGTCAGATTACTATTACTATATTATTAATATTACTGTTACTATTAGATTAGACCAGAACTGAACCACCTCTGAAACACGGTAGTGGCAGCATCATGGAGAATACAGGTCACTTTGTGAAACCATGAAATCTCCTATTAGGGACTTTAAATGCTTTACTATTCAACATCATTACATTCACACTTCATTGCAAAGCTTTACAGCAGGGGGTCACCAACATGGGGCCCCAGGGACCACGTGTGGGGCCCTCCAGCCTGAACTAAAACTAGCACAACCCTCCAGTGAGCTGCATCTAAAATGCTATTTAATCTGTTGCTTTACTTTTGTAATCACACTTGCATTTAAATAGATTTAAAAATGACAATTAAAAAAAAGAGCATTGCAATTAAGTTTAATGGTGAGCGCTGACTCTTCCAGTTCAAAGGTCAGTATTTGCAGCCCTTTGTATGACATGGTGCCGATGAATTAGCTCTCAGTTTCAAAAAGGTTGGTGATCCCTGCTTTACAGCTGATATACATAATTCTAGTTACAAAAAAGTTAAAGATTTGAGTGAAATAATCTTTATTCAAATATATAACTTGCCAACTACAATGGTTTTGTTCAGTTTGTCTGAAAGGACTACAGTGATAGTGATTAACCCCCAGACACAGTGCTGGTGGTGGGAGACAGAAGGACAATAACATCACCTCCATGCATGAAGTCGTTGAAGAGCTCCTCCAGTGACAGGCCGCTGCATCCTGTGTGCACTAAGCAGATTTATCACAGATCCTTCCTCCCAGCAGCTGTTTAACTTTAGGAACATCTGGAATGCTCCCTGGGCGCCGCACAGCAGCAGCCCACTGCTCCCTAAGGGATGGGTTAAATGCTGCAATGACAAAGATTATTATAATCACTGCTTACAATAAACTCAATAAGTGTTTACATCCCTGGTGTTTTTGCAGTTTTTCTATTTCTTGCAAAGAGTCTGTTTTTCTGTCTTTTTATGCAAATATACGTACATGCATGTACATGTCATCATACTGTTTTTACCAATTACACAGTATTTATTCCTTTCCTGAAATGTCTCCCATCTCATTTCCTGTTTTTAAATACGTGTGTGTAAACCTGCTGGATTTCACCAAGATGGTCCAAAAATGTTATTTCTATTATTTCTATTCTGTTAAACTAAGCCATAACCAGAATATTAAAAAAAGTCTTTCTCGTTGTGTGACAGTATAAAAAATAAATACAGTGGAGAAAATTATGAAGACACGCAAATCGAAGAGGAACAATTACTGGAGGCTATTTTTGTTTGAAGTTTGAACCCCAATTTAACAGCAAATGAAGTTTGAAAACCAGAGAGATTTTCTAACTGAAATTAATTATCTTAATTGTGTACTTTTGTTTTGAATTTGCAGGTTCATGCTAATGGTGGATGCTAAAGGAGGTTGTAGTAGTGTCCCTGCTATAGTTCATTTTATTTGTTTTTTCATTATCAAAAGTGCTACTAAACATTATTTTATTGCAGTTATCACCAATGTTTGTATCTAAGGGAGCCATTTAACTGGAGTTTCACCCTCATGGAGAAACAGCAGGCTCAGTTTGCAGCAGTGGCAGCTATATTGACACTTCCACTGCCACCTTCACTAGCATTTGTTATAGATGCCTGTTAGTCTGTAATGGCTTTCAAATAATCATGTTTTATTATTATTTCCAATGACAGCTTTGTTTACACCACAAGGTGTCACAAAGCCAGCAGCCCAGCTGCTGAAACTAGTAGTGGCAGGTGGAACCTTGTGGCTCCTGCAGTGCATACATACACACAGAAAATAAATATGAAATTAATAAATGGAAGTCTATGGCCACAAGGATGCCAGTCAGGCGGTGCCAGAGTGTGCCGTCAGCTGCCAGAGGATGCCAATGGGTGCCAAGAGGCTCTTTTTGTGGAAATAATGGTCAATTACTTGCAATTCATGGTGTCATCATTGTTTTTAATCAAATAAAAAGCGCTAGATCCAAAAGATAAACTGACTGTATATACTTTACATGTAAACCACCATGTTCCTGTGTGTTTATGAATTATTTTTTATTTTCTGTAACGAACAGTGTTTGTGGAATGTTTCTTTCAGCTCGTTATACACAGAGACAGACTGTTTCCATCTTATAAAAAGAGTCTCCTTATCTTTAAAAATGTTTATTAAATGATATCAGTTTGGTTCATCATTAATTGAAAGTAAAAATAGAACAGACAATCAACCCCAACGATAAATCGTCTGCCCAAAAGCAGAAGCAGAAGTGCGGCAGCGGCAGTTGGCCTGCCGGCTCTGCGACACCTTGTGGCGGTCGCATGCCACTGCAGGTACCAGAGGCCCTGCCACTGTACCGTCATCCTTTTTGCTAATTGTTGCATTTTAAAACTTGGAAACTTTTACTTTCTTGAAAAAAAAGGAAGGCATGTATAAACTGCCCCTAAGCCAGTCATTCAGTAATAATGGATGCTTTCTTTTCCTTGTTTTTATCGCATAGCACAGTTAAGCGATGAAATTAAAGTCTATGCTGCGTTCATGCGCGCTTCCATTCCTCGGACAAACAGAGAATAATCCTCAGTTTATGAGGAACAGACCGTCTATCAATGCATATACGGCGATGTGAACATTACATTTTGTTGAGTTCTTTGTTTAAAAACTACCACCTCTAAAGGTAAAATTTATGAAGGAGTGAGAAGTCATTTATTCGTTTATCTAAATAATTAAACACAAATTTCCGTTAACACCTGAATATATCGCAGAGCTAATTCCCGCCAGTAGCTTATGCTAGCTGTTACATGAAATAAAAAGCCACAGTTCGATCGTTTGTTTTATATTTTAGCTCTTGGTGAATTATTTTGGTTTTGTGTTTAACAGAATCCGATCTAAAGCATTAGAAAAACCTTAGTTTGTTTCCCAGCCGATGTTTTTGTGAATTAATTATTAGACGTTGAGTTAGCTTTTGATTTAGCTAACTTCTGAATTTTGCTAAAAATAAACGAGTGTTTAACTTGACGTGTAAACCTTTAAATTTATTTCTAAAGCTTCATTTTGAATTGAAAATGAAAGTTGCTGAGGATCAAGTTGTTGAGGATGATACAGGCTTCCAGGATGATGAGGTAAGATCGAGAGCTAGAAGATAGCTAGCTAGCTAGATAGTTAGCTTATTCCCAAACAATAAAAAAGGGCTCTATTTAGGACCTCTCAATATTAAAAAGTCAATAATAATAAGATTACAGAATATATTTGTGCTGAAACAACTTACCAGGGAATTAAGTCAGTTTTGAAGTTTAATATTAATAGTTTCTTCCATTAATAAACCATTAACTGTGTCTATTTTGCTCTAAACTGAACAGGAGTCTTTCTTTCAAGACATTGATCTTCTGCAGAAACATGGGATCGTAAGTAAACTTTCCAACTACAGTATCTAGATATTTAGATAAATAATAAAACAGTATAAACAGCATTTTTTCATTCTTCGTCACCTTAAAACCACAAATTTGAATATATTTAATGTAGATTATATCTGAAAACTCCCCTTTAACAGGGAGGGAAACCTCCAGCAGGGGTCTTCAATTAAAACTCCTCATACTGTATTGTCATTCTGGCCTTTGGATTCATTCATTGTTTTGTGTCCTCGCCTCCTCTTCACAACCGCCACAGAATCAGAGCAAATAAGGCAGACGGGTCTCGTCGAGCTCGATGTAGGCAAAACAAACTCATCTCGTTTGTACAGTTATAAGTTGAAATGGCCTAGTCAAAGTCCAGACCTAAAACCAATGGAGAAAACCAAAAAATTAATGCGTCCCAATGCTCTCCAACCAATGCAAATGAGACATGGGTAATTCAAAGTTAATTAAGATATCGAAAATCATGCAGCGTTTTCGGTTAATATTATTAAAGTATGAGGTTTATGGTTGTAACGTGAGAAGAAGTGAAAACCGGTATTTCTTGCAGAGCGCTGTGTTTAATCATGTCTCTGTCACCCCAGAACATGGCGGACATTAAGAAGCTGAAGTCGGTGGGTATTTGCACGGTCAAAGGCATCCAGATGACCACACGCAAAGCTCTGTGCAACATCAAGGGCCTGTCGGAGGCCAAAGTGGAGAAAATAAAGGAAGCTGCAGGAAAAATGCTGGTTAGACGCGCCTCTCTGTCTTTGCTGTCCTGGTTTACAAAACCAACAGATTATTTATTTAAGTTATTTCTCACAGAACGTGGGCTTCCAGACGGCCTTCGAGTACAGCGCCAGGAGGAAGCAGGTCTTCCACGTAACAACCGGCAGCCAGGAGTTTGAGTTAAGCTTCGCTCAGAACCTTTTTCCTGCTGCGGGTGGCGAGGCGGCCATGTTTTACTGACGTCTGCTCTGGTTGTGTGCAGCAAGCTGTTGGGCGGCGGCATAGAGAGCATGGCTATTACAGAGGCCTTTGGAGGTGGGCAGACACTTGGCACGCAGGTTTCTAACTCGCGCTTGTTAAATGTGGTTTGATGGGTCCTAACCGTTTAAATATCCTCCAGAGTTTCGCACAGGAAAAACCCAGCTGTCTCACACGCTCTGTGGTGAGTGTCCTCCTCTCAGCCTGTCTCCAATCGTCCATTTTTACCTTTTTATTTTGCAGCAGTGTTGTTTTATCCGTTCTGTGTCGCCATCTCCAGTCACAGCCCAGCTGCCCGGCGAGGACGGCTACTCAGGGGGGAAAATTATCTTCATCGACACGGAGAACACCTTGTATCCTTGCCGCCTTAATTAATCCGTCTTTCCTTCATTCCTTGCTATCCTTTCCTCTTTATGTCCTCCTTTGAGTCATCCTTCCTTAATTCCTCCCACCTTCCTTATTTATTACGATTTTCCTTCCTTTGTTTCTTTCTGTATTTATTTCTTCCCTTTCTTACTTGTTCTTCTTTGTGTTGTATCTTCATCTTTTCCTGTTTCCTTTCAGGTTGTATTTTTGTGTCCTTTCCTTGTATCTTTCCTCGTTTCCCTATTTCTGTTGTTCAATTTTTCTTTCTGTCCGGTTTTCCTGTCAGTTGCGGGTTTTTGCTTTATTCATGCTAGAAAATGTGTTGGAAGAACTCTTTAGCTTTGACTCTTTTTTTTGACTTTGTAAAGAGCCTTGTGTTGTTAATTGGTGCTACATGAATAAAACTGAATTGATTCTGGAGATTTGGAGAATGTGTCGGAGACTTTTGGGCGATTTTGTGCTGGAAGCCGCTCCTGCCTTGTTTCAGCATTTAGGGAAGATTACAGACTGATAAATCAAACTAGACATGTGTTTGAACATAGATAAATAAAGATAAAATAGTTAAATGAAGGTGTTTTTCTGGTCACTATCATCCTTGACTCGTTCCTGCCTCCAGCCGCCCAGACAGGCTGAGGGACATCGCTGACAGATTCAACGTGGACCACGACGCCGTGCTGGATAACGTGCTCTACGCCCGGGCCTACACCAGTGAGACGAGACGCTGCAGCTCATAAGACCTGTTTACACTACGCCTTTTTAACCGGTCCAAGCTCGCTAACCGAGATAACTATGGAGTGTAAATGGAACGCAAACTGAACCGAGCCAGACACAAACGGACCGCACTAAATCTAGACCAGTTTGATGTGTGGGCTCGGCCCGGTTTTCCCTGGTTTGTCTTATCCACTTCCCAAAAGCCGACTCTGTCAAATAAATTCACCAAAGGTTGCCTTCTTGGCCTGACTCTCCGCAAACAACGAAACATCACAAAAAATAACTTCTTGAATGTTACGGGCGCCACCATTTTGATTTGCTTGAGTTTCTCCTTCCATCCTAGAGAGCAGTAGTACCGCAGATCGTCACTAGGAGGCAAGGAACCGTGCTAGCTTGATGTGTAAACGGTCGTCAGAACCAAGCTCGGCACGGATCGGTTTAACAAGGGAAGTGTAAATGGGGCTCATATAGACCTCCTGGTTTCCTGTGCGCTCGTCGTTTCGTTCGTTTAAACCAGGGGTGTCAAACTCATTTTGGTTTAGGGGCCGCATTCAGCTTAATCTGATCTCCAGAGGGCCACACGAGTTAACTCATTGCAAGATTAAATAGAACTAATAAATGTGGACTTGTTGTTGATTTTTATATTAAATGAATTTCACTTTTACACAATATATTATGTATGTGCAATTTCAACAATACTTTTACTCAGTTAAACATTTACTTGTGCATTATGCATAAGAACTGATCACTTGGAACTTAAAAACACTGTCCTGCATGACAAAATACATCAAACAGATACAAATTAAGAAATTATTTAAAATCAATTTTCCACATCTGAAGCTCAGTGCTACCATCTGCTGATTAAAACACAGCGCCCCTCATGGACAATATAGGAACTGCATATTTTCAGTTAAACAAATTACATGTTTTCTTCAATAATTGTTTCATCCTTCTCCTCCTTTTATCTCCTCTTTCTTTCACCTTTTGTTTTTTTGTTCTTGTTCTTCCTTTCCTCTCCTACTTTCCCATTGTAGTGTCCATATCATTTGAGATATTCCCCACATGAATCATAATAAAACTATTCACATTCATAAATCAAGCGGAGCACTATGGCAAAAGCAGTACTGCTCCACTTGTAAAAGTAAAATCTGATGAGCTCTTTTTGGCATTAAGACAACAATTCCTATTGCCACATTGCCAGACAGGACACTGGGGAAAAATAAATAAAAAATTTGTTCGGCGGGCCGCAACAGGCCCACGGACCGTATGTTTGACACCGGTGGTTTAAACTGTCCTCGTCTCTGCAGGCGAACACCAGATGGAGCTGCTGGACTTCGTGGCGGCAAAGTTTCACGAAGAAGGAGGAGTTTTCAAACTGCTGGTGAGCAACAGTGACAGTGTTGCATCGACCTTCTGCATTCACAACCTCTGCCACCTTCACGCTCCTCCTCCTCCTCACCAGATCATCGACTCCATCATGGCTCTGTTCCGGGTGGACTTCTCCGGCCGCGGGGAGCTGGCCGAGCGGCAGCAGAAGCTGGCCCAGATGCTCTCCAGGCTGCAGAAGATCTCTGAAGGTGGGTCTGGTCCAGAAACATCCTCTGGTGCTCGCCGCGCTTTAGCCAAGGCTGAAAGGAACTCTGGGAATTTAATTACAAAGTCGTCCTCCTGCTGTTAATATGTTCGTTGTTAAACGTCTAAATAGTTGAAATGCAGCAAAGATGAATAGCTGTGACTTCCTCCTGAATGCAGGAAGACACACACACACACACACCAATAACAGTTTATTATTCTGATAAAAAGCATTTTATTGGTGCTTGGCTGTTAGAAATAGCGATTCAGTTGGGGGTGTCCCATCAGCTGAAGCTGCATTCAGGTACAACACGTACACTGGATCGTCTATTTTCCATAAACCCGTTTCATTCTTAAATATCAGTGCAGTTTTATTTATTTAAATTCATAAATAACAGCGTTGCCCCATGTCAGCAGCTGTATTGTGTATAATTAAGTGGAAATAACCCAACCACGCTTCCAGTCAGTTCTTAACGAGGCACTCTTTCATGTTCAGAAACATAAGGAAATAAGATTAAATAAAAACCTTTTTTCACAGCAGAATAAAGTAAAAATGTATCTATTTTGATCGAAGCGCACAGAAAACGACACAGAGCTGAAATGTTTGCGTATCTTTACAGCCACCCGGGGACGTATTTGTCTTTTTTACGAGTGAGGGAGATGTTGGAGGCCCGTTTTCAGCCAGCTGACTGGAAGTGTGCAGCAGCTGGTTGCGTTAGCCCCACTTTATGCTCCATCGGATCAGAGAAAGAGCTGATTTAACCGCAGCAACAGTGTCGGCTGTCCAACTGACGTTTATGGGTCGGGTTCTGGTGTTCTTTGATACCAGAACACTTTAAATGTTTAGGCCTGTTGTGGTGGAAAAAGTATCCGGACCAGGATAAAATCACCAATCCCTAAAAACCAAATGAGAACTTCACAGTTAAAGGCTTGTTTTTTAAAAAGGTGACTTCTTTAGAGCGATTTCCTGCTTCCTGCTTTCATTCCTTCGTGTCGTTGTCAGAGTACAACGTAGCCGTGTTCATCACCAACCAGATGACGGCGGATCCTGGAGCAGGAATGACGTAAGAGCTCAGAAACCCCCCCCCCCCCCCCCCCCCGGCATGGAGAATCGCCGTTTTAAAGTCCAACGGGTTGTTTCTGCGTTTAGATTCCAGGCGGACCCAAAGAAGCCGATCGGCGGTCACATCCTGGCCCACGCCTCCACCACCCGCATCAGCCTGAGGAAGGGCCGCGGAGAGATGAGGATCGCCAAGATCTTTGACAGGTATGCAGGCGACTCAGCGCCTTCAGGAGCATTTCTCACTTCCTCTTCCCATCACAAGGCGTTTCACTCTGAATCTAAAATTCATTACATCGGTGATTTGTTTCAGCCCCGACATGCCGGAGAACGAGGCCACCTTTGCAATCTCCGGGGGCGGAGTCACTGATGCCAAAGAGTGAAGGTTCAAATCCGCCCTGTTCACGGCTCACCTGTCGGCTCACCTGTCGGCTCCTATATTTATTAGTTAAAAGTTGTTCGGTTGTACTCTAATATTTATACAAATGTGTTACATTTATTATATTATTTATATATTTATCACTCAGTGACGGTGTTTCTGTCTAAGAGAAGTTCAAATAAATTAAAAACCTGTTATATATGGGACTTTTGTTTCTTCCTTTTATTTCTTAAAAATAAAAAATAAATGAGGCGAAACAAAGGAAATTTATTCACGTTTAACACAAAATGGTTGAGATGCTACAATGTTAGCTTCGTATTTTATTTAGCCAGTCAACAACAAATCTGGGTGGAGACGGTCAAACCTTATTGTAGTCACCTGTCGTTCACCTGGACCGGACCGGACCGGACCGGAGCTGAAGGCGTCTACAGGAAGGATCAGAACAGACCGGACCTCCTGATGAGGATTCAGCGTTTGCAGCAGGATGTTGCTGCACCAGAACAGAGAAATATACATCTTTCTGGGTCAGAACCTCTCATAATCACAAGACCTGAAGGGCAGAACCACCTGGAAATCTTCTCCTGCTGCAGCACATCCACTTCAAAGTGGTTCTGCCCAGAATCTTGGTCCAGAACCAGAACCAGAGCTACAGGACCAGGAAGCCAACAGCTAGTTTCTCTTTTCTGGTTCTGAAGTCTGCAGTGGAGGCTGTGATCCCTTCTGCCAACGTCCGTTGGGTCAGCAGTACCAGAACCGGTGGCTTAAAGAAGCTCAACAACTTGATCGAGAAGGCTGGTTCGGTTCTGGGGAGTCCTCTAGAACCTCTGG